>NW_019154105.1:51208142-51540290 GCF_002288905.1 Enhydra lutris kenyoni | reverse complement strand
GCCCCAGGAAGAGGACCCGGCGCGAGGCTACTCACAGAGTGACCGTGCGGTTGGGCAGAGTGTCGGGGGGCAGGACCTGCGCGAGCTCCAGGCTGCTGCACACCACCTTGCCCTCGGCGGCGCCCGCCGTCCTGCCGGCCCCTCGGGGCCGCCCGTCGTGCTCGCGCTGCTGGCAGGCGGAGGCGGCGGCGGCGCCGCGGCGCTGCGCCCTGGCTGCGAGCCCCAGGAAGAGGACCCGGCGCGAGGCTACTCACAGAGTGACCGTGCGGTTGGGCAGAGTGTCGGGGGGCAGGACCTGCGCGAGCTCCAGGCTGCTGCACACCACCTTGCCCTCGGCGGCGCCCGCCGTCCTGCCGGCCCCTCGGGGCCGCCCGTCGTGCTTGCAGCCAGGGGGCAGCGCCGCGGCGCCGCCGCCGCCTCCGCCTGCCAGCAGCGCGAGCAGCGTGAGCGGCAGCAGCAGCGGCGGCGGCTGCGGCGTGCGGCCCCGCCGGCGCCCGGGCGGCTCCATGCGGCGGGCCGGGGCCTGCGGGCCGAACGGCGGCGGGCTGGCCTAGCGGCCCGGCCCGGCACCCGGGCTGGCGGGGGCGCGGCGCGGGCCCGGCGGCGCCCGGAGCCTCATGGCGGCCGGAGGACGGGCCCTCCTCGGCGCCAACATGCTCCTTTGTCCGCAGCGGCCGCGCTCGGCCTCCGGGGAACCGCGGGGTCACGGCCGCGCGGGTCCCAGCGCCCCTCTCTGGCCCGGCGGGAGCGCCGCCTCCTCCTCCTCCACCGTCGCTGCCGCCGCCTCCCCCGGCCACTGCCCGCGGCGGCTCCTCCCAGCCCGCGGCCGCCGCCGCCCCTTTCCCTTCCTCCTTTCCCCTCCTCCCCCTCCTCCTCCGCTCCTCTCCTCGCGCCTCCCGCCGCCCGCGGCTCGGGTTAGGAAGAGCGCGCTCCGGGACCCGCGGTCCCGGCGGGGTTCGACCCCGACGCTGTGCTCGCCGGCCCCGGCCTCGGCCTCGGGCCAGCAGTTGTGAGGGCCCCGCGGGAGAACGGTAACTTGTGGAGAGGGCGGAAGAAAGTTCTAGTCCAAACTCCAGCCACGGTGGCCACTCGCCCTCGCTTCCCTCTGCTGCCCTCCAGACAAAGCCGCTCTGTGCGCCCCTGGGGGCCACCCATCCCGCCCGCGGAGCCCTGGCCTGGAATTTGGAGTGAGGGAGAAGAGTAGGAATGACTTACTCCGGAGAAAGAAAGGGAAAGAGCCTCAAACCAACTGCACCTTCCCATCTCACCCCCGGCCCCCCACAAGGAACTTCAGGCCCTCTTTCGGAACAGGGTCGTCTCATTTGTCCCAAATGCACCAGAGGAAGGAACAGATCCCTCTCTCGGAACGTGGACTCTCAGAAGCTGTTTCTGGCCTTCAGCAGCTCCAGCTGTGAACGCTGGAAAGGATGCATCGGGTCCCGCTGGACCCGCCAGCAGCCTTTTGAAGGAAATTTTCCTCTGACATCCACAGATAACTGAGATTTAACCAATTCGAGCAATAATGGCCAAACTAGCCAAGCAAGGCCAGGAGAACATCTAACTCTTCTCTAGTAGGGCTGCCAGCCCCACCCTAGTATTTGCAAGACCTGGGCTGACATAGTCTGTTTAAATACTTACAAGAAATATGGCAAGCCAACAAATAAAAGATATTGCTTTCTTACCTTGAGTAACGTACCTTCATAACACCCCCAAGTCCAGGTGTGTCTGCAGAGATAGATACCTAGTGGGTCCACCCTGAAACTGGCAGGGAGCAAAGAGCCAGACCCCAGCCCCTGGCCTACACACTTCCACCCCACTTTGCTTCCTGTGCCAGCTCCTTTTCTGAGCAAGAGGGGCTTTCAGCACATGTATGGTTACCTGAGCCCACTCATCCAAGCTCTGTCCAGGACCTCAAACAGTCACCCTTGGCCTAGCAGTGAACACATCAGTTTTTTGGTATTCCCTTGGGAGGACAATTCTGGAAAGGGGCCTGATCAGGACCTGGAAGTAGCCTTGGGAAATTTTTTTTTCTTTTAAGATCTATGCATTTATTTGAGAGAGAGCTCTCATGTCCATAGGGCTTGTGAGTCGGGGTGGGGCAGAAAGAGAGCGACTCTTGAAGGGGATTCCCAGATGGAGGGAACCAGGGGCTCCATCTCATGACCCTGGAGCTCATGACCTGAGCAGAAACCAAGAGTCAGGTGCTTAACCAACTAAGCCACCCAGGCACTCCGAGGAGTTTTTGATGGGTGAATTCCTGGGCCCTGGGTACTTTGGATTAGGTCTAGAAACAGGAAGGGACACAAGCTCTTGGGGAATACATGGCTTGTCCCTGGAGAATTTTCCTCTTTGGGAGGGGAGCTAAGATGGTGCCCTCTAAAATGCAGAACCAGGACAGGATTTTTCTTGCCTGGGTCTAAGGCCCCAGCAGAGTTTCTCCAAGGGACCAATTCCGAGGAATCTATAACTAGAATTTTCTCAACATTAAATAAATCATTTCCATATAACGTACACTCTTGCATTAATATTTAAATAGGACTTCATTTGACCAACATTTTTTGAGATTCAACTGTATAAACCCAACAGTATCCATTGCTAATAATAAGTCTCTGACAGGAATACTCTAGGTCTGTGTTGTCCAATATGGCAGCTACAGGTGGCTATTTAACACTTGATGTGTAGCCAGTGGGAGGTAAGATAATTTTTCATTTTATTTAATTTTAATTAATTTAAATTTGAGTTTAAATAGCCCAGGTGGCCTAAGGGCTACTGCATTGAACATTACAGATCTCACACTAATGGGTAGAAAAAGTGGGAGATCATCATCACTATTAAGTAGCTCTAAATCTGTAAATCAGGGGGATCCCAGCTGGCTCAGTCAGAAGAAAAGGCGACCTTTGAGCTGGGTCGTGAGTTCAAGCCCCACCTTAGGCAGGGAGCCTACTTAAAAGATAAATACATAAAATAAATCTTTATATGAGCTAAAAGGTAAAAATAAGTGTCTCTGTGTTAAGTAGGCAAAATTGCTTACATTTCTCTTGAATTTACGTAAAGAATTATTATCCACTAACAAAATCATCTTTATCATCATCATCATCCATTTTCTTTATAAAAGAAGTGGAAGCAAAATGGAAGTTTTTAATAGCCATGTTACTATCGTCATAGCTACAAATTGTCATGTGAATTTAGGATCTGTGCATATTTTCACATATTCTATTTCAGCCTAGAGTTGAAATAAATGTGCATGTCTGTTTTGAAATTTGTGTGCCGCAAGTACTAACACCAATTTGGTACATCTCCTCTTTTTACTTCACTGTAGTTAAGAAAGTTATATAAAGTATGGAATTACAAGAAAAAGAATCTCAAGTGGTACCATGAATCCAAGGAGAAACATGGAGGAAATGAAATGTTTTATTACATGGATAATTTCAGCCATTCTTGCACAGAAATCTTTGAAAAATAAAACTCATTAGAGATCACGAAATAATGGTATAGGCAAGCTGGAAAGAACTTAAGGAAACCTTATCTCTCAACACGCTAGGCCTTTGAATCATCCGACCCTCATTTATTATTATTTCTGTACCAGTATGTGTTCATAAAACGGCAAGTCGTCCTGTCTACACTTAGAAAAATCTCAGAGGATGATACCGTCTGAAACTTACCATCGCTTACCCTCCGTCCAATCAAAACCTTTGCTTTAATTAAGGCACCCCAGCCCTTTCAGCCTCTTGCCAGACAGGTCCGTCTACTGCTGATACCCCCTCAGGCATCATGAACATCATAGCGTTTGAAGTTGTAGGACGTAATAGGTTCTTTCAAAGTTCTCAACTGTGTTTGTAATTGTCCCACTTTAAAACATCCCATAGAATCTCCATGAGAAATCGCTCGTTAGCTGTTGTTTGTATACACATAGTCCAATAAATGTGTGTTGCACCAGTTGTTGCTTTAAGGATGGTTGGTGGACCACATTCCAAAGCTTCTATGCTGTGAATCTTGTCTTGCTATTTTACCTAAGGCTAATAGGAAACATGGGAGAAACACACCAAATGCCTTGTCCCTCCAAATAGGAACAATATAGAACTATGTATGTGTAAATATGTAGTAAATATGTGTGTGTGTGTGTGTGTGTGTGTCTGTGTGTGTGTGTGCATGCATATATGCCACCTGGTTTATTGTTAATGATTTATTTTACGTGCTTGTCTTCCTTCTCTACCAGACTGTGAGCTCCTAGAGGTTTTTCCAGCTGCCTTCTTAAATTACTCCTACCTCCAATCACTCCCTATTAATTACTCTAAAATCTAGACCAATCATGTAGACTGGTCTAGATAACATGGCTTGTTCAAACCTGATGATAGCTCCCTTTTAAAATTTATTTGTTTACATTTTTATGTTGTTAGCCTCCCATACTACAGCACCAGCTCTATGACACTCTTAGCTACTTTTTATCGCAGACACTGTTGCTTCTGCCAAAGAGCCATTCCCAAACCTTTTCTTCTTTAGAGACTGAAAAAGCTAATCATTTTCCCAGCCTCCTTTGCATCCCTGCATGACCATAACCTCCCTCTAGCCAAAAAGAACCAAAAGTTATACTGTCCGGTATGGTAGACATTAGAAATACTATGCAGCCATCAAAAGAAATGAAATCTTGCCATTTGCGATGACATGGATGGAACTAGAGGGTATCATGCTTAGCAAAATAAGTCAATCGGAGAAAGACAACTATCATATGATCTCCCTGATATGAGGGAGAGGAGATGCAACATGGGGGGTTAAGGGGGTAGGAGAAGAGTAAATCAAACAAGATGGGATTGGGAGGGAGACAAACCATAAGTGACTCTTAATCTCACAAAACAAACTGAGGGTTGATGGGGGGAGGGGGGTTGGGAGAGGGGGGATGGAGTTATGGACATTGGGGAGGGTATGTGCTATGGTGAGTGCTGTGAAGTGTGTAAACCTGGTGATTCACAGACCTGTACCCCTGGGGATAAAAATATATTATATGTTTATAAAAAATAAAATTAAAAAAAAAAGAAACACTGGAGTATTTAAATGTAAATTAATTATAATTAAATAAAACTAAAAATTCAGTTCTTTCAACAAACTATCCACAAGCCAAGTGCCCACTAACTATATGTGGCTGATGGATACCATTTTGGACAGCACAAACTCCAGAATAGTTTCAAAATCACAGAAGGTCTTGCTCATCAACAATAATCCAAGGGGAGATCTGCAGAGAAGACTCAAGACTGAAATTTTCTGTGGTAGACTTATAGAAGAATATCTCTTCCACCACCCTCACTCCCCCAGCTTTGGAGATGGTAATGTAGGGACTGGAGACCTGGAGCTGAAGCAGGTATGTTGTGATCACTAGGTAAGAAGGCTAAAGGACAATTCCAAAATAATAGGAATGAATGGAAGGACAAAAGCCACCATTTGGGTCACTGAGATCATGGTTGAGCTGGCAATTGAGGCTGTGGATTTATTTTTATTGGTAATGAATATTTTCTGGTTTAACACACTGCTATTATGGTTTTCTAATTCCTAGAATAGTGTCTGGTACATGGAAAGAAGTACAAAATGTTTGTTGATTCACATAGTTTAAATTTTGGTCATTTTTATATTCCAAATATCCAACACAATTTTTCATATATTATTAGATATATATATGTATAGATATAGATATATAATCAGCTGGTCAGTAAAAGCCTTTATGAGTTAACTATTTCCGATACCTGGGCATGAACTTCCAGCTAAGATCAACTAACTTGAGAAGAAAAACTGAAGTTCAGTTTTCTAGAATCGAAGGGCAATGTATAATGCCATGATTAAATTGACAGCAGGAAAGAAGAGTGATTTTCAGCCCTCGAAATGTCTCAGTGACACCTGTATACACCATTAGTAAACGGACATTCTCTGTATATTCTTGCATCCTTTAATGTTAGTCTATTAAATGTGATAGCTGTAGTTCATATTTTTAGTCATTACATAGCATGCGCTAGAATGCATGAGCAGTCATTACCCAGGACCCAGATAGGAACAGCAGTAGTATCTCAAATAACCCCCTAGCCTCTTCAGGCAGCACTGGCTTCTGTTCTAGCTTACTAGTTACTAGGAATAGTGATCTTCACCAAGTCACTAAATTTCATCTTTCGAAATGAGTTTGAACTAGAATTGGCTTTTAAGTACGATGGGTTGATCCTGCTGAACCATGAATTATTTTTTTTTTGTTTGCTACAGCCAGACTATTATTGGAATGTATCCCTGTGACAGTTAACTGCTCTCTTTAGATGACCAAATATCTTTCTGAAATGCTTTATTCTTTGCCCACTCCAGTGTAATTACCATCAGTTGTAAATATAAAGAAGAAATACGAGGCCAAAATTGGCCAGCAGTGCCATGTAGGAATTACCTCAACCCAAGTACAAGATCAGGCTGGTTACGTAGAGGTTGTGGAACAAACAGACTCACCATTCAAATAAAGATACTCAAATCACACAGTTGATTACATCCATTTAAAGCACTTGGTGAGAAGCAGAAGAAAGGGGTGCGGTTGGTTAACCCACACAGGATGGAATGCAAACAGATAAAAGATCACACCACCTGAACATTGGGCCACATGGTGTTCATGAGAACTATCTGAGTCCATCTATCTGTCTCTGCCCCTTTGAACTCAGACACATCAATCTTTCCCACTGCTGACACGCTTACCGGGACCAGAGCTGAAGTTTGAGCAAGGTGATCCAACAGCCAGAAGGTATCTGGGGCCAACATCTCATTCACTCTCTTAGAGAGATGCAGGAACAATTGTGCCTGACCATGATGATAACTTGCCTGAGAAGCAGCCGTGGGTTTTATTGGTGATTCTTGGATAGAGGATACATAGGGCGAGATTGGATATCACCAATGGAGAGCTGGTTTTCAACCCGATAAATATTGAGGGCCTCATATGCCTTATGCGTCCTTAGTGAGCCGTAAATATTTGGTGCATAGTCCGTTCTTCCATCCTTTTCTCCCTATAGGTCATTTTCTCCCTTGTCCCATCATTTTTATCTATTTACCACACATATGCCCTACTTTCTTTCCCTATGTCTGCCATGTGTCATAAGCTATTTGCTTCTCTACTTAGTGTCATCTATTCTCCTTCCTTTTTTTCTATTTTTAGCAGAATTAAGTATTTTAAAATAACACAGAACACACGCTACATGACAGATGAAACATAAGACTTTGGCAAAATTTAGAAATATAGTGTACACCAGAGATGTGTCTATCTTCCCCAAATAGCAGTATTGCCTGAGTATCTGTGTCCCAAAGACAATGTTAATAACCTGTCTTGTTGTATCAGCTATGTTCTTATAAGTTTTAGTCTTATGTACCAACAATGTTGATCACAATCAATCAGCCAACTAGTAACAATCATAGGTACAGTAGCAGATATGTCAATCAAAAAATTTCCATCTATATTTAGAAAAAGCCCAGTAGCTTCCTTCTTCCTTAGTGTCAGTTAACATATCAAAATCCATTTGTTGAGCTGTATGGAACGGGAAGGTCTATTTGAAATGACACATTTCTCAACAAAATAACTGCTATTCCAAATCAACCTCTGAATCAGTATATTGATAACACATTGAACATCTTGGTATTTGGATTTCTGTAACTTTTTTTTTTTGGTAGCATATTTTTTAACACCCTCTTATATCACTCAAAAACCTCAAACATTGCTAAATCCTAAAATTAGGTTATTTAAATAAACTTAGTCAAACTTCTAAATTTTAATTTAGGTATGTTAACTATTTCTCCATTATATTACATGTGTTTTGGGCAACAGGAATTCTTTTAGTTTATATGCCAATGAATCAGAATGCATGCATATTTTTGTATAACTTTATAGAATGTTAAAATACAGAGGAAATGTGAAAATATGGAGGAAAAAGCATTGATTTTTGAAGTCAGGAGATCTGGATTAATATACTGACCTAGCTGGTTTTCCTTAGGCAAGTTACTTAACTTCTTGGGACCTGGATTTTCTCATTTGTTGTGAGGTTTAATTTAAGGTTCATTTATTTTACAGAAAGAGAGCATGAGTGGACACTCATCGGACTGTACCATCCAGGTGCTCCTGTTGTGAGGTTTAATTTAACTTAAAATTTAATTAAATTGAATACGATAACACTGAAAGCTCCTGGAGCATGTCTCACACACAATAGGAGCCTAGTGAAGGCTAGTTGAACCTGAACCTAGCTCATTGCCTCATATTCCAGATCAAGAAGCTGAAACCTAGAGGTTATGTGAAGGTCTTTAAGGTCATACCCTTGGTGCATGGGAAAGACAGCACAGAAGAGCTGGGAAAAATGCAGGTCTAGCTGGTTCCCCTTATAAACCTGCAATCAGACTTTCTTATCATCTGGTCATGAGTTAGCACTTAAACAAGTCACTTACTAAATATCTCTGTTTCTCTACGGGCAGAATCAAGGGACTAATAATTGCCCCCTATATTTTAGTAATATTGGAAAAGCAAAGAAGTGTGCATGGAAGAAATCACAGGGAAAAACATTCTAGGTAACCAGAGCATATCATTATAAGTGTTAGAAAGTGTTAAAAGCATCTCATCTTTAATAACATGACATTTCAATTATATATACAGCTCCTTTCATCTCTAGATCTCTGAATTCCGAGAAAATTAGTGCTGCGGACATTCTTAGGCAATGGTTCTCCTAGGAAGGTAAAATGGAGAATTGAGGCAATCATACACAAAATTTAGAAAAAAAAAAGCAAGCCCTGGGCACCTGGGTGGCTCAGTGGGTTAAACCTCTGCCTTCAGCTCAGGTCATGATCTCAGAGTCCTGGGATCAAGCCCTGCATTGGGCTCTCTGCTCAGCGGTGAACCTGCTTCCCCCTCTCTCTCTGCCCGCCTCTCTGCCTACTTGTGATCTCTCTCTCTGTCAAATAAAATCTTAAAAAGAAAAAAAAAAAAACAAGAAAGAAAAAAGCAAACACATATTCTCCACACTGACTGATTTTACAGTTCTGTTAGTCCAGGTAATTACCTCAATTGTTCTCGTCTCTTTGCAAGAGAATCCCCATCACATACAGATATACATGCATTCTAAGTTCAGTTCATTATAACTGAGATGCTTCTGAATGTCTCTTCTACAAAGGGAAAGACTTTGTCTAGTTTATTTCTAGGTCCCCAGCACTAGAACGGTGCCTAGCATGCAGTAGACACTCCTTAATACTTGTTGACTGAATAGGTGAATGAAAAAATAAACAAAAGAATGAATAACATTTCTCCATTCTTTAGTTTCTCTTTTCATGACTACCAAATAACCACAATTTAGTTGCAGTACAGTAACTTAAGCAAAACTTTTATTTATGAACTCCTCTCTTAGCTGACTATGCATTGAAATTTATCAGACTTTCACTAACCCTGTAAAATTATTTGAATAATAGGGGTGTCTGGGTAGCTCATTCAGTTGATCATCCGACTTTTGATTTTGGTTCAGATCATGATCTCAGGGTAATGAGATTGAGCCCCATGTTGGGCTCCATGCTCTGTGTGGAGTCTGCTTGGGACTCTCTCCCTCTCCTTCTGTCCCTCCCTCTACTCATGCTCTCTTTCTCTATTTCTCTCTCTCTAAAATAAAAAAAAAATAAAATCTTAAAAAAAAACACTATTTGAATATATGATGCTATCACTGCTAGATTATAAATGATAAAATTCTAGCAGTCTGACTCCTGTCTGTCCCTATCAAGAAAAGTTACTCATCTATTTGAAGGCTGTTTGGCTGTAAAAGCTCTGTATATTAAATTCTAAATCGACTTAATTAACTTCCCTAATCTTCATGATATAAAACTCAGTCCCTTCTGATGGGACTATATAATAAAAACAACCTCTCTGGCAGTTAAAATCTCAATATATAGTCTTAAGGGAAGAGAGAGATTCTTTCTAAGGCACCGTCCAGTGCTGTCATTCACCTTTCCTTGATCCCGTTCGGGGTTATTTCTTAGTCAGCTAAGAACATTCTTTTTTTGGTGCATTCACACCCCTAACCTCCTCCTTGCAGAACTCTGAAAGGAGGAAATCAAGAGTCAAGTGTTCATGGATCTGTGCCCATAATACCCTGAAAGTCTATGGAGTTATAAACTACTCCTATTATAGTCAAAATTATTTCAGGTGAAAGTGACAGAAAGACAACTCCAACTAGCTGAAACACAAAAAGGAACATATTGGTTCATGTTAATAAGAAGTTGTTTCAGGTAGAGTTGGATCTAGGTGCTGAGGCAGTGTTCCTAGGTGTCTCTCTTTCCATCTCTTTACACTTCGTTGGCTTTGTTTACTGGCAAGAACTATTCACTCTGCAGTTGGAAAGCCACCAACAGCTCCACCCTTCCATCATTCTCACATTGTAAAATCCCAGTAAAAAATAAAAATAACAAAACAATCCCCTTTCCCAGCATTTCCCATGAGATATATGATTGGCTTGTCTTGGGTCACAGGAGAGGAAAGGAGAAGGGGCAAAAAGTCCCTCTGTGACTAACCTGGCCTGGGTTGAAAATACACTTCCCCACCTAAAGCTAATGTAATGTGGGTCAATTACACTTCAATAAGGAAAGCAAGAAAGCAAAGAGAGAAAGAGAGGAAGGGAGAAAGGGAAGGAGGAAGGAAGAAAACCAAGTTTTAGAACACCTTATTTAAGGAAGGAAGGAAGGAAGGAAGGAAGGAAGAACATGTACTGGAAATAGTGTAGGATAAGGTGAGTTTCCCAAATACATACTTGATGGTAGAAAAAGAAAGTTATCCATTATGCTATCTTTACCCCTACTAGCATATTACACAGAGAAAATAATAGGAAGGAAGATTCACTAAATGTGAGTCACGGTTATCTCTGGATGGGAGGCTTGCCTGCAAATTTTAATGTCTTCTTTATATTTCTCTTTATATTATTATTTTCCATTTTTATAATGTACATGAGTTACTAATATAATTTAAAAATTAAGTATTCTTTTAGGAATATATCCATATAATCAAATAAATGAATGAATATGATTCCTGAGTCTGCTGTGTGTAAAGCGCTTTTCTAAATGCTAAGGACAAATTAAATGAATAAAATACACTTGGTGACTACCATCAAGGTAGTTGTTGTCAGATGGGAAGAACAAACACGTACTCATTTAATTACTGTTGTGGAGCTCCTTAAATTCCTTTAGCAAAGGGATAATTACTATTTAAAATTTACCAGCCATTATTACTCATGCTTATCACCAAATCCCTCTCTTTCATAACAGAGAGATCAAAGATGTAAATATAAAAATATTATCATAAAACATGTTTAAAAATAATACTTATATGCATGTGTATAATCATCTAGATGATATGTGTGCACACGATATATACCACAGCAAGACACAAAGCTCAAAATGATATATTTTGTCTCATAAAATTTTAATTTCTGCCTGAACAAATATGATAAAAAAATTAAAAATCAAGTTGCTAAAAGACTTTGCACTATATATGGTAGAAGAATAATTAATATATTAAAAAACTTAGAAATCAGTGAGAAAACATTGAAGTATTTAAGAAAAACAGGTAAACTATATAGACAGCTGACTCACAGAGGAAAATAAAAATGATATGATATGAAAGTATGATATGAAGGAATGATTAGCCTCACCAAATAATTAAAGGAATGCAAGCAAAAAAAAACTTATCAATAAAAATCAGGATACTAACTTTAACACTTCAAATTAAAAAAAAATTAGAGAGTTAGATATTATTTGGTGACTTCTAAGTGTTAAGAAACTAACATTCTCTTAGGTGTAGAGGCAATATAAATATATATGACCGTTTCTGTTTTTGGTTTTTTTGCTTTCTTCCCCGACTTTATTGAGATGTAATTGATATATAACATTGTGTAAGTTTAAGGTGTCAATCTATTAATTTAATACATTTGTGAGTTACAAAATGATTATCATCGTAACATTAGCTACTGCTTCCATCCCATCACATAGTTTCCTTTTTTTAAATATGTGTGGTGAGAACATTTGAGATTCACTTTCTTGGCAGTACTGAAGTATCTGATACAGTATTATTAGCTATAATTGCCATGTGGTAAATTAATGATACAACTTTTTTGTGGGACAATTTGGGATCAACCTTTCAGAAAGATTAACAGCAAATATCCTTTGATATAGCAATTCAATTCCCTTGAATTTTTCCCTTAGATTCAGTACCTACATGTATGCAAAGATAGCACACATAAAACATTGGTGCCTTTTTTTTTTGTAATGACAGAAGACTGGAAATAACATATATGTCTATTAATAAGTTGAGAAAAGAGAGTGGTTTCAATAAATATGGTAAACCACAAATGGAGTTCACATCATTTCAAGTGAACTTGAAGAAAGAATGAGAAGAGCTCTATGTGGTGATCTCCTAGTTAAGTGATAAGAGATATAGTGGACCCCATTTCTATAAATAAATGTGTGTGTGGGTATGTTTGTACTGTGAATACTGAGTATTTTTGGAAGGATATAAAGAAACTGTAAATAATGAAATCTTACTGCTGGGAGAGGGATCAGCAGTGAAGAGACTTATATTTCATACTGTAATTTTTTTTACTATTTGATTTTTACGAGTTTTATACCTGCCTTTACTTTTTATTAAAAAGACAGACTGATTTTAAAAATAGACTGAGAGCAAAAATTGTAAATATATTTTTCATTTTTTTGGCAAGAGTAGATAGCAAATCATCATATTTGTTCCAAGAACAATGTCTTGAAGAAAGACTCTTAATGATCTAGGTATAAAAACACTAAAGCAAGAAGGTATCCATTGCCAGGCAGTCCTCACCTCCCATTTTTTTCTCTTTAAGGGGTTGAACAAAACGGCTCTTTTTAACATTCCTCCGTTGAGATCAGGAACATGACAAGGATGTCCACTCTCACCACTCTTGTTCAACATAGTATTATAAGTCATAGCAACAGCAATCAGACAACAAAGAGAAATAAAAGGTATCCAAATTGGCAATGAAGAAGTCAAACTCTCTCTCTTCGCAGATGACATGATTCTTTATACAGAAAACCCAAAAGACTCCACCCCCCAAGCTACTAGAACTCATACAGTAATTCAGTAACGTGGCAGGATACAAAGTCAACGTACAGAAATCAGTGGCTTTCTTATACACTGACAATGAAAATGCAGAAAGGGAAATTAGAGAATCGATTCCATTTACTATAGCACCAAGAACCATAAGATACCTGGGAATAAACCTAACCAAAGAGGTAAAGGAACTGTACTTGAGGAACTACAGAACACTCATGAAAGAAATTGAAGAAGACACAAAAAGATGGAAGACCATTCCATGCTCTTGGGTCGGAAGAATAAACATTGTTAAAATGTCTATACTACCTAGAGCAATCTATACTTTTAATGCCATTCCAATCAAAATTCCACCGGTATTTTTCAAAGAGCTGGAGCAAGTAATCCAAAAATTTGTATGGAATCAGAAGAGACCCTGAATAGCTAAGGAAATGTTGAAAAACGAAAATAAAACTGGGGGCATCACGTTACCTGATTTCAAGCTTTACTACAAAGCTGTGATCACCAAGACAGCATGGTACTGGCATAAAAACAGACACATAGACCAGTGGAACAGAGTAGAGAGCCCAGATATGGACCCTCAACTCTATGGTCAATTAATCTTCGACAAAACAGGAAAAAATATACAGTGGAAAAAGACAGTCTCTTTAACATTCCTCCAAATGTAGAACAAGTCTTGGAGAGGAAGGTGAGTAAATTTGCATATTAACAAAGGAGATTCCTGGGAGCTTAGGGATGGAGATTGAGGACCAGAAAACCCTTCAGAGGCGCAATGGCTTTATATCTCTGATGGACTTAGCTAGTCTTGAGGGGGTTCTATTGTGAGTGGCATTTTTAGCTGAACTCGGGAAAGCTGCCTGTAGAAAGTTCCTGCCGCCTAAAAGAAAATAGAACATTTGGGAAAATGAGAAAAGACCAATCTGGCAAGGACTCCAAAAGAGGGGAGATTGCTATCCAAAGAGACCAGTGAGGCAAGCAAAGGTCAGATCTTGCAGGGGTTGTGGCTTTGGTCATTAAGAATGCTGTTCACCTTAATAGCAGTTGGAAGCCACTGAAGGGTTTATAGGAGGGGGAAGACACAAGAGAAGTTGCAGGTTTATATGTTTCTTTGGGCTCCTGCTTAGAGGTTGGAGGGGAATGAAAAGTGTACAGAAGTAGATTCTGGGAGACAAATTAGGTGTCTGTAACGGGAGATGAGAAATCATTCTGGTAGCTTAAACAAGGAGGATGGGGATGGAGATGAAGAGCAGTGGGCATATGAAAGATACAATATTTTAAAAACTATACAACTCATTTTTTTTGTAGTCATTCAGATGGAAGGCATGAGGGAGAGGGCGATGTCAAGGATGGCTCCCAGTGTTCTGGTTTGCCCAGCTGCTTAGGGATAACCTTCATTAAGGTAGGAAGACTTGGAGGAAGATGAATTTGCATGGGAGGATCAGGAGCACTCACTGGACATGCTGAGAAGTCCATTTTATTTTATTTACTTTATTTTTATTTTTTAAAGATTTATGTATTTACTTAAGAGAGAGCGCAAGTGCGGTGGGTAGGGGTAGAGGGAGAGAGAAATTCCAAGCAGACTCCACGCTAAGCAATACCATGAGATCATGACCTGAGCTGAAACCAAGAATCAGATGCTGAACCGACTGTGTTATCCAGGCTGCCCTGAAGTTCATTTTAAAAATTCAGGTGGCACTGTTGAGTAGGCACTGTTATAGCCTGGAGTTTTCAGCAAGGCCTGGAGATTAAATTTTTTTCAAAGTCAGAACATAAACATTTTATTTGAAGCATAGATGAGGATGAGATTTCCTAAGTAGGAAAATTAAAGTGAGAAAGGAAAAGGGATTGGTGATTATCTATCTTAAAGTCAGCTTGTAAGTGGTGGGAGAAGAGAAGGCAGCAGAGAAGGCATAAGAGGAGAAGTTGGAAGCAGAGAAATAGACAAGCTGAATAAAGCCTTTCACAAGTGAATAATGTAATAATAAGTGATTGCTGATTGAGCCCTACAATTATTTAATTTCTCCTTGTGTTACAAAGTTAATGAGATCACTTCATGAAAAGTAAGATTTGTTATTTATCAAGAACGATATATATTTTAAATGAACCCTTCTCAAATTACCTCCTGGAAAACCAAAGATGCTGAACACCAATTTAAACACCAAAGGAACCTAAAGCATTAACACTTAAAGCACAAAATCACCTTTGCTCCATACCGTACCTGCCACACTCCATCCCCCCCCCACCCCACACCCCCACCACCACTGAGTTAACAGAATCCTTTTCCCATTTATGGCATGGCTTATTATAAGAGTGTCTCTGAGTTTTTACTAATAAGTATGGAAATTTCAGCTGACTTCTCTGCAGCTATTATAGGAATCAAAGAAAATGATTCTTTTCTTTTCTTTGTGTCTCTGCTCAGATTTTAAAAGACAGAGCTAAAAATGCCACGCCAGATGGCACCGGGGGAGGCATATTTAAGGATTCTGTTGTCACCAAGTCATAATGGAAGAAGACCTTATCAATCAATCATTGAACTGGGGCCCCACTTCTGTCTTTCAGAGAAAAATATCTAGTCTGGTCCTCTATAGTCTCTAGCAAAACTGTGCCCCTTGGCAAAAAAAGGTAAAAATATGGGACTGACTTCCAGAAGGAGTTTTTCTTTACCATCAGCATGCTAAAGCAGGGGTCTTTTTCTGTAAAGAACTAAGTGATAAATATTCAGCCTTTGCCTGCAATGAAGTCTTGGTTACAATGACCATGGTCAAAGTAGTGATAGATAATACATAAATTAATGAGTGCCACTGTGTTCTAAGTAAACTTTATTTAGGGACACTGAATTTCATATAATTTTCACGTGTCCTGAAATGTTATTCCTCTTTTGATTTTCCTTCTATTTTAAAAAATTCAAAAACCATCTTAGCTTGTGGACTTCATAAAAATAGATGGTAAACTGATTTCTGCTCTAGAAGAGACCATCACAGCAGGTCTTGAATTGTCACCCCCATTTTTCCCTCCCCCTAATAAATCTGGCAAATATTGGAGTCCAGTTCTTCCAACATTCTTATTTAAGGCAATCTTAGTAGTCTGCACCATCCGTAGATGGCCATTTGCTTGGGTTGATAAGACATAATAGTGACAGCTCAGATAAGGTTCCCAACTACAAATTTTCACCAATCATGCTGAGGTTGAATCAGAACTATTGTCAGTAAGGATGGTGTCTGTCAATCCATGTGTTGCAAAAACTAGCACAGAGCTGATTGTTGTAGCAGATGTTTGAAATGCAATTATAAGCACTTAGAGCCATTTTGAGAGAGAACCTAACCCAAGAAGTTCTTTTGATATCGGCCTGCAGAATCAATATGAATTCTTGAAATGCATTTTGAATGCTTCAGGAGACCTTAGCCTGAAGTGACCTTGGGCCCGTAACGACAAGTAGGCCAGAGTGTGGTATGACTCTTTTTACAGTCTGTTATTATCTGTATTTGTCCCCAGCTACCTGATGTTAATTTAAGCAATGAGGTCATGCAAATTTCTTCTAAGTGTTTTACACCCAAGATGATCTGATGACCCCCTTTCAGAACATCAATATTATTTCTCTACAAAATGCAGCCTTGACATAAAACTAACTCATGGTGATGACTTGGCATCAAGTCTTTCATATTACCACTTTTTACCTAATTTGAGACATAGATCAATCGGGATCTTCTAGAAAGATAATTCTGTAATAGGATCAGCCAAAAGACATAAACACTTAGAGGCCCTCAGATGTTGATGACAAGGGCAAGATAAAAATCTGCAATCTCCAGGCATTCCAAGAAAAATTCTCAAAATCAAACCTCAGACTAGTAGCCACACTCTTGAAGCTAAAGAAAACTCCTTGGCTGACAAATACACTAACACAGCTGCTTTCCAAGAACCCTCTTTGTCAACTGCCACTTACTCTCCCTTGCTCAGTCTCCTTTAGACATTGAAATTCTACTTAAGGAATTTTTTTGGAGGATTTTATTTTTAAGTAATCTCTACACCCAACATGGGCCTCGAATTCACAACCCCAAGATCAAGAGTTGCATGCTCTACCCACTGAGCCAGCCAGGCATCCTCTCTATTTAAGGAATTTAAGGCATAAGAACTAGTAGCATCTGAATTTGAAAAAGCTAATTGAAAATGATGGATTTTTATCCACTCAAATGAGCTTTGGATACACCCGGGTCGGTCTGTCTTCTTCTCCTGCCTGCAATTTAGTCCTTAGCTTCTGTGAGATTACACATCATGGCCAAGGAAATAAAGCTCTCCTGCAGAGATATTAGTGGGAATGCACCTGCCTTCTTATTGAGTAGATAACCTCCCCTTGCTCACTCTACCAGAAATACAATCCTGGTGAAAACATAAATGTGGGACAAGGATGAGAGCCAAATCCTTCTGGCTCATTTCTCCACTGGTAAATGGATTTTATTCAATTCTCAAGGTTTCGTGGATTCGAATATGTTCTAAACCATAGTCTTTATATTTGCAGGACAGATGAAATATTTCCCTGAAAATGGGCTCTGCCACCATGATGGAACAGTAAACACTTAGTCCTTTCGTTCCTCTATAGCAATAGGGGCACTCAGTTCACTGGCAAGAATATTTAGGGTGTTCAACAGGTACTACTGCTTTCACAAAATTGCATTCTTCCTACCATTCTTAGTCCTCTGGAAGAAGGGAATGGGCCAAACCAACCAAATTCCCCGAGGAACTCACATTTGCCTGGGATCAAAGTCACTCCTTTAGCACTGATCATTATTTGCTTCTCTCACTTTGGCCTTTATGAAATAATTATAGGCAGGAAACTGAAGATCCATTACCCCTCTTGGACCTTAGGACATGTAATTTGATTCAGTCCAATAAACTTAAATACTGCCAAGGTCTTATTAAATAACACTCATACTTATCACCAGCAGGTCAATTATGTTTTCCCCAGACAGCCCACTGCAACATTCCCATGGTTTCCAGATTGGATACCCCGTTTTCTGGAAAAGACAGGATTGAAAAAGTGATCCTGAGTCCAGGTGGAAGGGACCTAACTCTGTCCTCCTAACCACCAGTATTGCTGCAAATCTACAAGGGGTACAACCTTGGGCTCACACGGCATGATTAGGGAAAATGCCAGCCTCATTCTGAATAGAAATCTGATCTAACAGAAGACCTTAAACTGAGGCTCTTTTGAGAGCCCTAAAAAGCAGACAACAGCATGAAGTATGCTGCTTTTCCAAGACCCACCAAACAGACACAGAGCATCACGAAATGGTCAGCTTCTACCTAAGACCCTGCACAGTTAGTCTGCTTAATTCCTGGTATCTTTGTTTACTTTTTGTCAAGCTGCTTCTCCTCTTCCAACAATCTCTGAACCAGTGTTCCTCTTATTACCCAAAACTTGAACATGATTTTGCCCCTTTTTATTCTCAATCCTTTCCTGCCCCACCATATAAACAAAAAGAGAACAGAAATCCTTCATTCCGTCTGTTCCATTTTTTCCAACTATCCCTATACTCTCAACACATCCTTCACCTGACCACCAGGATGGACACCCCATTGCTGTTCCCCTCAACACATCCTAGGGAGACTTTGCCCTTAATGGTCTGTATTGGTAATTCAACCACTCTCACTTCATCAACCTCAACCTCTCAGCATGTACTACCTGGGACTTAATCCCCAACATAATTAATGCTTCTCTTGAAATCTTGAAAATTCATGACTCTACTTCTTCAGGGATAGGTGTAAGAAAGAAAACACACACACATCAGCACTTTTATTTCTAATAACCATCTTCTCCTTCACTACTTTTCAATTAACCTTGCAGACTTTGTTCGATTCTAAGCAATGACTACGGCCTCCTGCGAGATCTACCCCATGGTGAACTCCAACTATTTTATTAATTCCTATACCCCCCACAAGTTTCTGTTCCCCCCTGCCAAGTAGATCACTTTTTATGTGGTAGTAAGCTTACACCTGCCTTCCCCACATCAATTTTTTTCCACTCCATCTTTGGGAACATTATCTGGGACTTCCAGTTATTTAAATTCACCAGTCCTCCTATTGACCCTGTGTCATCTAGAGATTTAATGGTGACTTTAAAATGCGTCAATTGTAAGTAATTCAGGAGAACTCCTGGAGGGGGAGGGTCATCCATTCTCTCTTTATGTGTGCTATAAAGGCCATTATACCCATTATATAATGGAAATTATACAATCTGAAAAAATAGAAAGTTCTCCTAACCTGGGAAGATATCATAAATGATACCATTTCTGCCATAAAACCAACAAATAAGCCTAAATTCACTGGCTAGTGGTGTTGCAAAAATCACATAGCTCTCAACCTCTTCCCAGCTGGACAGGGAAGTGTCTGCTCCATAACCAACACTTCTTGTTGCACTTGGATTAACATCACAGACCAAATACAGCAGTCAACCACTAAACTCAAGGAAAGGCTACTTGGCTCTCTTAAGGTTGATCCAAATGGCCTATCAGACATGTTCTTCTGGATGGGAAATAGAAATACAGGATCTTGGCTTTGAGGTATATTGCAAAGATACTAAACCTCTGTCTCTAATGTTATGCCTTGAAGTTAAGTGATGCATCCAGTCCATAGTCTTAAATGTTACCATGCAGTCATTGTCTCAAAATATGATTCAACAGTGTGACCCCAAAACAACCGAATTTCCCACTAACTTCCAACTACATAGAGGCTGAATTTGAGCTGATAGCTTTAAACACCAAGATCAAATCTGCACTGACAAAGGTGTATCAGATATGGACATTCCCCATTGCTTTGTTTCCCTTGTAGTTATTTAAGGACAACCTTATGTATGTCTTCAACAAGAGTGAAGGTCAAATGCATAGCTTTCCCCTGTTGCCTGAATCTGCTAACAAGGCCAGACACCATTTTCCCCCTAGCCAAATTCTAATTCTTTGTCTCATGAATGTTTAGCTAACATTAAAAATGTATGTGCTCTGAACTAGCTGGACACAGACATAAGCATTTCCTGTTGAGCTGACTGAGATTTCCTCTGACTGCAGAAACTATTACAACAGTAAATCACCCTATCTATAACTTAGCTACTTCTCCCTTTAAAAGTCTAAGGTGAAACCACCCTCCTGAGAAACTCATCTTCAGATCTAGATGCTTTTCCTGCTGTTATAGTATGAATAAAATCATTCTCCTCACTTGTTCACTTTTTGTCTTTGACAGAGCTTAGATAGGTGGGAAGGAGCATTTTCATCTTTCTTTGGGAATAGCATTACCACATCTGGTCTCCAAAGAGTCCAGTTATGCACTAGTATATTTCCAGGTAGTCAGAAGAAAATGACTTTTGCTCCATTGAGGCAGATCTGGGGCCAGGCAAAGACTAGGAACCAGTCAAGGAGAAGTTTCTGCAAGAAACCCCCAGTAGGTGACATTGCATAGTGTAATGTTGATTATTTTGTAGCAGGTTACTTCTGCTATTTCTAGCCCTGTTAGTATCTTCTCACTCTTAGTACTTGGTAAATTATTTTTAATTTTTAAGTCTGGTTCTAGCTGTGCTATGGAGAGTTCTGAGTTCCATCTTAGAAGAAAATGCCAAAGAGGAACTCCTCCTCCTCTTCCTCCTCCTCCCTCCCCTTATCCCCACCTTCTCCTTCTTTTCCTTCCTCCTCCCATTCTCCTCCTCCTCCTCCCCCTCCCCCCTCCCCCTCCTCCTCCTCCTCCTCCTCCTCCTCCTCCTCCTTCTTCCTTCTTCTTCTTCTTCTTCTTCTTCTTCTTCTTCTTCTTCTTCTTCCTCTCCTTCTCCTCCTCCTCCTCCTTCTTCTTCTCCTCCACTTCCTCCTCCTTCTTCCTCTTCCTCTTCCCCTTCCTCCTTCTCCTTCTCCCTCCCCTTCTCCTTCTTCTTCTTCTTCTTCTAAGTAATCTCTACACCCAACATAAGGCTGGATCCCACAATTCTAACATCAAGAGTCACACACTCTACCTACTGAGCCAGTTGGGTGCCCTGGGAGTAGGGCGCCTTCTTTAAGTAAGAGAGGAAGTCAATGAGAAGTCAATGAGTAATCTCTTGGAACTAGTCCAAAGTCTTTACAATGGCCTCTCTCCGCATCATATATTCTTCCTGAGTTGTCAATTTGTGATGAACTGAGTTAAATTTCATTATAAGTAGTTTCCTTACACAAGAAAAGAACAGAGTTGGTGGTCCCTTATATAGAACATGAGTTAATATGAAATTCAAGACCCAGGCATCCAATCAACAGGAAAATGTTTGTGGTTTGGAAGCATGCTCTGACTATTAGTGAGACGGAGAGGTTGTGCAAGAAAAACACAGAACAGATGGCCAGATAATTGAGAAGCTACAGTCTATTAATGGGGGGAAGATTGTTAGGGCTAAAAGCTGGATTAGTCAGGCAAGGTAGTTTCGAGGGGCTGCTGTGAACAATGTTCACCTTAACCAGGATCTTACTCAACTGGAGCCTTGAGGGTAAGTTAGTTCAGGAATCAGTAAGCATCTCACCTCAGGAGTTATTTCTCCTATGATTGAAGAGACCAAATCCTCCAATAAACTGGACTCTAAGTGAAACACTAACAACCTAAAGAAAGCTTGGATTTTTCCATTCACATCAAGGGTAGGTGGGGAATATTTGCAGTATGGGTGAACACCAGCCATATTAATGTGATCACTTAAGGAAGAGACACTGGAAATTTAACTTTTTGGATTTTTCCCACTGTTATAACTGTAAAATGATTTAGGACCTCCCATATATCTCTGTAATTCATTATCTGTTGATACTGCTGTGAAGTCATCAAGCACAATGGCCAAGAAATAATTCTTGAGTCTTTTACAGTGCAACTTAGTAAGTTTATTTAAGTAGAACAGGGGATGCCTGTGTTGCTCAGTCATCAAGCATCTGCCTTTGACTCAGGTCATGATCCCAGGGTCTTGGGATTGAGCACTGCATAGGGGGTACCTGCTCAGCGGGAAGTCTGCTTCTCCCTCTTCCACTCGCCCTGCTTGTGTTCCCTCTCTTGCTGTGTCTCTTTCTGTCAAATAAATAAAATCTTTTTTAAAATTTTTAGAAAAAAGGTAGGACAGGGACAGGACTCCTGGGCAGAAAGAGCTATACTTTTGCTGTATGAAGTTGGTGGTTATATGCTTAGTGCTCAAGGTGGAGGGAAACAGCATGGAGTATTAGATCATAAATGTCTTCTTCAAATTTCTACTTATAAAACAACTTTCTCAAGATTTCTCTGGTGCTTATCATTCAGTTCAATTTTAACTATTGGTGAGATATAGAGGCAGTCATGAGATCCTTTAAGGATGTAACAACCAGTAGTATTTGATCCTTATCAGAACTATACAGGCTATAGGTCAGGCTTCTGGACTAAATGTGAACATTTTTCTGTTTCTGTCTCTCAACAATACCAGAAAAATGGTGTAGAAATATTGGATTGATGCTAAGAAAGAGAAGCACCAAACTCTAAGCCTTATACTGCTGCTCTTGGGTAGGTTTAATCGTGTTAATGTCCATCACATCTCAGAAATACTGTATAACACAGAGGAATTAAAAAAAAAAGTTTCTGGGTCTTAAGTAACTAGAGGCAAGCATTAGGTGGCAAAAGAATTAGATGAAATACCCAACCTTTATTACAGTTGATGATGTGTCTGCGTTAACCATCTGAACTTTGAACAATTGCAGGTGTAGACACTGAAAGTTCTCTGCCATTGCTATGGAGAAGCTTCTGACGAAGGATATCGAACTTTAAGTAGGGCCACACCTCAGGAGGCACGAGAAAGATTGGCTGAACTCCAAAATGAAGAAGAAAAAAGATACCTAATGAATCAGTTTTAGTCCCTACTGTATCTTAACCACGAACCTGGTAGACTAATTCAACACTGTATGAGTTACGTTGTATTAGAAACATACATGTATATGGACAAATTCTCTATCCGTCCACTATCTAGCTTATTTACCTATCTATAGCTTATTTGAAGACAACTTTTCTTACCTGAAGATGAAGGCTGAGATTTCAAACTGCCAATCTTTACCCAGAGTTTGGACTCTGAGGAATTAAAATGCCTGTTCTCCTCACTCCTCACAGCTAAATGAACCATTTACCTTAACGTGACTTTACTCTTCCATTGTTTTCCCTGGTGTGACGTTCAAAAGACCCATTGATTCTTTCATGGAAAACATCAACACACAGATTGCATCTGAGGATTCTTTGAACGCCTTGTCTTAAAAATCCTTACCTGCTGTTTTGGACAATCCTGGACTATGGTCTTTCGATCCTCACACCGTTCTTGTCAAGCCTCCTTGCACTGAAGGACGGAACAAAATCTCTGATTCTCAATTAATTCTGAGTCTCTTCCCCCACAGAGACATGACCAAAGTTGGCAGACGTGTGTTCTTCATTAATACACACACAGTATACCTAGCTTTGTCTTATCCCCAGGTTGTGTTTGGGGTTATTTGAGGAGCCAACAAGCAACCTCTCCTTTTCAGTTGTTTTGCAAAATTTCACTTGTAGCTTTCAAGAGCATCTATAAATTGTTAACTTGTGCTGGCTTCCTTAAAGGGTAGATTATAATGTCTCCCTGCACACTTACAAGACAGCTTCCAACAGGGACAGCTGTGTCATCATTGTAGTCTGGGGACATATATAATGGTTTCAGTAACTTAGGTACAGGATCTTTTAAGAATGTATGGCAGATGTTATGTTTTTTATTTTTGTTGGCACATCATGACCATTGCTTTCTTCCCTCACGTTTATTTATGACATATGTTCTTATTCTTGACCCCCAGGAGCTTCACTGTAGACCAGTTGAGATCAACTGCTACCACACAATATGAACTGCAGAAACAGTTTCTGAGCTCTTTTCCTAATGGATTTTTGAACAGCACGTCCTCTTCAAGTGACCCTTTTTTGACAGAAAACATAGTATACATTATCATGCTAGAAGCAGAGACTTCATGTAAATATCTGAGGTTGAGCGGTGTTATAGGTCTGCTGACATTGATGAGTGCATGGTTTTCACTCACTGATAACCTACAGGTCTGTACTGAAAACTACTGTTAGTATTTATGACTAAAATGATGTGATGTCTGCAATTTGTTTCAAATGGTTTGGACCTGGGGACTTGGGAAAGTGGAGTTTCTAAATGAAATAAAATTAACCTCAAAGATCATAAATTTGAAGCTAGGTGATAGATGTGTAGAATTTTAGTATACTGTTCACTCTATATATTTTATCTCTATTTGAATTTTTCCTGTTATCAAGTGGATAAAACCCCACACACAGTTTGGAACAGTTGTACTGGTTAGGAATTATCTTAGTTCTTCCAAAAGGTCAAATCTGGTATTGTCAAGAGATACCACTTAAGGGATATACAGTGATTTCGGAACAATGCTGAAGCTCTGGGGAGGGGGAAAAAAAGTGAAAAAGAACACCATGGGGGCCACTGAGTCTTTTGTTCAGTTTCAGTTTCTGAAGAAAAGAGTCCGTGGGAAAGACTCCTAGCTTTTCTCTCATCACTCCTGGTAAGTGAGGGGCCAGATCTGAGTCATTGTTATGGCATGAGATGGAAACCTTCAAGATAGTCCATTGAAAAGTCATTTCATAATGGTTTATACCAGAACAGAGGTTTGCAAACTTTTGCCATAAAGACACAGAGAATGAATATTCTCTGCTTTGCAGGCCATATGGTTTTGGTCCACTCTGTTACTGTTGTGCAGAAGTGGCCAGAGACAATATGTAAACAAACACCCATGGCTGTTCCAATAAAGCTTTATTTACAAAAATGAGCAACAGGCTGGATTTGGCCAGATGTAATTTGCCAAGCCTAGGTCAGAATATGAGCTTTGGAATTACACAGATCTGAGTTTGTATCCTTATTTTCTACTTAACTGTGTGACCTTGGGCAAATCACTTAACCTTTGAGCTCTAGTTTCCTCAATTATAAACTGGAGAATTACAGGATCTGCATTCGATGACTATTGAGAAGCATAAGTTGATATACATGAAGCCCTTAGCCAAGTATCTAGGGTTCTTTAAGTGCTAAGGAAGTATTAAGTATTATTAAATCAATGCTCTTTTGGTATATAATTTATTACTTATCTAATTACATACATTTAACCATTTTCTTAATCAGAATGCAGTCAAAGGTTTTGTTATGTAAGGAACAAGTATAAAACATCAAAGAATTATCTCAATTTACTAGTTTTCTCATTATTGTTGTTGTCATCTTGTTGAGGTTCCAGTTGGCTGATAAATGATTTTTTCTTCACCCCAACCCCACATCTTCCCCTCTAATGACAGAGATACCAAAGTCAGAGAGCGATCAGAATATCAGCTTTACTTTTTTTTTAAAAGATTTTATTTCTTTACTTGACACACAGAGAGAGATCACAAGTAGGCAGAGAGGCAGGCAGAGAGAGGGCAGGAAGCAGGCTCCCTGCTGAGCAGAGAGCCAGATGCAGGGCTCATGTGGGGCCCGATGCTGGGTTTGATGCAGGGCTTGATGTGGGGCTGGATCCCAGGACCATGAGACCATGGCTCTGAGACCATGACCTGAGCTGAACGCAGAGGCTTAACCCTCTGAGCCACCCAGGCACCCCAACTTTATTGTTAATAAGACTGAAGAATGTGGTTTGATCTGTGGCCACCGGTACTTCCTGATCTCCTCCTGCATTAATTAGTTCATTGCCATCTACGGGGTCAGAGACAGTGTTGGGCAAAACATGCTCCCCTTCACAAACCTGAAACTGCCTGAATAAACTCTCTGCTCAGCACAGAGAGCAACCTGAATGCACACAGCCTTCAAATAGGCTAGTTCCAAAAGAGAAAATGAATATAAACCAGAGAAATGGAGGATTTCCACTAACCCATAATACTAAGTCAGCTATGTGTTCCAAGTCGTGCAAGGTGCTTGACTTCAACTAGCCTACGAGATGCTTACAACAGCCCTTGGAGGCAGTATTATGGGGAAACAGGACAGACAGAAATGGGGGAGAGAATTCCCTAGGCTCTCCCAGGAAGAAAGTGGTAGAGCCAGGACACATACCCATTGTCACTTCCCTGCCCTCCAAAGCTCAGGAGTTCTTTCTAGCAAATGTGGACCTTCTGAAAAGAAAACAGACAAGCAACAAACCAAAACCAGAACAAGAATGCAAGCAAGTTCAGTTTAGATCTTGTGTGTGTAAGCCTTCATTGGTGTATCACCATCGCTGCATGATTTTCCAGATGTGTGAAATGCATATGCTTAATTAATCCACTCTGAAGATTTGGCCTGCCATCTACGTTCTACTTAAAACAAAACAGAACAAAACACTGCAATATCCCTATTTAAAAAACAGCAACAGGGAGCTACCTTCAATTTCCTGACTTCTGCTCCTTTCTTCATACCAAAGAGTGGTGCTCAGACTCCATCTACAAATTCTTTCAGCTTCCAAGATGAAATTTGCTTGGTCGCACAGACTGAAATTCACTTAAAGTGGTTATGTGCCCTTTTTACTATCTTCCCAACTATCTGGGGCTATAATCTCTTTTTTTAAAATTGGACCTTTTCAACTTGAAGGAGACCAAATAGAAATATTTTAGTGTTCTATCACCTGTTAACATTATGTTCTTTAAGCGGTATGCCTAACCCATCATTTTTTCTAGCTTCAAACAGTTGAAAAATCCCTTTCTGTCATCTTTAACGTCTTTTGGTACCCTAATTTACTTAGCTTTTTACCTTCCTATTTTTAGAGGCTCTTCTTACTCTTTTATATTCACCTTCTGGTCTTAAAACATTCTATTATAGAACTGATGCAAAGGTAATTCCAGACAAGGCCATATATTGTACCTTTGACCCATTTTCAATGTACGGTTTTTGTATTGAAGGGTGATGTGAGTCAAATTGTTAGAGTCCATAAAAAATGAGTGAGGTGTTCTGACATTTTGATAAAATACTGTTCCCTTAAATAACCATACATTCAGACGTCCTATCAAAACAACCAACAAGATTGCCTTGCATGATTTGCTCTTGTGTTTTTAATTCAGTTGCTTTCCCAACTGCTACAAATTTGTTCAGTGCTAGACCTGTTGTTTTGCTAGATAATGTTCATTTTAGCAGAGAGTAGTTGTCAAAATTTTGGTGCATTTTAGGGAATTTGGTTTGGATTGCCCTTCAAATACAAAATTGATGCTACTGACCTGCCATTAGTAGGACACGAAATTTGAGTTATTTCCCCTGTGCTGGTGATGGATTGTGCTGCCTGAGCTACTGGCACTCCCTTTCACATTATCCATTGTGACTAATCACATGCATTTGCAAGATGATTAGCCAAGGTTAGGGGTACAGCCTGTGATTATGGAACAGATTTTTTTCTTTATGTGAAAAATTACTAGCTTATAATAGCATTAAATTATAATTTTGCTTCATATCTTAGCCAATGGTAGGTTGTTAATAGCAACACATACTCCTATGGCTGTTTATGTGTTGTTTGCTACATAGTTCCTGAGTAAGGCCCTGTCCCATCCGTGTTTTTCTCCCATTAAACATTTACAACTATTAAATGTACCAACTACACCATTAGAGATCCAGAAAGTCATTCATTTGTTCAGCAAACTGAGTGCTTACTATGTAGTAATCTCTGTTTTAGTGTTGGGGATATAATAAATTAGTCCTTTTCTTCTTGGAGCTCTTCATTTAGTAAGGGGAGATGGAAATACATACCTATACAAGTAAAGTGTAAGTCAGATGCTAGGAAAGATAAAGGAAGGAAGATAGGGAGTGTTAGGGAGGGAAATCATTGATAATTTATAGGGTAATCAGGAGAGGTCTCACTGATAAGGAGACAGAGATGCGAAAGAGTAAAGGGAAAAACCATGTGGCTCTTAGAGAAAAGTCTTCCAAGCAGATGGAGCAGTAAGTGCAAATATTCTGGAAAAGGAGCATGGTTGCCTGTTCAACAAAAGCCAGGAGGCCGACGTGAAGCTGTTGTAGGATTTTTGCTGATGCTCCAAGTGAGATTGCAGACTGTGGAATGATTTTAAGTGGAGGAATGCCTTGACCTTTAAAGCAGTCTTTTGACTGTTATTTCAGAATAGACATTGGAGACATGTGTTAGTTAGCTGTTGCTCTGTAACAAATTACCCCAAAATTTAGGGAGCTGAACACAAACATTTGTTTTCACATAGTTTCTATGGGTCAGGAATTCAGGCATGGCTTGGGCCTCTGCTTTAGGGCCTCACAATGTTGCTGTCCAAGTGTTGGCTGGGACCTCAGTAATCTCAAGGTGAAGGATCTGTCTCCAAGCCTATTGAGTGGTTCTTAGCGGGGTTCAGTTACTCGTGGGCTGTTGTAACTGAGGGCCTTGGTTCCTTGTTGGCTGATGACCAGAGGATGTCCTTTGTGCCATTCCAGATAGTCCTCTCCATCAGAGCCAGCAAGCATGAAGAGCAGAGAGGGAAATCTCATCAAGATGAAAGTCAGAGTCTTTTATATCTCAATCACAAAAGTAATGCCCCCTCATTTTTACTATGTTTGGTTCATTTAGAGTGAGTCATACATGCAGCCCATGTTCAAGGGGAGGGGATTACAAGAGGATATGGCTACCAGGCGGTGGGATCACTGGGAACCACGTCAGAAGCAGTCTATCACAGAAGGCAAGGACAGACACTAGATCAGTTAGGCTGTTACTGGTGTCCTAATATTTATGGTGTTAAATAGTTCCAAAAGCCTGATTTCTTATGCAGATTCTGCATTTATATTTTTTAATTAAGTTTTTATTTTAATTCCAGTATAGTTAAGAACTTGATTATCTCTTACCTGTACTTTAAAAACCTTGTCCTAGGTGGCCTCCATCCCTATAGCCACACTCTACCAAGGCCATCCTTCTGGAAAGCAATCATACTACAGCCCTTCTTAAATACTTTTTAAAAAGTTTTATTTATTTGTTTATTTATTTATTTATTTGACAGGCAGAGATCACAAGTAGGCAGAGAGAGAGGAAGGGAAGCAGGCTCCCTGCCCAGCAGAGAGCCCAATGCAGGGCTCGATCCCAGGATCCTGGGATCATGTCCTGAGCCAAAGGCAGAGGCTTTAACCCACTGAGACACCCAGGTGCCCCTTTAAATACTTTGTTGACTCTCACATCATGTAAAATTGAGTCTCAAGCCTTAGCATTTTTAGACTCAGTGTCCTTTGCAGTCTTCAACATAACTCCAGGTTCAGAAATATCCAAATACCCTTTGCTCCAGAAATTCCCAACTTTTTTTTCCTCACCTGTGTTTGACTTTCTTCTTAGAATGCCATGCCTTCTCTCTTCTAACTATAAAAATGTTACCCATAATTTAAGATCCAGTTCAAGAGTTACCTCCTCTGTGTGCCTTTTATAAATTTAGGTAAAGCTAGTCTCTCCATCTCCTGGGCTCTTGGGGGTAATTTCTGCTTACATCTCTGCTTCTAACAGTAGACTGTGAGATCTTTAAATACAGAGACTGTCCTGTTTATCTTTATATTCCCAGTCTACCACATTGAGACATTCTGTAAATATCTGTTTTTACAGATGATGACACCTCCCATATATCTGGTTCGGTTTTTAAAAATGTACAGATGAGCTGTTGCTATATGAAAGGAGACCACTGGGGCTCCTGGGTGGCTCAGTGGGTTAAAGCCTCTCCCTTTGGCTCAGGTCATGATCTCGGGGTCCTGGGATGGATTCCCGAATTGGGCTCTCTGCTCAGCAGGGAGCCTGCTTCCCCTTCTCTCTCTGCCTGCCTCTCTGCCTACTTGTGATCTCTGTCTGTCTAATAAATAAATAAAATCTTAAAAAAAAAAAAGAAAGAAAGGAGACCACTTCTTAACAGCATTCCATAGATTCCAGTAAGAGTGGTATTAGTCATCCTCATTTAGGCACATCTAAGGTATATTTTGAAACTTTTTGTAAGGTGGAATTCTCTGCTGTTCTTTCAGTATGAATTAGATCTATCCAGTGAATTGGATGGATAAGAATAACACAGTTAAGTTGCATATTTCATGCCAATGACAATTTAAAATTTGTTAAATGTCATGCCATCAGCACTGACTAGAACAGATAGCTAATAAATTTATTTGTTAGATCCTAGCCCTGTAGAAACTACTCAGTGTTTAAGGAAGGCTACTAAACTGAGGTCTTGATGCTGTTCCTTCTTGTTCTTTTTTTACCCCTTGCCTTTGACTACTGCAAACATATCACCTGCCACTTGTTTCATTCAAATCTGTACATAGACCAACCCACATAAAACTGACACTATCTACTGAATGTTTCAAGTCATCTCCCGTCACCAACTTATTTTTAGAAATGGAAACAACTGAGATACTTTTGAAGTTGTTATAATCTTGTTCAGATTAATTTATCCAGTAGTAATTTAAAAATGGAAAGTTTTCCCTCCCCAGAAAGTGACTACACTGAATATGTGTTTTACAATTTGTTGATGGCAAGGACATTTTCCTTAAACAATTTTGATGTACACCACTTTAAATATAGCCCTGAAATAGTGATTGTGCAAAATGTTGTGCTAATTAAGCAAGCTGGGAGTAGTAAGAGAATCTGTGGTTTATATGTTAACTTCTGGGCCAAATAAAAAGGTGCAGTCAATTCTGTATTGTACAATTTATTTGACATCTTTTATTACCTCCCCAATATCCATTCACCTCTTCTCAGTAGACTCCAACTGCTATTTGGGATATCACGCGGTTTTAGGGAAGATAATAAGTCCATCCGTTAATGTGAGGAATAGAGCTGACCTAGACCAAGCCAGTTGGAACAACGCACTCCTCCAGCTACCACGACTGGTTTAGGAGTTGGCATGTGAGCACAGTTGGTATAATCAGAGAGTGGGAACTCTGGGAAAGCCAAGACCTGCTTTTGTTTCAGACATGGTGACCCACAGATGTGAAGTCTGGAATTCCTGAATACATTTTATTTTATTAGTAAAGCTTGCTTATGGATAAGAAGGGCACACAGAGGGGCGCCTGGGTGGCTCAGTGGGTTAAAGCCTCTGCCTTCGGCTCAGGTCATGATCCCAGGATCCTGGGATCGAGCCCTGCATCGGGCTCTCTGCTCAGCGGGGAGCCTGCTTCCTCCTCTCTCTCTCTCTGCCTGCCTCTCAGCCTATCTCTATCTGCCAAATAAATAAATAAAATCTTTAAAAAAAAAAAAAAGAAGGGCACACAGAGAAAGAAAGGGGTGAAAAAAACCCACGACTGAGACACAGACTGATTACATTTTTTTTTAAATTTCTTTATTTATTTGACAGAGAGAGAAATCACAAGTAGGCAGAGAGCTAGGCAGAGAGAGAAGGGGAAGCAGGCTCGCCACTGAGCAGAGAGCCCGATGTGGGGCTCGATCCCAGGACCCTGGGATCACGACCTGAGCCGAAGGCAGAGGTTCCAACCCACTGAGCCACCCAGGCGCCCCCAGACTGATTACATTTTAACGAAACCATGCCTAAAGCCTGCCCGATGTCTTGTTCTATCATTCAGAGCAGTCAATAAATTTTTCTTATTACTTCAGTTACTTTGTGTTTTCTCTTACTCAAAACCAAAACATTCTGATATATTCATTTCGATGTGTTGCAGAATGGGTAAAAATCTTTGCCTATGAGAAATATGTTTAGGTATTTATATTTGAATACAAATGTGTTTGGTCCACAGTATTTCAAAATAAGTATAATAAAGTCACATTAGGAAGTCTTAACTCCGTAGATTATAAATCCATCATACTCTTGCTCAGGGTCCATGCTGGCTTTTTTTTTCTTTTTTTTTTTAAGAAAGAATCACCCTTGACAAAATCAGGAGTAGGGGATTTCAGAGTTGAACTAGTTATACTGCTTATGATATATGGTAACCTAGATGCATCAACAGGGGTATCAGGAGCTCAACTGAGCTGGGAAAAAGAGAGCCAAGCAGTGAGGTATCAGAGTAATGGACTAAAGAAACAAGCCAAAAATGCAAGAGTTAAGTTTTTAATACCTTACTGAAGTAATGTAAGAGGCTAAAACCAGGGAAAGTGCCAATTCCCCATGATCAATTTTCCCCTATGAAATGGCACACGGGTCCCAGTCTGCTAGATCTCTGTGGTGTGGAGTTGTGTCACTATTGACAGAACCCTGAACAAAAAAGACTGTGGTATTTTTACAGACCCCAGGTGGCTAGGGGGGAATACTGAATACTGAGAAAGGGGAAAATATCTTCAAGGTTTGCCCCTTTGCCTGATAAGAAGACCTTGGCAGATGGTGGTGAGTATTAAGGAGGGCACATATTGTGTGGAGCACTGGGTGTGGTGCATAAACAATGTATTTTGGAACACTGAAAAAAAATAAAATAAAATTAAATTAAAAAAAAAAAAAAAAAAGGGAAGATGAAGGCGGCCCTGGCAGAGGTCCCTGAAGAAGCCCTCAGCCCAAGGCCTCAGATAAAGAAACCTAGGAATATAGAAGCTTGAGCTAGGAATGCAGATAGATGTAAGAGCATGACCAGCCAGGGGAGCCTGGGAGGTTGACTTCAAGTCCCTTCAGACACTGCAAGGCACTGCCTATGTACCCAATCTGATATAGGGAGGGCAATTTTCCCTTGTGAGACCTGCCAGGTAGGGCCTTTGTAACTGGCTATGATCAGGCCTGAACAATCACACGTTGGTTTTTAACCAAGAGCTGGACCCTCAAGAGGAAAACCAGATTATTTTTTTATCCTAAGATCCTGAGAGTTTTCATAAATACTATGTAATGCTGTCTAGGAGTACCTAATATGTATCATGGGTCAAAGTTAAGTTATCCATTGTTTGAATACTTTTGCATTTGTGCATTTTACCTTTCTTTTTTTTATTTTAAAATTTTATTTATTTGTTTGACAGAGAGAGAGAGATCACAAGTAGGCAGAGAGGCAAGCAGAGAGAGAGAGGGAAGCAGGATCCCTGCTGAGCAGAGAGCCCGATTCGGGGCTCGATCCCAGGACCCTGGGATCATGACCTGAGCAGAAGGCAGAGGCTTAACCCACTGAGCCACCCAGATTTTACCTTTCCTTGTTGGAAACCTTTAGATTCAAAGACTTTTAAGTGGGTTACAATTTACATGGAAAAGTAAAACTCAACAGGCTCTGCTCAGGAGGAAATTGGCTGCTCTATATAATTAACATAACATGGTGTCACATATTCCAAAATTTAAAAACCTTTTTCTTTTTAGAAAGGCGGGGGGGAGACATAGAGAGAGGGAGAGAGAGAATCTTAAGCAGACTCCCCGCCCAGTGTGGAGACCGATGTAAGTCTTGATCTCACAACCCTGAGGTCATGACCTGAACCAAAATCGACAATAGATGTTTAACAGACTGAACCACCCAGGCACACTTAAAATTTAGAAATCTTAAAGAATAAAGAGATCCCTAATTATTTGTTTCCTGGACAATCATGCAACTCCTAGATCATCAATTTTTTAAAATATTTATTTACTTGAGAGAGAGAGAAAGAGCACAATTTGAGAGGAGGAACAGTGGGAAAGGGAGATAAATCCTCAAATAGACTCCCTACTATGGAGCCCAAAGTGGGTCTCGATCCCAGGACCCTGAGATCATGACCTGAGTGGGTATCAAGAGTCAGACCCTTAACCCACTGAGACAGCCAGGCACGCCTGATTCATCAATGTTTATTTCACTGTAACCTCTTGTATGATCCTAACTGTTTCACCTGATAAGTATTATAAACTCTTCTAAATACATGACATCAATGCACTTTTCAAATGGCTTTTTGCAATTTACCAACTCAAGACAGAAAGTTCTACTTCTCTATCCCTGCTGAGTGCCACGATGCCTCAACCTTCTTGAGGGTCGTGAGGCCTCCTCCCACGCTGATCCTAAGGCGAATCTGAAAGCATGTGGGAATTCTTGGGCATACTGCATGTAAAACAAAAACAAAAGCAAACAACCAACCAACCAACCAAACAAAAAAACTGGCTTTGATGTGTTAAAAAAATGGGATAGTCTCTGCATGTGAAGGAAAAAAGAAACTGGGATGGGAGGGAAGCTAAGAACACAGAATCAGTGTACACATCGGAAGATCCTGAGTGTCTCTGTATGACACTAAAAAAGTATTGGAAGTAAGCTTTTTAAATCAACATCCTGTTTTTCTGACAGAATTTTAAGTTCTGACATAGTAAATATAACTTTCAGTGGCTGCTGACAAACCGTGGATGAATTAATTGATAAACGGGAGGGTCATAAAATGATCCCAGAAAAAAATCACACTTTAAAATCTTGCCTAGGTTAAGGTGGTATTATGTGTATTTTGCTATAATTAAAGAAAATAAAAGAGAAGACATCTTGTTTATCAGCAAAAGCCCCGATTTTAAAAAGAAGATAATAAAAGATGAGTGATAGCAAGATTTGGGTTAAACGAACTTTCTTTTTGCTCCAAAGACTCATTTTGGAATCATACTTATTTCCTACACTTATTTCAAACTGAGATACTTTAAAATAGTTAGAAATATATGTTTTATATTTCAAAATCTGATTTTAAAAATTGGCAAATTTATGGGTTCTAGAGTAGTAAATCCAGTTATTACAAAATGTGGTATGTGTTTGGGGTATGTTATTTGGTTTCATAACGTCTTAAAATGTTGCCTCCAAATTAATATTGTATATTAATTCGAGCATGACCTGGTGATCTGGAAAAAGAATGGGTGAAGAAGTTTCCCTTGACCTTTCTAGGATCAGTGTATGATTGTTCCACCTGCCATAAAAAAATGGCAGAGGCTGGGGGGCTTAACCACCAGGACTGATTTTCTCCCAATTCTGGAAGCTAGATGTGTAAGGTCAAGGTGTCGGCAGGGTAGGTGTCTACTGAAGTCTCTCTGCTTGGCTTCCAGATGACTGCCTGCTCTCTGTGTCCTCACATGGCCTTTTCTCTGTGCACAAAGAATGTGTGTGTCCAGATCTCCTGTTCATAAAAGGACACCACTCAGATTGGATGAGGGTCCACCCATATGAGTGTATTTGACCTTAATTACATCTTCAAAAGCCCTTTTTCCAAATATAGTCAATTTCTTTTTTTTTTTTTTTAAGATTTTATTTATTCATTTGACAGAGAGATCACAAGTAGGCAGAGAGGCAGGCAGAGAGAGAAAGGGAGGGAAGCAAGCTCCCTGCTGAGCAGAGAGCCCGATGTGGGGCTCAATCCCAGGACCCTGAGATCATGACCTGAGCCGAAGGCAGAGGCTTTAACCCACTAAGCCACCCAGGTGCCCCATAAATATAGTCAATTTCTGATGTATTGAGTGTTATGGCTTCAACATACAAATTTTGGTGGGACACAGTTCAGCCCAACAGTATGGAATAATCATGTAATATCTCACATAATTGCCAGTTTTTAAAAGTTTAATTGTATTTTATTTATTTATTAAGTGTATTTTATTTTAATATACTCTGGTTAATATTTTACAACATTCTTAATATGTCAAATTAACATGATAAATATTTGTATATATCCAGTGGCTTTTGAGTTCTACATTTGGTTTATTTGTAATTAAAAAAATATATATATATACACCCATGAATATATACATGTATATGAATAATAATATACATATTCATTTATATATAGAAATGAATTCTTACATCTTGATCCCGAGTCACATAATGATTCAGGCAAAATCCCAACAGACTCCATTGACATAAACTGCTCACTGTTAATCACATGCAACTCGAAAATGCAAGGTGTATCCTTAATCCTCCACCAGAAAAATGTGGAGATTTCATCTAGTTATATGAACCATTTATAGTTGCTTAACAAGTTACCCCATAACTTAAGGCTAAAGATGACAAGCATATGTTATCTCCCACAGTTTCTGAGAGTCAGAAATCTGGGAGCAACATCCTGGGTGGTTCTGGCTTACAGTTTCTTACAAAATTGCAGACAAGACGTCAGCCCAATCCGTACTCATCTGCATGTTTGACAGGGACTTTTTTTTCTTTTTAAAAATATATTTATTTTAGAGAGAGAGTGTGCACAGGGCAGGGGAAGGGGGGAAGGGGGAGGAGACAGAGTGAGAATCCCAAGCAGACTCCTCTTTAAGCTCAGAGGCTGACACCCAGCTCAATTCCAGGACCCTGAGATCATGACCTCAGCTGAAATCAAATGCCAGATGCTGAGCCAACTTGGCCACCCAGGAGCTCCTGGAGGATCCACCCTTGAGACAGCTCTCCCAAGGAGCCCTTGGAGCTCTTGGCCAGATGCCATTTCTTCACCGGTTGGTGGCAGGAGGCCGGAGTTCCTGGCGGTATCAGCCTCTCCATAGTGCTGCTTGAACATCATCTTATTGTCCCCTAACAGCACCCCCCCGCCCGGGGTAAGGGATCCAAGACAGAGCAGGCAAAAAGCCACTTGCCTTTGATGACCTACTCTTTCAAGTAAAAGCAAATCACTAAGTCCAGCTTCAATCAAGGGGAAGGAAATTAAGCTTCAAGTTTTAAAAGAAGAAGAATCAAAGACTTTGTGGGTATATTTTTAAAACTACCACATAGGGAGTCCCTGTCTGCTCAGTCAGTGGAGTGAGTGACTCTTGATATCAGGGTCCTGAGTTTAAGTCCCACATTGGGCACATAGAGATTACTTAAAGAAAAAGCACACGTTAAAAAAACAACCTAGCACATATTACAGGGTAAAGATAATATATATTTGGAGGATTACTTGGATTTATATACTACAAAACTTGGTATGATAATCCAGAGCATGAATAATTACATGTTAAGGGTAACCCACCAAAAGAACACTGCTATATCATGAATAGTGACAACATTAATTAACTAGGATGGTTACTCTCAACCTTTAGATTTAAAATTTTAAGTCTGGAAAAATGTAAAATTAAGCATTGAAACCTGTAAGAGAATTAGAGCCATGTGTTAACAGTTTTTATTAAGAAAATAGCTGTGAATATTTGAAATTTCATATACTATAATGTCTGGTAATTGCTTATTATATTCATAGCCCTTTAACTATAATTTGAAATGCTCCTTAAGAAATAGATGCAGAGGGACGCCTGGGTGGCTCAGTTGGTTGGACGATTGCCTTCAGCTCAGGCCATGATCCTGGAGTTCCAGGATCGAGTCCCGCATCGGGCTCCCGGCTCCGCGGGGAGTCTGCTTCTCTCTCTGACCTTCTCCTCACTCATGCTCTCTCGCACTGTCTCTCTCTCAAATAAATAAATAAAATCTTTAAAAAAAAAGAAGAAATAGATGCAGACTTATGATTTCAGGTAAAATCCTACAAGTAATTTTCAGCAATGAAATAGCTAAGAGAATTTAGTTTCCTTGTATTAACTCTAAAAAAGTAGGATTAAAAAACTATGATACTCAGATGACTATGTACCTGTTTTGATTAAAAAATAGCCCCCTTAAATATATCAGATCCTAATCCCCAGAACCTGTAAATGTTATTTCCTATGGCAGAGCTTTGCAGATGTGATTACGTTAAGAATCTTGAAGTGGGGAGAGAATTCTGGGTTACCCAGTGTACCCTAAAGTCAATCCTGTGTATCCTTATAAGAGGGGGGCAGAGGGAGATTTCACGACACCCAGAGGATAAAGCTGTGTGAAGACAAGCAGGCAGGGAATCAGCTGGCCTTGCCAGAAGTGATATGGCCATAAACCAAAGCATACCAGCAGCTACCAGAAAATGAAAGGAACAAGAAATGGAGTTTCCCTTACAGCCTCTGGAGAAAACAGGGGCCTGCAGACACCAGTTTTGCAGTGTCATTGCAAAACCAGTGTCTTTCTAACTTTGTACCTCCGGAACTGCGATGAAAGAATCAATTTATGTTGTAGGCCACTGTTTGTTGCTAATCTATTACAGCAGCTGTAGGAAACTTACAGTAACTTTGCAACAAAACAGGTTATGGAGAGTGATGTACTTCCAACTAATGTGGTTAACATGGGAGTTGCAATTCAAAGGACTGTAGGGCTCAGACCCTATGAAACCATCGTAAAATGGGACTTACTGGTTCCAGCTCATATTCCTACTGCATCCCTCTGACAACTGGTGAGCGGTTTGCTCTTACTGCCAAAAATGCTTCACCATTCCAAGTTCATTTTCAGTGTGAAATGTGGGTTGGCCAATACTGGATTCCGTATCAGCACAAGTCTGCAACCATGGTCTATAGAAAAGAATTCCAGAGATACACCTGCTTTGCACTGGCTAGCTGGGCCCTATGGACCCCCAGACCACATGGTGCAGCAGATCATGCCTATGGATACCTAAATCTCATCAAAAGTCTGTTCTGCATGACAGAGCAATGGAAAACAAGGCAAATTATGTTACAGCCATCACCAAAATAAGGTGCAAATAAAAAATGATCTGTAAGGTTTCCAAAGTTATAAGGGAATCATCTTGCTCCTAATATTTATGTAGCCCTGAAGCAAAAACGCAAATGCAGGCCTATTTACCATAGGTCTAAATATTTAAAGGTTATAAATCAAGGTAATAAATTATTATGTAAAGCATGTTCTAATTGCTTGCCTTGACAGATACACCTTTACAATAAACTCAAAAATATGGGGAAAACCATGGTTTTTATATGAATGGTAACAAAGTAGTGAAAACAACTCAATTTAATTATTAATGATATATGTCTGGGTCTCGTGTTGATGGAATAGTGAAGTTTGGAGGACTAATAAAATAAAAACTCATAAATTATTATGTATTTATTCCACGAAATTTATTTTTCTTGCCTCCATTTCAGCAATATCAATAATTATTTTATTGTAATCATTATTTTCCCTTGAGTTATATTCTATTAATAGCAATTATATAAATGATTAAACAATTCTATTGTATTCAAAATGAATAAATTTCCATATATTTTCATACAAATAAATAGAAAATGTCAAAAAATTAAGGTAGTTTTTGTAAGTTTTCAGAAGTTATTTTTATTCTAGGGGTGCCTGTATGGCTCAGTGGGTTAAAGCCTCTGTCTTCAGCTCAGGCATGATCTCAGGGTCCTGGGATCGAGCCCCGCATCTGGCTCTCTGCTCAGCAGGGAGCCTGCTTCCCTCTTTCTCTCTGCCTGCCTCTCTGCCTTCTTGTGCTCTCTCTCTGTCATATAAATAAAAAAATCAATCTTAAAAAAAAAGGTTATTTTTATTCTAGATGATTCAAAACTAAAATACAAATATAAATAACGATAAATAACATTTTAACTCAAAATTATTGAAGTTGAAATTTATTATTTTTGAAAATACTATTGTCATATTAAATACATGCACAAAAATGAAACTATTCCCATCCTTGTATTCATTTTCCATCAAATTGCTCATGTGAAGGTTGTCAAGCTTCACACATATTATACCTCAAATTACACAATGAGGATGTGAGAATAATATTAATTACTATTACAAAATGTCCATCAATTGCCATGTACAATGTTGCAAATACTATGCTAATTAATTCCTAAGTACCTCCTGAAGCACAGTTCGGAAACACTCATAGGAAATGATACTTTCTTATGCAAGTATGTATGGATTTTATGTTGAGAGGAAGGAGCTGATAGATAAATTTGTTTTAGAGGATATCCTTCCTGCACTCTGAAGCATTGTCTGTCTCCAACATAATTAGTTTTACAATCATAAATTTTCACCCCTATCCCCTACCATCAAGGACACAAAGGACAAGACCTGGGAAAGCATCACCCTGGGCCCCGAAGAGTGTTATTCATAATAGAAGCTGTTGAACATCAGGTCCTAAAAGACACAGGGACCAAAGTCCTCTTTAATGCCTTGGGGACATTAAAGGGGGGGGTGGTTGCAGTATTTTGTGATTTACTGTGGCCCTCTAAACCATGGGTCCAAGGGCAAGGGCCTGGGCCCTTGGGCAGTACTGGAAAAGAATTCATTATGTTTTCGCCTTTGTGTAGCACACAGCCTAGAAAAAAGGATGCCTTGTAGTTACCCCCAGAGACCTGAATGTTGACATAGCACAAATAACCTCAGAACTACGATATAAACTGGGAAACCACTGTAGCTTTCCTAACTGCCTTTACCTTGCTTGCACGCGTTAGTTTGCTGCTGTCTACAGAAATGTTCTCTCCTAACACCTCTCACCATGTCCGACTTCCTTAAGTTACTTTGAAAATGATGGTGAGAAATGATCAGCCTTGGTGGGACATACCTATAGTTAAAGAATCTATTGTGGAAAAAAAACAACTGTATGGTAAAATATGTGGGTTTGTACATTTCTAGAGGGGAGACTGGTAAGGTTATCACTCTTTTCATAAACAATAGAATCACAAGTCAAGTATTTTAAAAGTTAAAAATCTCAAATAACAAAGAGATTCTTAATGTTTTACTCCCCTCGATGAATTCAAATATATGTTAAATAACTCCTTGGAAGTTTGATTATTTTTGATGAGAAGATTAACTTTCTCCCCTGATGAGCATCATGGTTTCATCTCCCCTCCCTTAGTGACACAGGGCTCTTTCCCTTTAGCACATTACCTGACAAATCTTGAAAAGGGTCTTGGATATATTCAGGTATAAATAAACATTTATAATTTTGATGTGGTAAGGAACTAGGAGATGGATCTGGGTGAGAAGAACAATCCTTCTTTTCTGCGATGAAGTTCCTGTAATGGGACAAGTCAATTGTAAATGTTCAAAAATTTACTCTTTACTTTTAACAGCTTTATTGAAATGTGATTTGCGTATCATATAATTCACCCATTAATGTGCAAAACTAAATGGGTTTCAGTATAATCAGTTGTGCAACCATCATCACAATCAATTTTAGAACATTTTCACCCACCCCAAAAGAAGTCCCTTACATGGTACCAACACTCCTCATTTGCCGCCCAACCCAACTTGGCCCTAGGCAATCACTAATCCACATTCCATCTAGATTTCCTATTCTGGATTTTGTGTATGTGTATATATATGTGTATATATATATATATATAACTAAGCCATTTAAAAAAAGGGAAAAAAAAGAATGAAATTTTGAGACTAGCATCTTTCACTTAACATATATTTTTAAGAATCCTGCTTTGTTCCCTTTGACCCAGTAGTTACACTACTGGGTATTTACTCCAAAGATACAAATGTAGTGATCCAAAGGGGTACTTGTACCCCAACGTTGATAAAAGCAATGTCCACAATAGCCAAACTGTGGAAAGAGCCCAGATGCCCATCGACAGATGAATGGATAACGAAGATGTGGTGGTATACACACACACAATGGAGTACTACTCAGCCATCAAAAAAATGAAATCTTGCCATTTGCAACAATGTGGATGGAACTAGAGGGTATTATGGTAGTGAAATAAGTTAATCAGAGAAAGACAATTTTCATATTATCTCATTCATATGTGGAATTTAAGAAACAAAACAGAGAGGCATAGGGGAAGGGAGGAAAAATAAAACAAGATGAAATCAGAGAGGAAGACAAACCATAAGAGACTCTTAATCATAGGAAACCAAATTGAGAGTTGCTGGAGAGGAGGGAGGTCGGGGGGTTGGGGTAGCTGGAGGATGGACCATTAAGGTGGGCATGTGATGTAATGAGCACTGGGTGTTATATAAGACTGATGAACCACTGAACTCTACTTCTGAAACCAATAATACATTATATTTTAATTAATTGAATTTAAATTTTAGAAATGTAAAAAATTTTTAAAAAAATTCCTATGTGGTAGCATGTACTGATACTCTATTCCTTTTTGGTGCTGAATAATATTCCATGGTACAGATACATTAATTTTATTTATCCACTCATCAGTTGATATAAATTTGGGTTGTTTCCATTTTTTTTTGCTTTTATGAATACTACTACTATAAATATTTGTGTATAGTTTTTATGTGGATGTATTTAGGAGTGGAATTGCTAGGTCACATGGTGTGACTTGGTTTAAATTTTGAAGAATGATAAGTTGCATCATTTTGTATTTTCTCCAGCAATGTGTGGGTTTCATTTTCTTCACATCCTCTCAAACTCATTATTGTCTTCCCTTTTTTTTTTTATTATAGCCATCCCAGTGGGTATGAGATAATCCTTCATTGTGGTTTTGATTTGTATTTCCCTAATGAGTAAAGATGTTGATCTTCTTTCCACAGACTTATGTCCACTTGTGTTCCTTATTTGGAAAAATTCCTGTACAGATCTTTTGCTCATTTTAAATTTAGATTACTCACCTTTTTATTATAACAGGTTCTTTAATGGATGTAAGTCCTCTTTCAGATATATGATTTACAAATATTTTCTCTCATTTTTGGCGTTGACTTTCACTTTCTTGACTGTAACGTTCATAGCACAAAATTTTAAAATTTTTATAATGTCTATGTGATGGATAATTTTATATCAACTTGACTGGGCCACAGAGAAAATGCCTAGATATTTGGCCACACATTATTCTAGAGGTGTCTGGGGGCTATGTTGTGGGATTACATTAACATTTAAAGCAGATAGAGCAGATTGTTTTCACTAAGGTATGTAGCCTTCACTCAATCAGTTTAAGACCCAATAGAACAAAAAGAGGACACTTCCTTGAGTAAAGGGAACTCTTCTTGCCCAGCTGTTGGAGTAAGACGGTGGTCTTTTCCTGCTTTGGACTTGAACTGAAATATCAGCTCTTCTTGGGTGTCAAGGCTGAAGGATTTTGGACTGGAACTACACCATGGGCCCTCCTGGGTCTTCAGTTGCTGACTGCAGATCTTGATAGTTCTTAGTGTTCTTAATTGCATGAGCCAATTCCTTTCTCTCTCTCTCTTTCTCTGTTGACTTTGTTGGTTCTGTCTCTCTAGACAAGTCTGACTAATACAACCTAATTTGTTTTTTCTTTTATTGCTTATGATTTGATGTCATATCTAAGAAGGCTTCGCTTAACGCAAGATCATGAAGATTTATGCTTGTATTATCATCTAAGACTTCAATAGTTTTAGCACTTACATTTAGGATTATGATCTATTTTCTGTTAAATTTGTATATGGTGTGAGAAATAGTTCCATTTTCATTCTTTTACATATAGATATTCATCTGTCCAGCACCATTTGTTCATAAAACTATTCACTGCCTATTGAATTATCTTATCACCTTTGTCAAAAATCAACTGACCACAGATATGAGTGTTTATTTTTGGACTACCAAGTCTATTCCAAGAAACTATGTATCTGTTGTTGCAGTTAGTTAGAAACTGGGAAGTGTCAGTGTGAACATTCATTTTTTCACTTTAAGCATGTTAGGTATATATATTTTTTGTGTGTGTGTATGTGTGTCTTTTGTTTTGTTATCAGTGCCTTTTACTGTGTTGAGGAAGTTCCTCTCTATTTCTACTTTGTTGATAATTTCCATTGTGAAAAATTGTTGGTTTTTATCAAATTATTTTTCTACATGGGTGGAGATAATTCTGTAGCATTTGTCCTTTATGCTATTGATATTATGTATTACATTAACTGATTTTTAGATGGTATACCAACCTTGCATTCTGTGGAAAATCTTGTTTTAAAGTTTTGAGCCTGTGTTCTTTTGATACCATAATATTGAAATATATCAGTAAGACCAGAAAACTTGTTACAATGGGGTAGAACTGATTCTATGATGCCTGGACTATTGAGATTCTCCAATCTGAAGGATGATACATCTTGATAATTCAACTGTGAATAGAGATGCACTTTCCTACCTCTGCTGATTTTTTTTCATCGTTGGTAGCAATGAGTTTTCAACCTAAATGAAAACATCAGAATCAGAAGCCTTGGGCTGCCTGACTGGCCCAGTCAGTAGAGCACGCAACTCTTGATCTCACGGTTGTGAGTTTGAGCCCCACATTGGGTGTAGAGAATACTTCAAAATATAACCTTAAAAAAAAAAAAAAAAGAATTAGAAACCTAAAAGTAAAAAATGGAAATAATATGAAAGGAGCTACTGTATTACTTTGCTAGGACTGCCATAACAATGTGCCACTAACTGAGTAGCTTGAGCAATAGAAATCTGTTTTCTCACAGATCTGGAGGCTGGAAGCTTGAGATCATGGTGTTGGTAGATTGTTCTGTGGTTGTTCTTCTTGAGTACTTTGAGGGAGACTCTGTTCCATGTATGTCCCCTAGCTTTTGGTAGTTTTCAGGCAACTTCTGCTATTCTTAGCTTATAGATGAGCCACACTCATGTCTGCCTCAATAATCACATAGAATTCTTCTTGTGTATGTGGTATAGGTCTCCCAATTTCTCCTTTTTAAAAGGACACCAGTTGAATTAGGAACAACCCTAAATGATTTCATTTAACTTAATGATCTCGTAAAGACCTTACCTTGAAATAAGGTGATACTCTGAGGTACTGTGGGTTAGCACATCAACATATAAATTTGGGGGGACACCACTGAATCTATAACAGCAACCTTCTGAGAAGTGAGTAAAATTGTTTTCTAAAATCTTCCTGTAGAGCCTTCAAAAAGGTCTTAAAATAATAAACTTGAAAATGACATCCCTATATTTTCAGTATTTAATTCTTATTCATAGAATAAAGTTGAAGTATGACTAATTCTTACTTATTTGAATTTTCTTGTTTGGTACTAGAAAGAGCCTGGATTAGAACTAACTACCATACATTGCAAAACCCATTATTTCCTGTCGTGGCTGGGATAGATATTTCTATGAAGGAAAAGCCTTTAATTATGGAATTCGAGGATGTCAGGTATAGTAGCCGTGGTTTAATTAAGTAAGGTTTTTTTTTGGCATGAGGAGAAAAAAAAAAAGAAGAAAAAAGTCCAAAAAGAAAGTGGAAAGGTAGTAGTAGAGAAGGAGAAAGAGGATGAGCGGCAGACAGAGAAGGGAAAAAAGAGGAAGAGACAGTTACTCTGATAGATTAATTCTTTCCTGGTGATATGACTGTCAGAGACAAATGATACAGAATTACCATAGATTTTAAAGTCAGATTTGAGCAAAACTCTAATAAGTCTGGTTCTGCATGGATAAGGTTTTTAAGATGATATGTGGGTTTTTTTTTTCCTTTTTTCAGTTTTAGAATGCTGTCAGAAAGGAGTCAAATCCTTTGTATCTGTTTCCAAGATTTACATATTCATCTATACTGACATTTACTTAAATGTGTTATCTTTTTCCCTTGGATAAACAAATGATATTTGAGCTTTCCAAGTAGAAATTCAAGTTTAGCAATAAAAATGTAAGCCAAGTAAATGCCAAGTAATTATTAGACATTTTGTTTGGAAATTTAAAAATTAGGGCAGTAACTTAACATTTTAATTATAAACAATTATATAACTGAGAGCATTTTATTTTTCCAATCATGTGTACGTAAACTAATTATATGAACTAATCTGCTAAATAAGATTAATTGTGACTTATGAAAGATTAATTTAAATGATTGTCCAAAGCATGACATTCTCCAAAGAGTCAATTTCTTTATATAACTCTTTTAAGGAATGAAACAGTGTTAAACTATGAAATTTATTTAATTTTGGAATTTTAGTTGCTAGTTATTTGAAATGACTTTGGAATAATATATTCCCAAGTTTTGCTTTTAATAGATACATTAAGAGTTGTTTTTTCCTTATCATTTTTTGGCAATTGGCACTACCTGTTCATAATAGAAATCATACATTTACTTAAAAGAAAATCTCTATTGAAAATGACATTTTCAGAGGTTCACAAAGATCAGAGTGCTAAGCTCAGCCCTTAGGGCATACACATTTTGGAAATGTAAAAATGACTAATTTGCAATAGGTAAAGTGAAGATATGTACAAAAATGACTAATTTACAATAGGTAAAGTGAAGATATGTACAATACATACTTTACAAAAATTACACATAAAGTAAGGTTGTTTCTGAAAATATCCCTTATACCTCACAGATTTTCAGAAAAATAAAATTTAAGGCTTCAGGGCAATAGCACAGGGTTAATAATAGGGTTATGAACCTTATTACAATTTTTTAAGCTTACAATTTGACTCAAATTTTCAGTGCAATATATCTTGTAGACCATGAAATTAATTTGTCTTTCTTTTTTTATCTTCTTATAGGCATAGAAGAGAAATTAGTGCTTTTTACTGGAGGATGAAGGCTGGAGAAAGACATACAATGTTAAATACATATTAGCTGGTTATTTTTTTGTCTTTATAAAAACAAAAATGATGTAAATAGAGCAAGGATGTTTTTCTGGTTATAGGGGCTGAAGGATCCCCAATCCTCTTATAAGTTATTAGTGCATATATAGCATGTTTATGATCTTACATCTTTTTTTGTCCCCCTCCCCCCACCCCCCCCCACCCCCCGGCCCAGCAGTCCAGTCCCGCTGTGCTGCGGCCGCCCCCCACATGCTTGCCCCATGATCTTACCTCTTACAGAACTAAAATTAGATACCCTAACACTGACATCTGAAATTAGGATTTTGGGAGGAGGGGTGTGTGTTTTCCACTAATTTCAGTATTTGTTTTATCTAAGAGATTTACCCTGGCATCATGAACCCAGTTTTCTGAGGTTAGATTTTCATCTGAAGATTTAGGGACTGTAATGAACTGAAGAGTGTCTCCTCAAAATTCATAACCTCTCATGTTATTTTATTTGGAGATAGAATCTTTAAAGAGATGTAGAAGGTTAAATGAGGTCATAAAAGTGGGATCCAAATCTAAAATGATTGCTCTCCCTACAGGACAAGAAGGAGACACCGGGTATATGTGTGTACAGTATGTAAGCTATGAGAGGACATGGTGAGAAGATGGTCATCTGCAAGCCAAGGACAGATCTCAGAAGAAACCAAATCTGCTGACATTTTGTTCTTGGACTTCTAGTCTCCTCCAGATTTGTGAAAAATAAATTTCTATTGTTTAAGGCATCTGGTCTGTGATATTTGTTGTGGCAGTCAGAGCAAAAGAGTACTGGGACATGTGCAGAAAGTGACTACAATGTGATTAGAAACATAGACTCTAGATAATTTATTGCTTGGGTTAAAATTCCCACTTCATTCCTCACTCATTGTGTGAACTTGGGCAGGTTAATTAACCTGTCTGTACTTCTCCTTCATGTTCTGGAAGGTGAATGTAACAGTGGTATTTATCTCGTGTTGATTTGCTGAAGGATATGAATAGGTTATTATAAAAAATAGATTATTATATGTAAAGGACTTAGAATAGTGCTTGGCACATAATATGCCCCATACAAATGTTAGTTATTTAATTTGTCCTTTTCCTTCTTCTCTTCTCTTTTCTCTCCCCACCCCCCCTTTTCTTTAAAGAAAAAGAAATGTACACAAAAATCCTCAAGTAAAAAATGGGAGTTATTGTAAAAACACAGATCTCATGAATTTTAAAAGAAGTTTTATCAGTGTAGTGTGGAGACATTAAGGAAAATTGCCATTTACTGAAGGCCTTGCTTAATTTATAAATTCACCCAGGATTCTATCAGAGCTTAAAAATGGCAATTAAAGGCCAAAACAAAGCTTGACTCTTGTTAAGAAGACAACAAAATTCAGACACTCAAGAGGTAACATTCAAATGGTCCAGTATACAATTAATTACTAGACATTCCAGGAAATAAGAAACTGTGATTCATAGGGCAGAGAAATCTGTCACAAACAGCAAAAACACATGTGACTGAGTGGAATTAGTGGACAAGAGGACGAAAGAATAATATGTTTGCATTCAATCATTTAAAGGAAAATGAGAACATGAGAAGAGAAATTGAAGATTTAAAAATGGAAACTTTAGAGATGAAAAGTAAAACCTCTGAAATGAAAATTTCACTGGATGAGATTAGCAGAAAAAAATTCAGGAAGACCACAGAACTTAAGATTTAGTAATAGAATGTACAAAAAATGATACACAAAGAGAAAAAGTAAACTGAAAAGGAAACAAACAGATCTCAGTGGCCAGTAGGAAAATATCAAGCAATCTAAACTACACCAATTGGTATTTTCTGTGGGATGGAGGCTGTGTGTGGCAGAAAACATGCCTGAAAAAACAATGGAGGAAAGTCCCAAAAACTCAATGAACCCCAAGAAAGGTGAAAACACTCCATTACCTCATTTATCCCAAAGCACATCATAATTAAACCACTGAAAACTAATGAAAGATAGAAAATCTGGGGTGCCTGGGTGGCTAGGTCGGTTAAGCCTCTGCCTTCAGCTCAGGTCGTGGCTTCAGGGTTCTGGGATCGAGTCCTGGCCCATGCTGCATTGGGTTCCCCACTCGGTGGGGAGTCTGTTTTTCTGTCTCCCTTCCTCCGTCTGCCCCTCCTCTCCACTTGTTCTCTCTCTCTCAAATAAATAAAATCTTTAAAAAGAGAAAAAGAGGGGCGCCTGGGTGGCTCAGTGGGTTAAAGCCTCTGCCTTCGGCTCAGGTCATGATCCCAGGGTCCTGGGATGGAGCCCCACATCGGTGTGTGTGTGTGTGGGGGGTGTCTCTGCTCAGCAGGGAGCCTGCTTCCTCCTCTCTCTCTGCCTGCCTCTCTGCCTACTTGTGATCTCTATCTGTCAAATAAATAAATGAAATCTTTAATAAATACATAAATAAAAAGAGGAAAAGAGAAAATATTAGAGCAATCTGAGTAAAAGAGATAGTGTCCACACAGTAGACCAAATAGAAGACTGATCAAAGACTTCTCATCAGAAGCCATTCCAGGCAGAAGCCAATGGATTGGTATCTTTCAAGTGTAGACAGAGATTTTAAACCTAGAAAACTACCCAGTGAAGATACCCTTCAAAAGTGAAAGGAAAATTTAAAAAGTTGAAACATTCATTATAGATAGATCTATACTACAAGAAATATTAAATGACATTATTTGGTGGAACATAGATGGTATCTGTTGGAAATCTGAGTTGACACAAAGGAAAAAAAACCACTGAGAGTGGTAAATATGTGGGCAAATTAATACTTATTTCTCAATTTAAAGTTCTTGAAAATATAACTTTTTAAAGCAGAACAATAGCAATGTACTAAGGAATATACAATATTTATAGAATTAGTATGTGATTTATGTGAAAATAATAGCACAAAACATAAAATAGAAAGTATATCATTGAGTCTTTTGTTGTACATGAAATAACATAATACTATTTGAAGTTGTGTTGTAATAAAGATGCTTATTTTAAACCCCACAGTACCACTAAAAAATCAAAGAGATATCACTAATAAGCCAATAGTGAAGATAAATAGAACACTAAAATACACTCAATTCCAAATGAAGTCAAGATAAAAGGGTAAAATGAGAAAAGAACATATGAATAATAGAAAAAAATAGCAAAGAAGTAAATATAAGTCAAATTATGTCGACACCTACATTAAATATAATTATATAGTTAAAAGAAAGAGATTGTCAGACTAAGTGAAAAAGCATTACCTAATTACATGATGGCTATAAGAAACTCAACTTATATATAAGGATATAGATACATTTAGAAGAAAAGGATGAAAAAAGGATTGGCATGTAGACAATGAGATGAGAAAGCAGGAATAGCTATGTTAATAGCACATAAAACAGGCTTCAAATAATGAATACTACCAGGGATAAAGAGTGACAGTTTATCATGATAATAAAAGGATTCTTCCATCAAAAAGACATAAAAACCATCAATGAATATATAACAGTAACAGAGTTTTAAAGTACTTGTAGCAAAAACTGTCAGACTGAAAAGAAAAACAGAAAAATCCACGATTATAGCTGGAGGTTTCAACCATCTTCTCCCACTAGCTGAGACAGCAAGGGGACAAAATCGGTAAGGATACAGAAAACTTAAAACTCTTAACCACTATTACCCACATTCACCTGATGGACATTTGTGGTAAACTTCATCCAAAAAATTCACAAAGACAAATTGCCTTAAATGCACACAAACAGTCACTAAAAAGTATCACAAACTAGCCCATAAAATATGTGTCAACACATTTTCCCCTCAGCTTCATGAGGGTATAATTGACATGTAACATTGTGTAAGTTTAAAGTGTACAATGTGAGGTTTTGATATATGGAATCGTGATGAAACAAACCACAGTGAGGTTTGTTACCACATCTATCACCATATACAATTAATTACCTTTTTTGTGTGTGTATGGTGAGAAATTTAACATTTATTCTTTTAGCAATTCTCAAGTATACAACACAATATTGTTAAAATCAGCACACTGTACATTTGATCCCAGAATCTATTCTTCCTATAACTGGAAGTTTGTACCATTTGGTGACAACCTTCACCCATACCCCTGTCCCCACCCATGATGCCTGGCAATCACCAGTCTACCCTGTTTCTAGGAGTTCAGCATTTTTTAGATTCCACATATAAGTGAAATCACATAGAAAAAGTGATTGCATTTCAGTAGGGTATATATCCAGATGTGGCACTGCTGGATCATAGGGTAGTTTTTTGTTTTTCACCTTTAAATTTTTAATTTTTTATTAACATAAAATGTATTATTAGCCCCAGAGGTACAGGTCTGTGAATCGCCAGGTTTACACACTTCACATCACTCACCATAGCACATACCCTCCCCAATATCTATAACCCAACCACCCTCTCCCTCCCCCCCTCCGCCTCAGCAACCCTCAGTTTGTTTTGGGAGATTAAGAGTCTCTTATGGTTTGTCTTCCCCCCTGCCGATCCCATCTTGCTTTATTTTTTTCCTTCCCTAGCCCCCAAACCCCCCACGTTGCCTCTCAAATTCTTCATATCAGGGAGATCATATGATAATTGTCTTTCTTTGATTGACTTATTTTGCTCAGTGTAATACCCTCTAGTTCCATCCACTTTGTTGCAGAAGGCAAGATTTCATTTCTTTTGATGGCTGCATAGTATTCCACTGTATATGTATACACACTGCATCTTCTTTATCCATTCATCTGTTGATGGACATCTAGGTTCTTTCAATAGTTTGGCTATTGTGGACATTGCTGCTATAAACATTCAGGTACATGTGCAAAGGATCACTACATTTGTATCTTTAGGGTAAATACCCAGTAGTGTGATTGCTGGGTTGTAGGGTAGCTCTATTTTCAACTTTTTGAGGAACCTCCATGCTGTTTTCCAGAGTGGTTGCACCCACTTGTATTCCATAGGGTAGTTTTATTTATATATTTTTAGGAAGCTCTACACTGTTTTCCATAGTGGTATATTAATTACATTCCCCAAAACAGTGCACATGGGTTCCCTTTTCTCCATGTCCTTGCGAGCACTTGTTATCTCTTAACTTTTTCATCATAATCATTTTAATAAGTGTGAGGTGATATCTCATTGTGGTTTTAATTTGCATTTCCCTGATGATTACTGATATTGAGCATCTTTTCATATACCTGTTGACCATTTATATATCTTCTTTGGAAAAATGTCTCTGTAGGTCCTTTGCTCATTTTTAATCAGATTATTATTTTTTTGCTATTGAGTTGTATGAGTTCAGATAAAAGGTTTGCAAATATTTTCTCCCATTTCATAGGTTGCTTTTCATTTATTAATCATTTCTCATGCTGTGCAGAAGCTTTTTAGTTTGTTGTAGTCCTACTGGTTTGTTTTTGCTTTTGTTGCCTGTGCTGTCAGTACATTTCAATGAATTGAAATCATATATTGTAATAAATTAGAAATATATATTTAGCTTTTGTTCCTGGTTCCTGGTACATAACTTCTAAAACCCTTGGAATTTTCATGGTGGTGGGTGTCTTTTGTATGTTAACAAGATGACTGGTGGCTGGGTACTCCTAGATAGCTGCAGGATGGGAGCTGGTCACCCAAAGGACCACATGAGGGGGCACCTGGCTGGCTTAGTTGCTAAAGCATGTGACTTTTAATCTCAGGACGGTGAGTTCAAGTCCCACATTGGGTGTAGAGCCTACTTCAGCGGGGAGCCTGCTTCCTCCTCTCTCTCTCTCTGCCTGCCTCTCAGCCTATCTCTATCTGCCAAATAAATAAATAAAATCTTTAAAAAAAAAAAAAAGAAGGGCACACAGAGAAAGAAAGGGGTGAAAAAAACCCACGACTGAGACACAGACTGATTACATTTTTTTTTAAATTTCTTTATTTATTTGACAGAGAGAGAAATCACAAGTAGGCAGAGAGCTAGGCAGAGAGAGAAGGGGAAGCAGGCTCGCCACTGAGCAGAGAGCCCGATGTGGGGCTCGATCCCAGGACCCTGGGATCACGACCTGAGCCGAAGGCAGAGGTTCCAACCCACTGAGCCACCCAGGCGCCCCCAGACTGATTACATTTTAACGAAACCATGCCTAAAGCCTGCCCGATGTCTTGTTCTATCATTCAGAGCAGTCAATAAATTTTTCTTATTACTTCAGTTACTTTGTGTTTTCTCTTACTCAAAACCAAAACATTCTGATATATTCATTTCGATGTGTTGCAGAATGGGTAAAAATCTTTGCCTATGAGAAATATGTTTAGGTATTTATATTTGAATACAAATGTGTTTGGTCCACAGTATTTCAAAATAAGTATAATAAAGTCACATTAGGAAGTCTTAACTCCGTAGATTATAAATCCATCATACTCTTGCTCAGGGTCCATGCTGGCTTTTTTTTTCTTTTTTTTTTTAAGAAAGAATCACCCTTGACAAAATCAGGAGTAGGGGATTTCAGAGTTGAACTAGTTATACTGCTTATGATATATGGTAACCTAGATGCATCAACAGGGGTATCAGGAGCTCAACTGAGCTGGGAAAAAGAGAGCCAAGCAGTGAGGTATCAGAGTAATGGACTAAAGAAACAAGCCAAAAATGCAAGAGTTAAGTTTTTAATACCTTACTGAAGTAATGTAAGAGGCTAAAACCAGGGAAAGTGCCAATTCCCCATGATCAATTTTCCCCTATGAAATGGCACACGGGTCCCAGTCTGCTAGATCTCTGTGGTGTGGAGTTGTGTCACTATTGACAGAACCCTGAACAAAAAAGACTGTGGTATTTTTACAGACCCCAGGTGGCTAGGGGGGAATACTGAATACTGAGAAAGGGGAAAATATCTTCAAGGTTTGCCCCTTTGCCTGATAAGAAGACCTTGGCAGATGGTGGTGAGTATTAAGGAGGGCACATATTGTGTGGAGCACTGGGTGTGGTGCATAAACAATGTATTTTGGAACACTGAAAAAAAATAAAATAAAATTAAATTAAAAAAAAAAAAAAAAAAGGGAAGATGAAGGCGGCCCTGGCAGAGGTCCCTGAAGAAGCCCTCAGCCCAAGGCCTCAGATAAAGAAACCTAGGAATATAGAAGCTTGAGCTAGGAATGCAGATAGATGTAAGAGCATGACCAGCCAGGGGAGCCTGGGAGGTTGACTTCAAGTCCCTTCAGACACTGCAAGGCACTGCCTATGTACCCAATCTGATATAGGGAGGGCAATTTTCCCTTGTGAGACCTGCCAGGTAGGGCCTTTGTAACTGGCTATGATCAGGCCTGAACAATCACACGTTGGTTTTTAACCAAGAGCTGGACCCTCAAGAGGAAAACCAGATTATTTTTTTATCCTAAGATCCTGAGAGTTTTCATAAATACTATGTAATGCTGTCTAGGAGTACCTAATATGTATCATGGGTCAAAGTTAAGTTATCCATTGTTTGAATACTTTTGCATTTGTGCATTTTACCTTTCTTTTTTTTATTTTAAAATTTTATTTATTTGTTTGACAGAGAGAGAGAGATCACAAGTAGGCAGAGAGGCAAGCAGAGAGAGAGAGGGAAGCAGGATCCCTGCTGAGCAGAGAGCCCGATTCGGGGCTCGATCCCAGGACCCTGGGATCATGACCTGAGCAGAAGGCAGAGGCTTAACCCACTGAGCCACCCAGATTTTACCTTTCCTTGTTGGAAACCTTTAGATTCAAAGACTTTTAAGTGGGTTACAATTTACATGGAAAAGTAAAACTCAACAGGCTCTGCTCAGGAGGAAATTGGCTGCTCTATATAATTAACATAACATGGTGTCACATATTCCAAAATTTAAAAACCTTTTTCTTTTTAGAAAGGCGGGGGGGAGACATAGAGAGAGGGAGAGAGAGAATCTTAAGCAGACTCCCCGCCCAGTGTGGAGACCGATGTAAGTCTTGATCTCACAACCCTGAGGTCATGACCTGAACCAAAATCGACAATAGATGTTTAACAGACTGAACCACCCAGGCACACTTAAAATTTAGAAATCTTAAAGAATAAAGAGATCCCTAATTATTTGTTTCCTGGACAATCATGCAACTCCTAGATCATCAATTTTTTAAAATATTTATTTACTTGAGAGAGAGAGAAAGAGCACAATTTGAGAGGAGGAACAGTGGGAAAGGGAGATAAATCCTCAAATAGACTCCCTACTATGGAGCCCAAAGTGGGTCTCGATCCCAGGACCCTGAGATCATGACCTGAGTGGGTATCAAGAGTCAGACCCTTAACCCACTGAGACAGCCAGGCACGCCTGATTCATCAATGTTTATTTCACTGTAACCTCTTGTATGATCCTAACTGTTTCACCTGATAAGTATTATAAACTCTTCTAAATACATGACATCAATGCACTTTTCAAATGGCTTTTTGCAATTTACCAACTCAAGACAGAAAGTTCTACTTCTCTATCCCTGCTGAGTGCCACGATGCCTCAACCTTCTTGAGGGTCGTGAGGCCTCCTCCCACGCTGATCCTAAGGCGAATCTGAAAGCATGTGGGAATTCTTGGGCATACTGCATGTAAAACAAAAACAAAAGCAAACAACCAACCAACCAACCAAACAAAAAAACTGGCTTTGATGTGTTAAAAAAATGGGATAGTCTCTGCATGTGAAGGAAAAAAGAAACTGGGATGGGAGGGAAGCTAAGAACACAGAATCAGTGTACACATCGGAAGATCCTGAGTGTCTCTGTATGACACTAAAAAAGTATTGGAAGTAAGCTTTTTAAATCAACATCCTGTTTTTCTGACAGAATTTTAAGTTCTGACATAGTAAATATAACTTTCAGTGGCTGCTGACAAACCGTGGATGAATTAATTGATAAACGGGAGGGTCATAAAATGATCCCAGAAAAAAATCACACTTTAAAATCTTGCCTAGGTTAAGGTGGTATTATGTGTATTTTGCTATAATTAAAGAAAATAAAAGAGAAGACATCTTGTTTATCAGCAAAAGCCCCGATTTTAAAAAGAAGATAATAAAAGATGAGTGATAGCAAGATTTGGGTTAAACGAACTTTCTTTTTGCTCCAAAGACTCATTTTGGAATCATACTTATTTCCTACACTTATTTCAAACTGAGATACTTTAAAATAGTTAGAAATATATGTTTTATATTTCAAAATCTGATTTTAAAAATTGGCAAATTTATGGGTTCTAGAGTAGTAAATCCAGTTATTACAAAATGTGGTATGTGTTTGGGGTATGTTATTTGGTTTCATAACGTCTTAAAATGTTGCCTCCAAATTAATATTGTATATTAATTCGAGCATGACCTGGTGATCTGGAAAAAGAATGGGTGAAGAAGTTTCCCTTGACCTTTCTAGGATCAGTGTATGATTGTTCCACCTGCCATAAAAAAATGGCAGAGGCTGGGGGGCTTAACCACCAGGACTGATTTTCTCCCAATTCTGGAAGCTAGATGTGTAAGGTCAAGGTGTCGGCAGGGTAGGTGTCTACTGAAGTCTCTCTGCTTGGCTTCCAGATGACTGCCTGCTCTCTGTGTCCTCACATGGCCTTTTCTCTGTGCACAAAGAATGTGTGTGTCCAGATCTCCTGTTCATAAAAGGACACCACTCAGATTGGATGAGGGTCCACCCATATGAGTGTATTTGACCTTAATTACATCTTCAAAAGCCCTTTTTCCAAATATAGTCAATTTCTTTTTTTTTTTTTTAAGATTTTATTTATTCATTTGACAGAGAGATCACAAGTAGGCAGAGAGGCAGGCAGAGAGAGAAAGGGAGGGAAGCAAGCTCCCTGCTGAGCAGAGAGCCCGATGTGGGGCTCAATCCCAGGACCCTGAGATCATGACCTGAGCCGAAGGCAGAGGCTTTAACCCACTAAGCCACCCAGGTGCCCCATAAATATAGTCAATTTCTGATGTATTGAGTGTTATGGCTTCAACATACAAATTTTGGTGGGACACAGTTCAGCCCAACAGTATGGAATAATCATGTAATATCTCACATAATTGCCAGTTTTTAAAAGTTTAATTGTATTTTATTTATTTATTAAGTGTATTTTATTTTAATATACTCTGGTTAATATTTTACAACATTCTTAATATGTCAAATTAACATGATAAATATTTGTATATATCCAGTGGCTTTTGAGTTCTACATTTGGTTTATTTGTAATTAAAAAAATATATATATATACACCCATGAATATATACATGTATATGAATAATAATATACATATTCATTTATATATAGAAATGAATTCTTACATCTTGATCCCGAGTCACATAATGATTCAGGCAAAATCCCAACAGACTCCATTGACATAAACTGCTCACTGTTAATCACATGCAACTCGAAAATGCAAGGTGTATCCTTAATCCTCCACCAGAAAAATGTGGAGATTTCATCTAGTTATATGAACCATTTATAGTTGCTTAACAAGTTACCCCATAACTTAAGGCTAAAGATGACAAGCATATGTTATCTCCCACAGTTTCTGAGAGTCAGAAATCTGGGAGCAACATCCTGGGTGGTTCTGGCTTACAGTTTCTTACAAAATTGCAGACAAGACGTCAGCCCAATCCGTACTCATCTGCATGTTTGACAGGGACTTTTTTTTCTTTTTAAAAATATATTTATTTTAGAGAGAGAGTGTGCACAGGGCAGGGGAAGGGGGGAAGGGGGAGGAGACAGAGTGAGAATCCCAAGCAGACTCCTCTTTAAGCTCAGAGGCTGACACCCAGCTCAATTCCAGGACCCTGAGATCATGACCTCAGCTGAAATCAAATGCCAGATGCTGAGCCAACTTGGCCACCCAGGAGCTCCTGGAGGATCCACCCTTGAGACAGCTCTCCCAAGGAGCCCTTGGAGCTCTTGGCCAGATGCCATTTCTTCACCGGTTGGTGGCAGGAGGCCGGAGTTCCTGGCGGTATCAGCCTCTCCATAGTGCTGCTTGAACATCATCTTATTGTCCCCTAACAGCACCCCCCCGCCCGGGGTAAGGGATCCAAGACAGAGCAGGCAAAAAGCCACTTGCCTTTGATGACCTACTCTTTCAAGTAAAAGCAAATCACTAAGTCCAGCTTCAATCAAGGGGAAGGAAATTAAGCTTCAAGTTTTAAAAGAAGAAGAATCAAAGACTTTGTGGGTATATTTTTAAAACTACCACATAGGGAGTCCCTGTCTGCTCAGTCAGTGGAGTGAGTGACTCTTGATATCAGGGTCCTGAGTTTAAGTCCCACATTGGGCACATAGAGATTACTTAAAGAAAAAGCACACGTTAAAAAAACAACCTAGCACATATTACAGGGTAAAGATAATATATATTTGGAGGATTACTTGGATTTATATACTACAAAACTTGGTATGATAATCCAGAGCATGAATAATTACATGTTAAGGGTAACCCACCAAAAGAACACTGCTATATCATGAATAGTGACAACATTAATTAACTAGGATGGTTACTCTCAACCTTTAGATTTAAAATTTTAAGTCTGGAAAAATGTAAAATTAAGCATTGAAACCTGTAAGAGAATTAGAGCCATGTGTTAACAGTTTTTATTAAGAAAATAGCTGTGAATATTTGAAATTTCATATACTATAATGTCTGGTAATTGCTTATTATATTCATAGCCCTTTAACTATAATTTGAAATGCTCCTTAAGAAATAGATGCAGAGGGACGCCTGGGTGGCTCAGTTGGTTGGACGATTGCCTTCAGCTCAGGCCATGATCCTGGAGTTCCAGGATCGAGTCCCGCATCGGGCTCCCGGCTCCGCGGGGAGTCTGCTTCTCTCTCTGACCTTCTCCTCACTCATGCTCTCTCGCACTGTCTCTCTCTCAAATAAATAAATAAAATCTTTAAAAAAAAAGAAGAAATAGATGCAGACTTATGATTTCAGGTAAAATCCTACAAGTAATTTTCAGCAATGAAATAGCTAAGAGAATTTAGTTTCCTTGTATTAACTCTAAAAAAGTAGGATTAAAAAACTATGATACTCAGATGACTATGTACCTGTTTTGATTAAAAAATAGCCCCCTTAAATATATCAGATCCTAATCCCCAGAACCTGTAAATGTTATTTCCTATGGCAGAGCTTTGCAGATGTGATTACGTTAAGAATCTTGAAGTGGGGAGAGAATTCTGGGTTACCCAGTGTACCCTAAAGTCAATCCTGTGTATCCTTATAAGAGGGGGGCAGAGGGAGATTTCACGACACCCAGAGGATAAAGCTGTGTGAAGACAAGCAGGCAGGGAATCAGCTGGCCTTGCCAGAAGTGATATGGCCATAAACCAAAGCATACCAGCAGCTACCAGAAAATGAAAGGAACAAGAAATGGAGTTTCCCTTACAGCCTCTGGAGAAAACAGGGGCCTGCAGACACCAGTTTTGCAGTGTCATTGCAAAACCAGTGTCTTTCTAACTTTGTACCTCCGGAACTGCGATGAAAGAATCAATTTATGTTGTAGGCCACTGTTTGTTGCTAATCTATTACAGCAGCTGTAGGAAACTTACAGTAACTTTGCAACAAAACAGGTTATGGAGAGTGATGTACTTCCAACTAATGTGGTTAACATGGGAGTTGCAATTCAAAGGACTGTAGGGCTCAGACCCTATGAAACCATCGTAAAATGGGACTTACTGGTTCCAGCTCATATTCCTACTGCATCCCTCTGACAACTGGTGAGCGGTTTGCTCTTACTGCCAAAAATGCTTCACCATTCCAAGTTCATTTTCAGTGTGAAATGTGGGTTGGCCAATACTGGATTCCGTATCAGCACAAGTCTGCAACCATGGTCTATAGAAAAGAATTCCAGAGATACACCTGCTTTGCACTGGCTAGCTGGGCCCTATGGACCCCCAGACCACATGGTGCAGCAGATCATGCCTATGGATACCTAAATCTCATCAAAAGTCTGTTCTGCATGACAGAGCAATGGAAAACAAGGCAAATTATGTTACAGCCATCACCAAAATAAGGTGCAAATAAAAAATGATCTGTAAGGTTTCCAAAGTTATAAGGGAATCATCTTGCTCCTAATATTTATGTAGCCCTGAAGCAAAAACGCAAATGCAGGCCTATTTACCATAGGTCTAAATATTTAAAGGTTATAAATCAAGGTAATAAATTATTATGTAAAGCATGTTCTAATTGCTTGCCTTGACAGATACACCTTTACAATAAACTCAAAAATATGGGGAAAACCATGGTTTTTATATGAATGGTAACAAAGTAGTGAAAACAACTCAATTTAATTATTAATGATATATGTCTGGGTCTCGTGTTGATGGAATAGTGAAGTTTGGAGGACTAATAAAATAAAAACTCATAAATTATTATGTATTTATTCCACGAAATTTATTTTTCTTGCCTCCATTTCAGCAATATCAATAATTATTTTATTGTAATCATTATTTTCCCTTGAGTTATATTCTATTAATAGCAATTATATAAATGATTAAACAATTCTATTGTATTCAAAATGAATAAATTTCCATATATTTTCATACAAATAAATAGAAAATGTCAAAAAATTAAGGTAGTTTTTGTAAGTTTTCAGAAGTTATTTTTATTCTAGGGGTGCCTGTATGGCTCAGTGGGTTAAAGCCTCTGTCTTCAGCTCAGGCATGATCTCAGGGTCCTGGGATCGAGCCCCGCATCTGGCTCTCTGCTCAGCAGGGAGCCTGCTTCCCTCTTTCTCTCTGCCTGCCTCTCTGCCTTCTTGTGCTCTCTCTCTGTCATATAAATAAAAAAATCAATCTTAAAAAAAAAGGTTATTTTTATTCTAGATGATTCAAAACTAAAATACAAATATAAATAACGATAAATAACATTTTAACTCAAAATTATTGAAGTTGAAATTTATTATTTTTGAAAATACTATTGTCATATTAAATACATGCACAAAAATGAAACTATTCCCATCCTTGTATTCATTTTCCATCAAATTGCTCATGTGAAGGTTGTCAAGCTTCACACATATTATACCTCAAATTACACAATGAGGATGTGAGAATAATATTAATTACTATTACAAAATGTCCATCAATTGCCATGTACAATGTTGCAAATACTATGCTAATTAATTCCTAAGTACCTCCTGAAGCACAGTTCGGAAACACTCATAGGAAATGATACTTTCTTATGCAAGTATGTATGGATTTTATGTTGAGAGGAAGGAGCTGATAGATAAATTTGTTTTAGAGGATATCCTTCCTGCACTCTGAAGCATTGTCTGTCTCCAACATAATTAGTTTTACAATCATAAATTTTCACCCCTATCCCCTACCATCAAGGACACAAAGGACAAGACCTGGGAAAGCATCACCCTGGGCCCCGAAGAGTGTTATTCATAATAGAAGCTGTTGAACATCAGGTCCTAAAAGACACAGGGACCAAAGTCCTCTTTAATGCCTTGGGGACATTAAAGGGGGGGGGTGGTTGCAGTATTTTGTGATTTACTGTGGCCCTCTAAACCATGGGTCCAAGGGCAAGGGCCTGGGCCCTTGGGCAGTACTGGAAAAGAATTCATTATGTTTTCGCCTTTGTGTAGCACACAGCCTAGAAAAAAGGATGCCTTGTAGTTACCCCCAGAGACCTGAATGTTGACATAGCACAAATAACCTCAGAACTACGATATAAACTGGGAAACCACTGTAGCTTTCCTAACTGCCTTTACCTTGCTTGCACGCGTTAGTTTGCTGCTGTCTACAGAAATGTTCTCTCCTAACACCTCTCACCATGTCCGACTTCCTTAAGTTACTTTGAAAATGATGGTGAGAAATGATCAGCCTTGGTGGGACATACCTATAGTTAAAGAATCTATTGTGGAAAAAAAACAACTGTATGGTAAAATATGTGGGTTTGTACATTTCTAGAGGGGAGACTGGTAAGGTTATCACTCTTTTCATAAACAATAGAATCACAAGTCAAGTATTTTAAAAGTTAAAAATCTCAAATAACAAAGAGATTCTTAATGTTTTACTCCCCTCGATGAATTCAAATATATGTTAAATAACTCCTTGGAAGTTTGATTATTTTTGATGAGAAGATTAACTTTCTCCCCTGATGAGCATCATGGTTTCATCTCCCCTCCCTTAGTGACACAGGGCTCTTTCCCTTTAGCACATTACCTGACAAATCTTGAAAAGGGTCTTGGATATATTCAGGTATAAATAAACATTTATAATTTTGATGTGGTAAGGAACTAGGAGATGGATCTGGGTGAGAAGAACAATCCTTCTTTTCTGCGATGAAGTTCCTGTAATGGGACAAGTCAATTGTAAATGTTCAAAAATTTACTCTTTACTTTTAACAGCTTTATTGAAATGTGATTTGCGTATCATATAATTCACCCATTAATGTGCAAAACTAAATGGGTTTCAGTATAATCAGTTGTGCAACCATCATCACAATCAATTTTAGAACATTTTCACCCACCCCAAAAGAAGTCCCTTACATGGTACCAACACTCCTCATTTGCCGCCCAACCCAACTTGGCCCTAGGCAATCACTAATCCACATTCCATCTAGATTTCCTATTCTGGATTTTGTGTATGTGTATATATATGTGTATATATATATATATATAACTAAGCCATTTAAAAAAAGGGAAAAAAAAGAATGAAATTTTGAGACTAGCATCTTTCACTTAACATATATTTTTAAGAATCCTGCTTTGTTCCCTTTGACCCAGTAGTTACACTACTGGGTATTTACTCCAAAGATACAAATGTAGTGATCCAAAGGGGTACTTGTACCCCAACGTTGATAAAAGCAATGTCCACAATAGCCAAACTGTGGAAAGAGCCCAGATGCCCATCGACAGATGAATGGATAACGAAGATGTGGTGGTATACACACACACAATGGAGTACTACTCAGCCATCAAAAAAATGAAATCTTGCCATTTGCAACAATGTGGATGGAACTAGAGGGTATTATGGTAGTGAAATAAGTTAATCAGAGAAAGACAATTTTCATATTATCTCATTCATATGTGGAATTTAAGAAACAAAACAGAGAGGCATAGGGGAAGGGAGGAAAAATAAAACAAGATGAAATCAGAGAGGAAGACAAACCATAAGAGACTCTTAATCATAGGAAACCAAATTGAGAGTTGCTGGAGAGGAGGGAGGTCGGGGGGTTGGGGTAGCTGGAGGATGGACCATTAAGGTGGGCATGTGATGTAATGAGCACTGGGTGTTATATAAGACTGATGAACCACTGAACTCTACTTCTGAAACCAATAATACATTATATTTTAATTAATTGAATTTAAATTTTAGAAATGTAAAAAATTTTTAAAAAAATTCCTATGTGGTAGCATGTACTGATACTCTATTCCTTTTTGGTGCTGAATAATATTCCATGGTACAGATACATTAATTTTATTTATCCACTCATCAGTTGATATAAATTTGGGTTGTTTCCATTTTTTTTTGCTTTTATGAATACTACTACTATAAATATTTGTGTATAGTTTTTATGTGGATGTATTTAGGAGTGGAATTGCTAGGTCACATGGTGTGACTTGGTTTAAATTTTGAAGAATGATAAGTTGCATCATTTTGTATTTTCTCCAGCAATGTGTGGGTTTCATTTTCTTCACATCCTCTCAAACTCATTATTGTCTTCCCTTTTTTTTTTTATTATAGCCATCCCAGTGGGTATGAGATAATCCTTCATTGTGGTTTTGATTTGTATTTCCCTAATGAGTAAAGATGTTGATCTTCTTTCCACAGACTTATGTCCACTTGTGTTCCTTATTTGGAAAAATTCCTGTACAGATCTTTTGCTCATTTTAAATTTAGATTACTCACCTTTTTATTATAACAGGTTCTTTAATGGATGTAAGTCCTCTTTCAGATATATGATTTACAAATATTTTCTCTCATTTTTGGCGTTGACTTTCACTTTCTTGACTGTAACGTTCATAGCACAAAATTTTAAAATTTTTATAATGTCTATGTGATGGATAATTTTATATCAACTTGACTGGGCCACAGAGAAAATGCCTAGATATTTGGCCACACATTATTCTAGAGGTGTCTGGGGGCTATGTTGTGGGATTACATTAACATTTAAAGCAGATAGAGCAGATTGTTTTCACTAAGGTATGTAGCCTTCACTCAATCAGTTTAAGACCCAATAGAACAAAAAGAGGACACTTCCTTGAGTAAAGGGAACTCTTCTTGCCCAGCTGTTGGAGTAAGACGGTGGTCTTTTCCTGCTTTGGACTTGAACTGAAATATCAGCTCTTCTTGGGTGTCAAGGCTGAAGGATTTTGGACTGGAACTACACCATGGGCCCTCCTGGGTCTTCAGTTGCTGACTGCAGATCTTGATAGTTCTTAGTGTTCTTAATTGCATGAGCCAATTCCTTTCTCTCTCTCTCTTTCTCTGTTGACTTTGTTGGTTCTGTCTCTCTAGACAAGTCTGACTAATACAACCTAATTTGTTTTTTCTTTTATTGCTTATGATTTGATGTCATATCTAAGAAGGCTTCGCTTAACGCAAGATCATGAAGATTTATGCTTGTATTATCATCTAAGACTTCAATAGTTTTAGCACTTACATTTAGGATTATGATCTATTTTCTGTTAAATTTGTATATGGTGTGAGAAATAGTTCCATTTTCATTCTTTTACATATAGATATTCATCTGTCCAGCACCATTTGTTCATAAAACTATTCACTGCCTATTGAATTATCTTATCACCTTTGTCAAAAATCAACTGACCACAGATATGAGTGTTTATTTTTGGACTACCAAGTCTATTCCAAGAAACTATGTATCTGTTGTTGCAGTTAGTTAGAAACTGGGAAGTGTCAGTGTGAACATTCATTTTTTCACTTTAAGCATGTTAGGTATATATATTTTTTGTGTGTGTGTATGTGTGTCTTTTGTTTTGTTATCAGTGCCTTTTACTGTGTTGAGGAAGTTCCTCTCTATTTCTACTTTGTTGATAATTTCCATTGTGAAAAATTGTTGGTTTTTATCAAATTATTTTTCTACATGGGTGGAGATAATTCTGTAGCATTTGTCCTTTATGCTATTGATATTATGTATTACATTAACTGATTTTTAGATGGTATACCAACCTTGCATTCTGTGGAAAATCTTGTTTTAAAGTTTTGAGCCTGTGTTCTTTTGATACCATAATATTGAAATATATCAGTAAGACCAGAAAACTTGTTACAATGGGGTAGAACTGATTCTATGATGCCTGGACTATTGAGATTCTCCAATCTGAAGGATGATACATCTTGATAATTCAACTGTGAATAGAGATGCACTTTCCTACCTCTGCTGATTTTTTTTCATCGTTGGTAGCAATGAGTTTTCAACCTAAATGAAAACATCAGAATCAGAAGCCTTGGGCTGCCTGACTGGCCCAGTCAGTAGAGCACGCAACTCTTGATCTCACGGTTGTGAGTTTGAGCCCCACATTGGGTGTAGAGAATACTTCAAAATATAACCTTAAAAAAAAAAAAAAAAGAATTAGAAACCTAAAAGTAAAAAATGGAAATAATATGAAAGGAGCTACTGTATTACTTTGCTAGGACTGCCATAACAATGTGCCACTAACTGAGTAGCTTGAGCAATAGAAATCTGTTTTCTCACAGATCTGGAGGCTGGAAGCTTGAGATCATGGTGTTGGTAGATTGTTCTGTGGTTGTTCTTCTTGAGTACTTTGAGGGAGACTCTGTTCCATGTATGTCCCCTAGCTTTTGGTAGTTTTCAGGCAACTTCTGCTATTCTTAGCTTATAGATGAGCCACACTCATGTCTGCCTCAATAATCACATAGAATTCTTCTTGTGTATGTGGTATAGGTCTCCCAATTTCTCCTTTTTAAAAGGACACCAGTTGAATTAGGAACAACCCTAAATGATTTCATTTAACTTAATGATCTCGTAAAGACCTTACCTTGAAATAAGGTGATACTCTGAGGTACTGTGGGTTAGCACATCAACATATAAATTTGGGGGGACACCACTGAATCTATAACAGCAACCTTCTGAGAAGTGAGTAAAATTGTTTTCTAAAATCTTCCTGTAGAGCCTTCAAAAAGGTCTTAAAATAATAAACTTGAAAATGACATCCCTATATTTTCAGTATTTAATTCTTATTCATAGAATAAAGTTGAAGTATGACTAATTCTTACTTATTTGAATTTTCTTGTTTGGTACTAGAAAGAGCCTGGATTAGAACTAACTACCATACATTGCAAAACCCATTATTTCCTGTCGTGGCTGGGATAGATATTTCTATGAAGGAAAAGCCTTTAATTATGGAATTCGAGGATGTCAGGTATAGTAGCCGTGGTTTAATTAAGTAAGGTTTTTTTTTGGCATGAGGAGAAAAAAAAAAAGAAGAAAAAAGTCCAAAAAGAAAGTGGAAAGGTAGTAGTAGAGAAGGAGAAAGAGGATGAGCGGCAGACAGAGAAGGGAAAAAAGAGGAAGAGACAGTTACTCTGATAGATTAATTCTTTCCTGGTGATATGACTGTCAGAGACAAATGATACAGAATTACCATAGATTTTAAAGTCAGATTTGAGCAAAACTCTAATAAGTCTGGTTCTGCATGGATAAGGTTTTTAAGATGATATGTGGGTTTTTTTTTTCCTTTTTTCAGTTTTAGAATGCTGTCAGAAAGGAGTCAAATCCTTTGTATCTGTTTCCAAGATTTACATATTCATCTATACTGACATTTACTTAAATGTGTTATCTTTTTCCCTTGGATAAACAAATGATATTTGAGCTTTCCAAGTAGAAATTCAAGTTTAGCAATAAAAATGTAAGCCAAGTAAATGCCAAGTAATTATTAGACATTTTGTTTGGAAATTTAAAAATTAGGGCAGTAACTTAACATTTTAATTATAAACAATTATATAACTGAGAGCATTTTATTTTTCCAATCATGTGTACGTAAACTAATTATATGAACTAATCTGCTAAATAAGATTAATTGTGACTTATGAAAGATTAATTTAAATGATTGTCCAAAGCATGACATTCTCCAAAGAGTCAATTTCTTTATATAACTCTTTTAAGGAATGAAACAGTGTTAAACTATGAAATTTATTTAATTTTGGAATTTTAGTTGCTAGTTATTTGAAATGACTTTGGAATAATATATTCCCAAGTTTTGCTTTTAATAGATACATTAAGAGTTGTTTTTTCCTTATCATTTTTTGGCAATTGGCACTACCTGTTCATAATAGAAATCATACATTTACTTAAAAGAAAATCTCTATTGAAAATGACATTTTCAGAGGTTCACAAAGATCAGAGTGCTAAGCTCAGCCCTTAGGGCATACACATTTTGGAAATGTAAAAATGACTAATTTGCAATAGGTAAAGTGAAGATATGTACAAAAATGACTAATTTACAATAGGTAAAGTGAAGATATGTACAATACATACTTTACAAAAATTACACATAAAGTAAGGTTGTTTCTGAAAATATCCCTTATACCTCACAGATTTTCAGAAAAATAAAATTTAAGGCTTCAGGGCAATAGCACAGGGTTAATAATAGGGTTATGAACCTTATTACAATTTTTTAAGCTTACAATTTGACTCAAATTTTCAGTGCAATATATCTTGTAGACCATGAAATTAATTTGTCTTTCTTTTTTTATCTTCTTATAGGCATAGAAGAGAAATTAGTGCTTTTTACTGGAGGATGAAGGCTGGAGAAAGACATACAATGTTAAATACATATTAGCTGGTTATTTTTTTGTCTTTATAAAAACAAAAATGATGTAAATAGAGCAAGGATGTTTTTCTGGTTATAGGGGCTGAAGGATCCCCAATCCTCTTATAAGTTATTAGTGCATATATAGCATGTTTATGATCTTACATCTTTTTTTGTCCCCCTCCCCCCACCCCCCCCCACCCCCCGGCCCAGCAGTCCAGTCCCGCTGTGCTGCGGCCGCCCCCCACATGCTTGCCCCATGATCTTACCTCTTACAGAACTAAAATTAGATACCCTAACACTGACATCTGAAATTAGGATTTTGGGAGGAGGGGTGTGTGTTTTCCACTAATTTCAGTATTTGTTTTATCTAAGAGATTTACCCTGGCATCATGAACCCAGTTTTCTGAGGTTAGATTTTCATCTGAAGATTTAGGGACTGTAATGAACTGAAGAGTGTCTCCTCAAAATTCATAACCTCTCATGTTATTTTATTTGGAGATAGAATCTTTAAAGAGATGTAGAAGGTTAAATGAGGTCATAAAAGTGGGATCCAAATCTAAAATGATTGCTCTCCCTACAGGACAAGAAGGAGACACCGGGTATATGTGTGTACAGTATGTAAGCTATGAGAGGACATGGTGAGAAGATGGTCATCTGCAAGCCAAGGACAGATCTCAGAAGAAACCAAATCTGCTGACATTTTGTTCTTGGACTTCTAGTCTCCTCCAGATTTGTGAAAAATAAATTTCTATTGTTTAAGGCATCTGGTCTGTGATATTTGTTGTGGCAGTCAGAGCAAAAGAGTACTGGGACATGTGCAGAAAGTGACTACAATGTGATTAGAAACATAGACTCTAGATAATTTATTGCTTGGGTTAAAATTCCCACTTCATTCCTCACTCATTGTGTGAACTTGGGCAGGTTAATTAACCTGTCTGTACTTCTCCTTCATGTTCTGGAAGGTGAATGTAACAGTGGTATTTATCTCGTGTTGATTTGCTGAAGGATATGAATAGGTTATTATAAAAAATAGATTATTATATGTAAAGGACTTAGAATAGTGCTTGGCACATAATATGCCCCATACAAATGTTAGTTATTTAATTTGTCCTTTTCCTTCTTCTCTTCTCTTTTCTCTCCCCACCCCCCCTTTTCTTTAAAGAAAAAGAAATGTACACAAAAATCCTCAAGTAAAAAATGGGAGTTATTGTAAAAACACAGATCTCATGAATTTTAAAAGAAGTTTTATCAGTGTAGTGTGGAGACATTAAGGAAAATTGCCATTTACTGAAGGCCTTGCTTAATTTATAAATTCACCCAGGATTCTATCAGAGCTTAAAAATGGCAATTAAAGGCCAAAACAAAGCTTGACTCTTGTTAAGAAGACAACAAAATTCAGACACTCAAGAGGTAACATTCAAATGGTCCAGTATACAATTAATTACTAGACATTCCAGGAAATAAGAAACTGTGATTCATAGGGCAGAGAAATCTGTCACAAACAGCAAAAACACATGTGACTGAGTGGAATTAGTGGACAAGAGGACGAAAGAATAATATGTTTGCATTCAATCATTTAAAGGAAAATGAGAACATGAGAAGAGAAATTGAAGATTTAAAAATGGAAACTTTAGAGATGAAAAGTAAAACCTCTGAAATGAAAATTTCACTGGATGAGATTAGCAGAAAAAAATTCAGGAAGACCACAGAACTTAAGATTTAGTAATAGAATGTACAAAAAATGATACACAAAGAGAAAAAGTAAACTGAAAAGGAAACAAACAGATCTCAGTGGCCAGTAGGAAAATATCAAGCAATCTAAACTACACCAATTGGTATTTTCTGTGGGATGGAGGCTGTGTGTGGCAGAAAACATGCCTGAAAAAACAATGGAGGAAAGTCCCAAAAACTCAATGAACCCCAAGAAAGGTGAAAACACTCCATTACCTCATTTATCCCAAAGCACATCATAATTAAACCACTGAAAACTAATGAAAGATAGAAAATCTGGGGTGCCTGGGTGGCTAGGTCGGTTAAGCCTCTGCCTTCAGCTCAGGTCGTGGCTTCAGGGTTCTGGGATCGAGTCCTGGCCCATGCTGCATTGGGTTCCCCACTCGGTGGGGAGTCTGTTTTTCTGTCTCCCTTCCTCCGTCTGCCCCTCCTCTCCACTTGTTCTCTCTCTCTCAAATAAATAAAATCTTTAAAAAGAGAAAAAGAGGGGCGCCTGGGTGGCTCAGTGGGTTAAAGCCTCTGCCTTCGGCTCAGGTCATGATCCCAGGGTCCTGGGATGGAGCCCCACATCGGTGTGTGTGTGTGTGGGGGGTGTCTCTGCTCAGCAGGGAGCCTGCTTCCTCCTCTCTCTCTGCCTGCCTCTCTGCCTACTTGTGATCTCTATCTGTCAAATAAATAAATGAAATCTTTAATAAATACATAAATAAAAAGAGGAAAAGAGAAAATATTAGAGCAATCTGAGTAAAAGAGATAGTGTCCACACAGTAGACCAAATAGAAGACTGATCAAAGACTTCTCATCAGAAGCCATTCCAGGCAGAAGCCAATGGATTGGTATCTTTCAAGTGTAGACAGAGATTTTAAACCTAGAAAACTACCCAGTGAAGATACCCTTCAAAAGTGAAAGGAAAATTTAAAAAGTTGAAACATTCATTATAGATAGATCTATACTACAAGAAATATTAAATGACATTATTTGGTGGAACATAGATGGTATCTGTTGGAAATCTGAGTTGACACAAAGGAAAAAAAACCACTGAGAGTGGTAAATATGTGGGCAAATTAATACTTATTTCTCAATTTAAAGTTCTTGAAAATATAACTTTTTAAAGCAGAACAATAGCAATGTACTAAGGAATATACAATATTTATAGAATTAGTATGTGATTTATGTGAAAATAATAGCACAAAACATAAAATAGAAAGTATATCATTGAGTCTTTTGTTGTACATGAAATAACATAATACTATTTGAAGTTGTGTTGTAATAAAGATGCTTATTTTAAACCCCACAGTACCACTAAAAAATCAAAGAGATATCACTAATAAGCCAATAGTGAAGATAAATAGAACACTAAAATACACTCAATTCCAAATGAAGTCAAGATAAAAGGGTAAAATGAGAAAAGAACATATGAATAATAGAAAAAAATAGCAAAGAAGTAAATATAAGTCAAATTATGTCGACACCTACATTAAATATAATTATATAGTTAAAAGAAAGAGATTGTCAGACTAAGTGAAAAAGCATTACCTAATTACATGATGGCTATAAGAAACTCAACTTATATATAAGGATATAGATACATTTAGAAGAAAAGGATGAAAAAAGGATTGGCATGTAGACAATGAGATGAGAAAGCAGGAATAGCTATGTTAATAGCACATAAAACAGGCTTCAAATAATGAATACTACCAGGGATAAAGAGTGACAGTTTATCATGATAATAAAAGGATTCTTCCATCAAAAAGACATAAAAACCATCAATGAATATATAACAGTAACAGAGTTTTAAAGTACTTGTAGCAAAAACTGTCAGACTGAAAAGAAAAACAGAAAAATCCACGATTATAGCTGGAGGTTTCAACCATCTTCTCCCACTAGCTGAGACAGCAAGGGGACAAAATCGGTAAGGATACAGAAAACTTAAAACTCTTAACCACTATTACCCACATTCACCTGATGGACATTTGTGGTAAACTTCATCCAAAAAATTCACAAAGACAAATTGCCTTAAATGCACACAAACAGTCACTAAAAAGTATCACAAACTAGCCCATAAAATATGTGTCAACACATTTTCCCCTCAGCTTCATGAGGGTATAATTGACATGTAACATTGTGTAAGTTTAAAGTGTACAATGTGAGGTTTTGATATATGGAATCGTGATGAAACAAACCACAGTGAGGTTTGTTACCACATCTATCACCATATACAATTAATTACCTTTTTTGTGTGTGTATGGTGAGAAATTTAACATTTATTCTTTTAGCAATTCTCAAGTATACAACACAATATTGTTAAAATCAGCACACTGTACATTTGATCCCAGAATCTATTCTTCCTATAACTGGAAGTTTGTACCATTTGGTGACAACCTTCACCCATACCCCTGTCCCCACCCATGATGCCTGGCAATCACCAGTCTACCCTGTTTCTAGGAGTTCAGCATTTTTTAGATTCCACATATAAGTGAAATCACATAGAAAAAGTGATTGCATTTCAGTAGGGTATATATCCAGATGTGGCACTGCTGGATCATAGGGTAGTTTTTTGTTTTTCACCTTTAAATTTTTAATTTTTTATTAACATAAAATGTATTATTAGCCCCAGAGGTACAGGTCTGTGAATCGCCAGGTTTACACACTTCACATCACTCACCATAGCACATACCCTCCCCAATATCTATAACCCAACCACCCTCTCCCTCCCCCCCTCCGCCTCAGCAACCCTCAGTTTGTTTTGGGAGATTAAGAGTCTCTTATGGTTTGTCTTCCCCCCTGCCGATCCCATCTTGCTTTATTTTTTTCCTTCCCTAGCCCCCAAACCCCCCACGTTGCCTCTCAAATTCTTCATATCAGGGAGATCATATGATAATTGTCTTTCTTTGATTGACTTATTTTGCTCAGTGTAATACCCTCTAGTTCCATCCACTTTGTTGCAGAAGGCAAGATTTCATTTCTTTTGATGGCTGCATAGTATTCCACTGTATATGTATACACACTGCATCTTCTTTATCCATTCATCTGTTGATGGACATCTAGGTTCTTTCAATAGTTTGGCTATTGTGGACATTGCTGCTATAAACATTCAGGTACATGTGCAAAGGATCACTACATTTGTATCTTTAGGGTAAATACCCAGTAGTGTGATTGCTGGGTTGTAGGGTAGCTCTATTTTCAACTTTTTGAGGAACCTCCATGCTGTTTTCCAGAGTGGTTGCACCCACTTGTATTCCATAGGGTAGTTTTATTTATATATTTTTAGGAAGCTCTACACTGTTTTCCATAGTGGTATATTAATTACATTCCCCAAAACAGTGCACATGGGTTCCCTTTTCTCCATGTCCTTGCGAGCACTTGTTATCTCTTAACTTTTTCATCATAATCATTTTAATAAGTGTGAGGTGATATCTCATTGTGGTTTTAATTTGCATTTCCCTGATGATTACTGATATTGAGCATCTTTTCATATACCTGTTGACCATTTATATATCTTCTTTGGAAAAATGTCTCTGTAGGTCCTTTGCTCATTTTTAATCAGATTATTATTTTTTTGCTATTGAGTTGTATGAGTTCAGATAAAAGGTTTGCAAATATTTTCTCCCATTTCATAGGTTGCTTTTCATTTATTAATCATTTCTCATGCTGTGCAGAAGCTTTTTAGTTTGTTGTAGTCCTACTGGTTTGTTTTTGCTTTTGTTGCCTGTGCTGTCAGTACATTTCAATGAATTGAAATCATATATTGTAATAAATTAGAAATATATATTTAGCTTTTGTTCCTGGTTCCTGGTACATAACTTCTAAAACCCTTGGAATTTTCATGGTGGTGGGTGTCTTTTGTATGTTAACAAGATGACTGGTGGCTGGGTACTCCTAGATAGCTGCAGGATGGGAGCTGGTCACCCAAAGGACCACATGAGGGGGCACCTGGCTGGCTTAGTTGCTAAAGCATGTGACTTTTAATCTCAGGACGGTGAGTTCAAGTCCCACATTGGGTGTAGAGCCTACTTAAATAAAATAAAATAAAATAAAATAAAATAAAATAAAATAAAATAAAATAAAATAGGCAAAAGGACCAAAACATGATTAGAGGGTTAAAATATTTAGCGCCACACTTTAACCTTTGCAGGGAGCAGAGGGGCCAGAAGTTGAGTTAATCATAAATAGCCAATGATCACATTAATCATGTCTGCAAAATAAAACCTGCACAAAAAATGTGGAGTTTGGAAAGCTTCTAGTTGGAGTTTGGAAAGCTTCTAGTTGGAGAGCGCATTAAGAAGCTGGGAGTTGGGTGCAGCTGGAGAGAACATGGAAGCTTCATGTCCCTTCCCCCATAGCTTGCTCTATTCATCTCTTCCATTCAGCTGTTCTTGAGTTGTATCCTTTAATAAGTTATTAATAATAAATAAAGTATTTCTCTGAATTCTCTGAGTCATTATAGGAAATTACTAAACCAAGGAGGGGTCATGGGAAGCTCTGATTTACAGCTGATCAGTTATAAATATAGGAGGCTTAAGACTCAGGATAGGTAAGTGAAGTGGGGCAGTCTTGTTGGACTGAGCCCTTTACTTGTGGGTTCTGTGCTAATTCTGAGCAATCAGTGTCAGAATTGAAATGAATTGTAGATGGTGTCAGGAGAGTTAGAGAATTGGTTGGTGTGGGGAAAAAACCCCACACATTCCGTGTCAGAAGTGTTAGTAAAAATAGTTCATACATAATATCTTCTCTGACTACAACAAAATTCAGTTGAAGGCCAATAATAGAAGAGATCCAGAAAATCCTCAAGTATATGGAAGTTCAACCCATGGGTCAAAGAATAAATCACAAAGAAATTAGAATGGAATAGAAAAGAAAAAGTATATAGAAATTTGTGGGATATAGTTAACCTAATACTCACAATGACATGTGTAGCTACTAGGAAAGTAGAAAACTTAAAAATCAGTGATTTAAGTGTGCACTCTAATAGCCTAGAAAAAGAACAAATTAAATAAAAACTAATGAGAAGAAAGCACATATATAAAATGAGTAAAAAATAATTTAAAAAATTAAAAATCCAATGAAACCAAGCTTAGTTATTTGGGGGAAAAAAAGACCTGATAATATTGATAAAACTCTGGTTAGACAGGAAGACCTCTGGCTAAATTAAGAAAAAAAAAAAAAGAGAGAGAGAGAGAGATAACACAAAACAGCATATAAGAATATAGACATAGAAACAAAATAAAGAAACATTATGAATAATCTCAGGTCAATACATCAAACAACCAATGCAAAAGGATGAATTCCTTGAATACATGCTACCAAAACTGATTTAATTAAAAAATCTCAATTAAAAAAACTAAACTTGTTTTCCAAAAATAATAAATATCTTTCTATAAAATAATATCCAGAGACAGATTGCTTCACACAATGCCATCAAATGTTTAGGAAATAAATAATTCTAATCTTACAGAAAACCTTTTAAGAAAGAGGATGGGGGAATACTTCCTAACTTATTTTTATAAAATCAGCATTACCATGATACCAAAACCACACAGTGATTAAAAGAAAGAAAAATTACATGCCAATATCCATCATGAGCAAAGATCAGAAAAATCTCAGTAAGATATTAGCAAATGAAATCTAGCAATATATGAAAGTATAATAGAGTGTGAGCCAAGAATGTATGGTTGATTTAATATCAATGTTTAAAAATCAATTTAATTAATCATACTAACAAAATAAAGGAGAAGAATTGTACATTATTAGATATAGAAAAAATGGACAAAATTCACACCATCTTATAAGAAAAATATCTCAATCCAGGAGCATGGAACATTTTTCCATTTCTTTGTGTCTTCCTCAATTTCTTTCATGAGTACTTTATAGTTTTCTGAGTATAGATTCTTAGCCTCTTTGGTTAGGTTTATTCGTAGGTATCTTATAGTTTTGGGTGCAATTGTAAATGGGATTGACTCCTTAATTTCTCTTTCTTCTGTCTTGTTGGTGTAGAGAAATGCAACTGATTTCTGTGCATTGATTTTATATCCTGACACTTTACTGAATTCCTGTACAAGTTCTAGCAGCTTTGGAGTGGAGTCCTTTGGGTTTTCCACATATAGTATCATATCATCTGTGAAGAGTGATAGTTTGACCTCTTCTTTGCCAATTTGGATGCCTTTAATTTCCTTTTGTTGTCTGATTGCTGAGGCTAGGACTTCTAGTACTATGTTGAATAGCAGTGGTGATAACGGACATCCCTGCCGTGTTCCTGACCTTAGTGGAAAAACTTTCAGTTTTTCTCCATTGAGAATGATATTTGTGGTGGGTTTTTCATAGATGGCTTTGATAATATTGAGGTATGTGCCCTCTATCCCTACACTTTGAAGAGTTTTGATCAGGAAGGGATACTGTACTTTGTCAAATGCTTTTTCAGCATCTATTGAGAGTATCATATGCTTCTTGTTCTTTCTTTTATTAATGTGTTGTATCACATTGCTTGATTTGCGGATGTTGAACCAACCTTGCAGCCCTGGAATAAATCCCACTTGGTCGTGGTGAATAATCCTTTTAATGTACTGTTGAATTCTATTGGCTAGTATTTTGGTGAGAATTTTTGCATCTGTGTTCATCAAGGATATTGGTCTGTAGTTCTCTTTTTTGATGGGATCCTTGTCTGGTTTTGGGATCAAGGTGATGCTGGCCTCATAAAATGAGTTTGGAAGTTTTCCTTCCATTTCTATTTTTTGGAACAGTTTCAGGAGAATAGGAATTAGTTCTTTTTTAAATGTTTGGTAGAATTCCCTCGGGAAGCCATCTGGTCCTGGGCTTTTGTTTGGAGATTTTTGATGACTGTTTCAATCTCCTTACTGGTTATGGGTCTGTTCAGGTTTTCTATTTCTTCCTGGTTCAGTTGTGGTAGTTTATATGTCTCTAGAAATGTATCCATTTCTTCCAGATTGTCGAATTTGTTGGCGTAGAGTTGCTCATAGTATGTTTTTATAATTGCCTGTATTTCTTTGGTGTTATTGGTATATAAATTTTAAAAGTACTGGTTTGAATAGGATCCCAAAACATGCAACTTAGGCATAAATTTAGTAAACTATCTGCCAGACTTGTGCAATAGTTTCCACAGCTGAGGAAAAATAAAAGACCCAAGTAATTTGAGAAAGATACTATATTCATGAGTTAGAAGAATTGAGTACTATTAAGATAACAGTTCTCCCTAATTTCACCTCAAGTTTCAGTGCAATTCCAGATTTCTTTGTAGAAATGGGCAAGTTGATAGTAAAGCATATATGGAAAAGAAAAAGTGTTGGAATAGCAAAACAGAAAAACCTTGAAAAAAGAACAATGTTGCAAGGCTTACATTATCTAATGTGAAGAGTTACTATAATGTCACAGTCATAAAGCTGGGGTATTGACATCAAGATGTAAACATAGATTAATGGAATAAAAAAGAATTCAGAAATATGTCCACACACTTATATAGTCAAATAATTTTCAAGTAGGTGTCAAGTAACCAAAGGGAAAGAACAGTTTTCTCAAAAAATGGTGCTAGAATAACCAGATATGTACGATGAAAGAAATAAAACCCAACTTTCATCATACACCGTACACAAAAATTTATAGGAAATGAAACATAAAATATAAAGCTATAAAGCTAAAATCATACTAGAAAAACTTCCTGGTCTTGGGATAGACAAAATATTTGGTTAGATCACAGAAATCATGAAGTACAGAAGAAAAAAATTTATGATAAATTTGACTTCATAAAATTTAAAACTTTTCCTTTTTGAGAGACATTATTAAGAAAATAAAAAGGCAAACCATGAGCTAGGAGAAAATATTTCCAGACATGTATCTGATATATGTAGGGTTTATATCCAGAATATATAAATAAATACATGTATAAAGGACACTAATTCAATAATAAGAAGATGAACAATAGGGACGCTTAGGTGGCTCAGTCGTTAAGCCTCTCTGCCTTTGGCTCAGATCATAATCCCAGGACCCTGGGATCAAGCCCTGCTTTGGGCTCCTTGCTCAGCAGGAAGCCTGCTTCTCCCTCTCCCCCTCCCCCTGCTTGTGTTCCGTCTCTCCGTTGTGTCTTTCTCTGTCAAATAATAAATGAAATCTTAAAAAAAAAACAAAAAGAAGATGAACAGTAAAAGATGTCCAACAAAGAATGGGCAAAGATTTGAACAAACACTTTGCAAAAGGAGAGAAGACAAAGTCACTAAGTCCATGAAAAAATCTTCAATATCATTAGTTAACAGGCAAATGCTAATTAAAACCACAATGAAAGACAAGTCACCGTACATTTACCAGAATGGCTAAGATTAAACACACCAAAAGTAGCAAGTAGAAGTAAGATTGTGCAACAACTGTAACTCTCTGCTAGGGAATATATAAAGTGATGTCCTCTGGGAAGTGGCCAACCTTTTAAAAGTTATGTATATATTTATTGTAGGACCCAGCTATTTTACTCCTGACACGTGTGGCTGAATGTTCTAAGCTTTGAATCGGGATTTGTTCTTTCTGGCAAATAGCCTCCCATTCTAATGCTATCTAGGAGCCTGCCAAGAGTTGTCTTGTTAGCACAAAACACTTCTACCCCTTTCTTCACTCACGAAGGGCTTCAGGAGCTGGGGATAAGAACCTAACACATAGTTCTAGAGTACTTGTAAAGACGGTATATTTCATAAAAAAATAAAGAAATACCATAAAAAAATTTAGCAAGAATTGTTTTAATTCATTAAATGTGGCGATGATACCGTTTGACCAGTCCCTAAAAAGATGTCTCACGAGAAGCCTATTTTCCAGAACAGGGGAAGGAGCAAAGGCAGAATTGTAGCTGGTGGAAGTACTGCAGATTTTTTGTTCCAAAATCTTAAGTTCTTTTTCAAATCTATGAATCACCTTTTGTAATCTCTTGTTCTTTGCCCATGTTTGTGATTCTGTCCGTAAGCATAGGAAAAATTCTTTGTATCCTCTGTCTTATAATTCAATCATATGAATCCTTTAGGAGCCTAACCATGCTACTTTCTACTGGCTGTTTGTGGTTTGTTGCTGTGTCTCTAATAGTTCATGGATATGGGCCTTTATCTAGTATTGTACTGACAAAGTGGCTCCCTTAACAAAAATAAGACCCAATTTGTGGTGTTTGCCAGTTTCTGTGGGATAGATACCTCCAACACCACTGATTGCAAACTATCAGTGTGGGGGATGTGGATAATGGCTCTCGCAAGTTGGCACAAACCAACTCCAGCCTGCTCCTTCCCTTATCTGTAAGAATTTGAACTGGTTCACATCACCTCAGAGGTGATCTACCTAAATTTTTGTTAGGTACCCGAAATTGTTCCCAATTCCAGACCACTTTAAATTAATTTTCTCGCTTCTTTGGAGCATGCAGATAGTTTTGAATCGAAGCCCCAAATCCATAGGAGGACTGATTCTATTAAGAGAGTCTCAGAAGAAATCTGCTCTTCGTCTTTTCCTTCACTGAAGATCAAAAATAGTTTCTCAGTTATATCCCTTTGGAGAGCTTATATTTTTCATTCAGTCTCTCATTCAGGGCACAACCCCGGAGGCTCTTGGCTTACTCAGCACCTCTGTTCCCACTCTCTGTTCTGTGAAGGCCCAAGACTCTCTCTCTCTCAGCCACTGAAACCCAAGGCTCTTGCTTTTTGGAGCCAATGTCTTTGGACAGCTGCCAGCCTTAGCCCTGCTTGCTAGTCCAGATTCATCCTGGTCTCCTTCACTTCTGAATACGTTTTTATCCTCTTGTGAGCTTAGCTATGCATTTAAAATAATTTTTCAAAAAATGTTTTATCCAGTATTTTGAAGTGTTTTGCAATGGGAGGTTTTTCAGGATATGTAGACTACAATGTTATTGGAAGTTGAGTTCCCATTTTAAATATCCAAAACTCAATCTACTTTTCTGGTTTTTTCTTTCCTTCCTCCTTCCTTCTTTCCTTCCTTTCTCTTCTTTTTTAAAAAATTTTATTTATTTGACAGACAGCATGAACACATACAAACAGGGGGAGAGGCAGACAAAGGCAGAGGGAGAAGCAGGCTCCCCATGGAGCAGGAGACCGACATGGGGCTCGATCCCAGGACCCTGAGATCATGACCTGAGCCAAAGGCAGGTGCTTAAGCAACTGAGCTACCCAGGCACACCAGTGGTTATCTATTTCTGTGTAACAAATATTCTAAACTTAGTTATTAGTAAAAACAATCAATTTATTATACTCATGATCTGCGGGGTCAGGAGTTTGGACAGGGCTCAGCTGAGTGAGTTGTCTACTCTGCATGGTACCAACTTGGTTCACCTAGTACTTTGCAGTGGGAGGCTAGTCAATCTGGACAATCCAAAGACACATATCTGGTACCCTGGTGGGGACTGCTGGAATTCTGGGATCAACTGACTTATTTCTTCTTTCTGTCTAGTCTCAGGGTCTATTTTCAAGATCTTTTCAGCAGTGTCATCAGACTTCTGACACATCAGATTTAGGGCTCTAAGAACCATTGCTCCAAGAAGCCAACAAGTAGAAACTGTCAATCTCTTGGTCTGAGAATTAGCCCATTGTCACTTCTGTCATATTCTATTGGTCAAACAGCCCTCTAGACCGTCCAGATTCAGGAGAAGGCCCTACTGTCTATGGGAAGGGTGTCAAAGAATTAGTGTCCTGATTCAATCAACCATATTCCTGGATTAAATCTTGAAGTCTTCTTGATTTATTCTACTGATTCTACTTATTTATGTTGCTGCAGAAACAGAAATTTGATTAAACTGGCATGTTTAGGACTCTCAGGGAATTGATGTACTCAATCACCAATTTCCATTGTCATAACACAGCATTCTTGCTTCTTTTACTTGGATAATATATTCAGTTTGTTAAATGGCTCACCTAATTTACATGGAAATGATAGGTCATAAAGGTTTTCTAAACAATTGACATTATCCTACCCACATAAAGCCAATTAAAATAAATTATTGTCTTTATCACACAAAGTTTTAAAATATTTTTCAGTTTTGTTAGTTTCAATGGGTCTGAAAGGAGACCATTTTGTGACAAATGTCTGCAATTGATATTTAATTTTCACTAAGTTGAAATAATTTTGAACATTAGTTAAGGAACATTCTAATAAACATTTCAGAAAGATACATTATGCTTTAATAAAAGACATAAATTAAGAAATGGCAGGAATTTTAACGTATCTTTATTTTCATGTTATTAGAACAATATTTGGATATAGCATTTCTGTACCTAAAGAATCATTTATATTAAAATTCAAGGAAAATAACATAACAATTTTGATTTCACTTGTAATTGTTCAGATGCAGCAGACTAACACAGAGACTATTAGTTGTCCACAGAAATCTGTCCTTCTCTTCAACCATGGTGAAATGGCATGAATTCAGGTTAATCTTTCTAATGATGTAGAGTTCCTATTTAAACTGTTTATTCCTTTTCTTTCTTCATTTGTCGATCTGTAGACATTCAGGTTGTTTCCGTATTTTGGCTATTGTGAATAATGTGACAATGAACACAGGAGTACAGGTATTTACATCTGTATCATCTATGTATACAATGGAATGTTATCAGTCTTAAAAAAAAAAGGCAGTCTTGCCATTTGCATCAACGTGGGTGAACCTGGAGGACTTCATTCTAAGTGTATAAGCCAAACATAGAAACAAATATTGCATGATCCCACTTATACATGGCATCTTAAATAGTTTCATAGAAAGAATGGGACAGTGGTGACCATGGGTGAGGTGGACGGGGACGGTGGTGACCATGGGTGAGGTGGAGGGGGAAATGAGGAAATGCTGTCCAAGGTTACAAGGTTTCAGTTATGCAAGATGAGTAAGTTCTGGAGATCTAATGCACAGCATGGTGACTGTATGCAATTCAGTTAACAATGCTGTATCATAAACTTAAAATTTGCTAAAAGGGTAGATTTTATGCATACTTACCACACAGAAAAGAAAGAAAGAAAGAAGGAAGGAAGGAAGGAAGGAAGGAAGGAAGGAAGGAAGGAAAGAAAGAAAGAAAGAAAGAAAGAAAAAGAAAGAAAGAAAGAAAACAAAGGTAAGGAAGGAAGGAAGGAAAGAAGGAAATACTAACTGTGAAGTGAGAGATTTGTTAATCATCTTGATTATGGTGCTTGTTTTATAATGCATGTGTATACCAAAACATTAAGTTACATACCTATTTATCAATTTTACCTCAATAAAGCAGGGGAAAAAAAAAAGAATCCATACTACTCCATGGGAGAAATATGTGATTTTTAGCCCTGTTCAGTGACATGGCCCAGGAGCAAGGTCATTCTGTGATGCACACTTCATGCCCAGGAGCACAGGACCTCTTGGAGAAATGGTTGATTCTATGTCTGTGCTAGAAGGTCCGATGTAAGACTGAGCATCTAGTTGTACCAGAAAGCTCGGGAACTTCTGAAGATTAATGCTGTTGTGTCAAAAGACCACAGGAACCCATTTAAAGTGTACTTGAGACAATTTGAGTGCCAAAAGGAGTATACTGGCTCTGGTCAACTGACACACTTTAAGCTGAAAAACTATTAGTATATAATTTTGTACAAAAGAGAAGAGCTAACTTAAGGTGTTGGCTCTTACTATCTGGTCATGTTGGTGTTAGTGACTAATTTATTGTATTGTTAAAGAGAATAGAAACAAAAAATGTAGATGCTTCAGGCAAATGTATTTTCTGACTAAAGGGAATAGGGGTAGAATGATACCGTAAGTTGTGGCTTTAAATCACAGAGGGGGCAGAAGGAGAGGGAGAGAGAGAATCTTAAGCAGATTCTTGCCCAGGGTGGAGCCCAACTGACATGGGGCTCCATCTCACAACCCTGAGATCATGACCTGAGCTGAAATCAAGAGCTGTTCACTTAACTGACTGAGATACCCAGATGCCCTGGATCCCTGATTCTTAAACAGCTACTTACACACAATAGACGACTTAGTGCACCCTATTCACAGCCTCTGGAGGTATGCAGATTAGCTTCCTTGACCTCACCCCCTGTTCCTTGTCCTAGTCTAGGCATTCCCCTAAATGACACACTTGGGGGACAATAGAATAACAAAGATAATAACGGACTGCCTTATTTTTCCAAAAAGTAGGACCTCATTGTGTCCTCTGCTCCATTTTTCCACTTACAATACTTAGAAGGCAGGGAAGCTAGGATGAGTGCAACAAAGGGTTCCATTGGGCAGGTCTAGGTTCCTCACTCAGAAGATGACTATGAATTTTCTATTCAGGGGGTTATACCCATGTTCTGCTTGTTCTATACTTGTTCTTTGCATTGACCAAAACTTTCCAAATGTTATTACTATCAAAAATAACTTGCTGTGGGAAAAGGTTTCTTGCTCCAGACTCCAGACTTAGAGCAAGGTTCTCATATTGTGGGACACAATTTCCACATGTATGTGAAACCCTAAATATCAACTATCAACTGATTTTTTCCCCCCACTCTTAAGCACTCCGACAGAATGGAGAAGAGGAAGTCCAATGTGAAGGAGAAACTAAGTAACGTCTCACAGAATGATAGTGAAAGTGGCTTGAGACCCTCCAGTGATCAGGAGGACATGTGAGCAGCAGTTCTGTTCTCTGCTGAATTCAGTGCACTGAACTGATCATGAATGATACAAGTGGAGAATATGGGAGGGTCATTTACAAGGCCTTGTTGTGACCATAATCCTTTCCTGCTTATCTGTGTAATACCAGGGCAATAAGGTCCTCTACACCAACATGTTCTTTCCAATCAGAGACTAGATCAGTGTAAAGGAATTCTGGCCTAACTACCTTGCACCTGGATGGACTGTGCTCTGTGAAATTCTCTTGACCACCCCTATGGCCCTATTGTCCTTGAGATCACCCTTGTATATCAACACATCTCACTGTAAATCTCCCAATCTGCACTATGTCAAAAATGACCATGAAGACAAGGTAGGTTTCTTTATTTTATTTTTTTTTAAGATTTTTTAAGATTTATTTATTCATTTGTCAGAGAGAGTGAGCACAGGCAGACAGAGTGGCAGGCAGAGGCAGAGGGAGAATCAGGCTCCCTGCCGAGCAAGGAGCAGGATGTGGGACTCGATCCCAGGACGCTGGGATCACTACCCCAGCCGAAGGCAGTTGCTTAACCAACTGAGCCACCCAGGCATCCCGGTAGATTTCTTTAAATCACAGATACCTCTTCAGTTTTGGAAGGCCCAGAAAGGGACTCTTGGTTTTCACGACCCTGTGTCAGCTCAGACTTAAAATGGGAAAAGGCAGTCATCTAGGGGCATTTGCCACGGGTGGAGGGGAGACCACAACAAACTCTCAAAGATCTGGGGGATGGCAAATCAGTGAGTTCAGGTCTGCTGCAAACTGGAACACCACATGGTTATTTCGTGGGTGCCAGTAGGAACAGCCTCTTTCCCTGCCTCTCCCTGTGTTCACCAACCTTATGGGGCTTTAGAGACACAATGAGCAATTACAAGATTTGGAAAGGCAGATTTACAGCCTGGTAAATATCCAAGAAAAAAACTGATGAGTTTCTTTCTCAAGACAGATAGAGAGGGGTTATGACATTGAAGGTCCTCCCTCCACAACCAGCAGAAATTCTCGCTACGTGTTCTAAAGGTTAAACACAAAATCTTAGTTCTCAAAGAAATCCTTGATGTTATGCATCTCTGCACAAACACTGTAATCCCTTAGAGAGCCTAAATGTTTCACCAGATAAATACTGTGTGTGTTATTAATACCACATTCAAGTAGCCTTTCCTGAGGCCTTTCAAAGTCCATCTTTCCCTCCCCTGTTGAACATCAAAGTATTTTATTTTCTATGTCTGATTGGCGAGAGTGCCCTCCCCTCCCTACTGACCACAAGACAGTCTTTCTCATGTCGGGGGGTGGGGGGCGGCTTTTATGTATTTAGGCGTCAGTGAAAACCATGTTTTTTTACATGTTGACCTACTGGCATGTGGTTGTGTCTAGCCACAGGGTGGTGAGACCTCTTGTTCTTCCTTCCAACAATGGAATTCTTATAAATAGCCTCATCTTGTATTAAAATTCTGAGTCTAGGGTTTTTTTTTTTTTTCTTCCCAATAGTTCTGGTCCCCAACAATAATTAATATCCTCTTTTTTTCCATCTCCCATCTATTCCCAACATGCTCTCCTCTGCTTATAGATTCTGCCTCTCAAATTCTCCCCTCGGTAACTTTTTCATCTATGACTCACGTGACTTTCCCTTCTCTTTCCAGATTCCACCCTAGGCCTTGATTATGTAAATCATCATTCAGTCTCCTTTCCCTCCTCTAACATCATATCAGCCATTTATGCCCATTCCTAGGTTAGTTTAAAACAAAATCTCTGTTTAAATTTTTTGAACTACCTGGTTTCAACCTACGCAAGCCGCAGACCAATGTAAGGACTGGTTATGTAAGGACATAACCAGTATGTAAGGACAATGTAAGGACTTCTTAAGAGAGTTTTTCTGGGGGCACCTTAAGTGTCTGACTCTTGGTTTCAGCCTAGGTTGAGAGCTCAGGGTGGTGAGATCGAGCTGCACCTCAAACTCCTCTGTGAGTGGGGAGTCTGCTTGAGGTTCTCTCTCCCTCTCCCTCTGGCCCTCTCGCTTGTGCACTCTCTCTCAAATAAATAAATACTTTTAAAAAAGAGTGTTTTTTTCTCTTTGCTAAAGAAATAGATTTTAGATGGGCATTTGTCTTATTTAGACTTGAGGGTGTGAAATGAAAGCTTCATTTCTAGTTCACCCTTATTTTGAGGATGAGGCCCTTCAGAGTCTCAGCTTTGGGAGACTGTTTCCTTTTTTTTTTTCTTTTTTTTCTTTTGCTTTAGGTGGTCCTGGGCCTAGTTCCTACACCAGGAAGGTTATGACAAAATAAGGAGTAATTTAGTAGGATTCAGTAGATGCTCTCATGTTTAAGGCTAGCTTCAGCATTCCATTGGTCTGAGTGTCCACATCCCTTCAGTTTCTGGTCCGGGCATTACTTGCTTTCTATCCAGCCCTTGGATACTTGGATCCAAGGGCTGGATAGAAAGTATCCAACCCTTGGATACTTAGAGGATGACTTTTAAAAATCTTGAATTTTTTTGTTGGTTTCAGGGCAAGTGTCCATATATAATCCCAGCCTGCCATGTGGCCAGAAACAGTTCATTACGAGAGTTTCTAAAGTTGAACCAGATGCTTCTCTTGTAAGAAAGCTACCTGGGTCATGATGAATTTTCCTATTTTTTTTTTTTAAAGATTTTCTTTATTTATTTACAGACAGAGGTCACAAGTAGGCAGAGAGGCAGGCAGAGAGAGAGAGGAGGAAGCAGCCTCCCTGCTGAGCAGAAAGCCTGATGCAGGGCTCCATCCCAGGACCCCAAGATCATGACCCTACCGAAGGCAGAGGCTTTAACCCACTGAGCTACCCAGGCACCCCAAATTTTCCTACTTTTAAAATTCTTTCATAGAATTTGTGTAAGAGCAAAATGAAAATCTGATGGATTGCAACTGTAAAACTGACACTGAACTTCTTTGTGGAAGATTTTAAATGAGTGATTTTTTTAAAAATGGTTTTAGGGTCTTATAGGTTTTCTATTTCTTTTTGAGGCAACTCTGGTATTCCAGTATTTTTAAAGAGTTTGTCATCTCACTGAGGTTTTAGAATTTATTGGTTAAAAGTTTCTAAAACCTTGTGGTATTTTCATCCCTAATCCATCTGTGGTTGTATCTCTTTTTAAATTCCTCATCTTGTTTATTTTTGCTTTCTCTTTTTAGTGATCAATCTTTCCAGTGGTTTGTCATTTTTATTAATTTTTAACGTTTCATTTAAATGTTTTATTTAATCTTTTAATGTTTTAGTGTTTCTTAGTTCATTAATTATTTTTTCTATTTTTATTATTTTCTTCATTCTATCCTTTTGGGATTATTGTAGTCCTTTCCTTACCTTCTTATTTTGTATGTTTAGACCCTAAGTTTAAAGTTCTCTGTTTTTCTAATTAGATATACACTGGGGGCTATGAATTCCTCCCAAGCACCACTTTAGCTGTATCCTTCAATTTTTGATATATGATATTATTAAGTGTTTATTCTTTTCAATTATGATTTCTTTTTGTTCTTGTGGGCTACTTAAATATTCTGTCATGGATTTTTATGTTATCTTCTGGTCAGCTAATGTGGTCTGTATGATACTGATTATTAAAAAATTTATTGGGATGCCTTCATGGCTAAGTGGGTTAAGCCTCTGCCTTCGGCTCAGGTCATGATCTCAGGGTCCTGGGATTGAGCCCCGCATTGGCCTCTCTGCTCAGCAGGGAGTATGCTTCCCCCCCATCCCTGCCTGCCTCTCTGCCTACTTGCGATCTCTGTCCATCAAATAAATAAATAAAATCTTAAAAAAATTTATTGATACTTGATATTTGTTTTATGGTTCAAGAAGTGAATTTTTATAAACATCCCATATCTTCTCCAGTTGCTGAGTGTAATGTTTTACATGTATCCATTAGGTCCATTTTGCTAATAACACAACTGGCAAAGGTTTTGGTTTGTTTGTTTGTTTGTTTTCCTACTTTGCCTCTTATAGGGGAAGAAACAATCTTTTTCCTCTGCCTAGTTTAGGTTCATTGGCTGGGGCTCTGTAAGTTAGACTAACAAAAGAGAGATTAAGAAGAGATAAATAAACAGAGTTTATTAGTACGTGCACTGCAAATATACATGGAAGCATTTAGAGATGAATGACTCAAAGGCTGGTTCGAACTTGAGGTCTGTGTACCTAACTAGTAGGGGTAAAGGAAGGGGAGAAAGAGCACTTATGGAAAAAACAAATGGCTTTTTGGAAAGATAAATGGGCCCTTGGGAGACTAGGTAGGAGGTGTGATCATTTGTGCAATGTCTGTCTGGGTGTGGGTGCCAAGCTCTCTCTCCAAGAAGAGATTAGAATTACTTTGAGGAGGAGGTTTATGACAGTCTAGGTCTTTGGAAAGCTCTGCTGTTAAGCATGCAAAGGTTTTAAGGAACTCAAATTCTATCAACACAAAGCAATGCCTATGTCAAAGTGTCACATTTTGGGGTGACAAATCCTGACCCCTTCACTCTCCATTGTTGAGAGAGGTGTCTTAATATTTCTTACTGTGATGATGCACTTGTCACGTATGTACGGCAGTTATGTCTTTTACAAAAAAGATTTTACAAATCCTTATTTTTCCAACTACAATAGGAATACATAATAGTTAAAAAGCAACTTCAAATAATAAAAAAAAAAGTTGAGAGTGAATATCCCTTGTATTTCCGCGTAGTTTAATAGTTTCTTGTATAATTCTTCCATAATGTTTTTTAGGTATGTACATGTTTGTGTGAGTGTGTGTGTGTGTGTTTGTGTGTGTGTGTGTGTGTGTGTGTGTGTGTGTGTGTGTGTGTGTGTCTTCCTGGAAAATAGTCTCAATTTTCCAGTCAGGAGACTGCTCTGAAGAAACACCTGGGTGGCTCAGTCAGTTAAGTGTCTGCCTTCAGCTCAGGTCATAATCCCAGGTCCTGGGATCAAGCCCCACATCGGGCTCCCTGCAGAGCTTCTCCATCTCCCTCTGCCTCTCCCCCTGCATGTGCTCTCTCTCTCTGTCAAATAAATAAATAAATATATATATAATTTTAAAGGAGACTGCATTGGGAAGATATTTTAATAGGGATGGCTGACATACCCATTTCATGGAGAAAGGTAATTTTAAAACAAACAAATAAAGCACAATTCAAATGTCAACTGGATTCTCCCAGTTCCTTTAAGGACTAGATGAATCTAACTTAAATTTACCCTTAATTCTAGTATAGAATTCCAATGCCTTATTCTAGATTTCTTCGAATTTCCAGATGGCCTATATTCTCATAGCTACCTCTTTTTCCAAACTGGTGCTCTCTCTGTTTTGTTCACAGTCAACCCAAGGTAAAACCCAGCTTCTTCCATTACAACAGCAACTGCCACAGCAGTAATCTACTCCCACCATGTGAGAGGACAATAGGCAAAATCGATTGTAGCAGAGATAGAAGAAAACAGGGAAGGGGTTTACATGGCAGAGAAGTAAAAATATCATATGGAACACCAGATAGTACAACCCCAACAAGTCCGTATTCATTTAAACTACTTACTCGTTCAAACATGTGCTTGCCCAATATATATTGAGCAGCTCCAATCTGCTGAGCACAGTTCTTGTGCAGGTCTCTAGTATACTGGGATAAGTTCTCTATAGAGCTTGATTAATACTATGACCTTGCCCCTCAGGCATGTGGTCTGTTGGAGAAGAATGCGTCTTTTTGGAAATGTAAGACTTTGGCATGGATAATAGAACCACATCTAGGTAACAGAAATAACATCTGGTTGAGGGAGGGGAGCAAAAAGACAAATATTCCCTTATTTGGGGGAAACTTTTAATATTTATACCATTTGAACTATATTATTTCTGGCTAGTTTTGCCAGAGACCATATCCCATACGGGTACATACTTGCTGCTAGAGGGAAGATGGTGGAATGATAATGACTGTATTGTCATATTATTTACCCCTTATTTTGATATGTTACTGTCCATTTGCCTATGATTGGGAGGGCACTGTGATATAAATAGTAGGTTTTTCTTTACGTCTTGGGGGTGGAAGATAGTGGAAAAAGGCACCAGAGAATTAAAAAAAAAAAAAAGAAGTTTTAGGAGCGGTAATAGAGAGACTAAGAGAACATAATAGAGATGATGGGAAAGAGAAAGGTAATTAAGAAACTCAAGAGTAAAAGGGCTCTATGCTGCTTCCCATAATGCATGCTCCCTCTCTCTTCTGGCCTATCATGCTGGAGGCTGTGCCCTCATCCCCAGGCCACAGTACCCCTATGTCAAACTTTTTCTTTTCTCCTAGCTCATGAATTCTACCTATGGCTTTACAGCAAGCATACTGTAAAGGGTCTGTTGTCTTCTCTGATACGTTCTCTTACATTCTACTTCTGGTACAGACATTTTTGTTTATTGGCATCTGGGCTCCTTTGACATCAAACGTTCTTCTGTAGTGAGACACTGGAAAATTCAATTTTCCTATTCTTGAAGGGCAGAGCTTCCTATTCCAACCCTGGTCTTATAATGATCCCAATTCTGAGTCACAGACCAATGTGTTCTAGAACCACATAGGTGTGCTTACACCTTTTTATTCATTGTTGTTGGCTGTGGATAGCACTCTACCCTAGTAGGGGAAGGTGAGGTTAAAACTGTGCCATTGGAAAGAAGTGAGGAGAGGTTCTCACATAAGAATATGTGACATAAGCCCAGAAAATTATGCTGTATAAAAAGTGTAGAAACTTTATAGTAAAAGATTACATACTAAGAACATATACCTACACAGTGGTTTGAAGTACATTACCTAATTAAGTCCTCCAAATATATGAGTTGTATTGTGTGGAGGATTTGTACGTTAAGTTGCCGCTAATATAAGCTGGAGCTAATAATATTTTCAGAATTTCCTTCTGATCAGCATGAGCCACAAAGGACTTTTAAAAAATTATTTTATCTTATTTATTCCATATTACCTTATTTTTAATTATGGTTACAAATACATAACATTACATTTACCATATTAAACATTTTATTATTATTACTATTATTATTTTTTTTTTTAGAGAGGGATAGAGGGAGTGCAGGGGGAGGAGCAGAAGGAGAGGGAGAGGGAGGGTCTTAAACAAGCTCCACACTCAGTGCAGAGCCCAACACAGGGCTCGATTTCACGACACTGAGATAGTGATCTGAGTTGGTATCAAGAGTTGGACACGTAGCCAACTGAGCCACCCAGGTGTCCCACCTCTTAAACATTTTTAAGTGTACCACTCAGTAGCAGTAAGTCTATTCACATTGGTGCACAACACAGCTCTAGAACTTTTCAACTTGCAAAACTGAAACTATGTCTATTAAACATTAATCTCTCCTCTCACCTCCCTCAGTCCTCAGAAACTACTTTTCTACTTTCTATCAATTTGATTACTTTAGATATTGCATATGAGTGAAATCATATACTGTATATCCTTTTGTGACTGGACTGTTTTGCTTAGTATAATGTTTTTGAAGTTCATCCATGTTGTAGTTGTGCCAGAAACTCCTTCCTTAAGGTTAAATAATATTTCATTGTACATATGTACCACATTTTCTTTCTCCATTCATCGTTGATGGATACTTGCACTTCTTCCATCTCTTGGCTACTGCGAAGAGTGCTGCAACGAGCATGGGTGTGCAAATATCTCTTTGAGATCTTGCTTTTGATTCTTTTGACTATGTACCCAAAAGTGGGGTTGCTGGATCTATGGTAGTTCTATTTTTATATTTTGAGGAACACCTACACTGTTTCTACAGCAGCTGCGCCATTTCACATTGCCACCAAGAGTGCACAAGGCTTCTTATTTCTCTGTACCTTAAACACTTGTTTTCTGTTCTTTTGATTAATGGGTTTGAGGTAATATCTCATTGTGGTTTTGATTTGCCCAAAAGAGACTTTTTGTGTGAATTGGAAAGTAAAAGTAAAGTAACATGCATAACCTTTTAAGATTTTTTTTTAAAGATTTTTTTTTTTATTTGACAGAAATCACAAGTAGGCAGAGAGGCAGGCAGAGAGAGAGGAGGAAGCAGGCTCCCTGCTGAGCAGAGAGCCTGATGTGGGACTCGATCCCATGACCCTGAGATCATGACCTGAGCCCAAGGCAGAGGCTTAACCCACTGAGCCACCCAGGCGCCCCACCTTTTTAGATTTAAAGGCCAGAGCAGGTAGGGTTGTCAGTAAAATACAGGATGCCCAATTAATTTTGAATTTCAGTTAAACAAAAAAAATTTTTTTTGAAGATTGCTTTACTTGAGAGAGAAAGAGAGAGCACAGCAGTGGGGGGAGAAGCAGAGGGAGACGACAGTGAGAGGGAGAGAATCTCCAACAGTCTCTCTGCTGAGCACGGAGCCTGATGCCAGGCTCGATCCCATGACTCTGAGATCCTGGCCTGAGCTGAAACCGGGAGTCAGGTGCTTAACTGACTGAGCCACCCAGGAGCCCCTTAAAAAAAATAATTTTTAGTGTAAGTATGTCCCAATACTGCCTGAAACATATTTACATTAAAACATATTTATATGCACTGTTAGGCACATATTTATACTTAAAATTATTTATTATTTACTTGAAATGTAAATTTCGCTAGGCACCTGGCAGTTTTATTTGCTAAATCTGACAACAGTAAGTGCAGAGTCCCCAGCACTGTTGTGGCTCATGCACATTGCTGAGGATATATGGGTTCACCCTTTGGTATAAGAAAGCAGCTGGATCTGGGGCACCTGGGTAGAAGAGTCCCTCTCCTCCTGCTCTTCCTCCCACCTGAACTCTCTGTCTCTCTCAAATAAATAAATAAATTTTTACAAGGAAGTGGCTAGATTTGCAGCAACTCCAGCTACTGCTGTATCTCTTCCTTTGGCTTCACCGGTTCCTTGGACAGGTGTGTGTTTAGCTTACGTGTTCACCAGTGGATGAACGGATAAAGAAAATGTGCTATATCACACAGTGGAATACTATGAGGCAGGGTACCCCCATCATTGACGCCAGAGGCTTGGAGATAGCGAGAGACCAACGTGGGATCCGGAACATTCTTGTGGATTCTCCGGAGCCTCCAAGTGTCCTATTTGTCCTTTTTCCCTACTTCACACTCATCTCTTCTAGACTGCTGCTCTCTGATTTTGAGCTACAGCTGCAGACAAGGAAGCGGCAGCCTCACCTAGGTGGTCTAATCAAACCACAATTGTATAAGATCTAGTCTCTGGAATAAATCACATTTATATCTGTATTTATATCTCTATCCATCTTCCTCCAGTAATTGTGCTTCTCTGAACAAATCTTGAATGATTCAGGCTGGAATGTATTTATATACATTTTTACATCAGGATGCTAGATCTCACAGATGTTAAGTACCTTATCCAAGGTTATATAAATAGCAAGTGGCAGAAAGAAGCAATATTTGATCTTGGTCTACCTACCTCCAAAAGCCCTCATCAGACTCATCTGTCTTAGGGAATACAATGAGGGAACCACACATATGTGGAATATTAATTGATTGATGAGTGTCACATTCCAAACAAGCAAGGTAATTAATCTAATTCAGCACTAGTGATTAGGTCTCGTTAATACTATATTTAGTAAGTGAGAATCTAATTTCTTTTAAGAGACATAGATAAATTGGAGGAATATTTAGAAGATCAACCAACCAGAGAAGGATTTAGAAAGAGGAAATGTTAATGAAATAATGCAGGCAATGAAGTATACAGCAAAGAATAGGAGTCCTGGTTAGAGCAAAGGGGTATAGCAAAGGTCACAGAACTGGGCAGAGAAAAAATTTTAAATCTCGGAGCACTAACAGAGGATTTCTAAGAGGAGCAGATCCCTTATACAACATCTGCTATTCCAGAGAACTGTAAAAGGTGGTTATAATTTTCAAATAACCAGTTAAATATTCAAGTGCCTCAAATTATTTCAAATAAGTGAAAATGCCCAAGCAAAGGCCTGGCCTCCACCACTTACTTCTTATTTCATCAATTCTAAGATGCATTTCTTCTTTTTCATTCTTAAAAAATATAACTTAGGGACACCTGGCTGGTTCAATCTGTAGAACATGAGACTCTTAGTAGTGGGGTCCAGAGTTCAAGTCCCAAGTTGGACATAGAGCTTACTCAAAAAAAAAAAAAAACAAAAAAAAAAACAAAACTCCTATTTTTTAGCAGTTTTAGGTTCACAGAAAAATTGAGGGGAAGGTACAGAGATTTCCCAAATACTCCTTGACCCCAACATGAATAGCTTCCCCCATAATCAACATCCCACAAGAGTGATACATTTGTTACAATTGATAGATGCTCGCTGACACGTCCTTATCACCTAGAGTCCATAGTTTACATTTTAGGGTTTACTCTTGGTGTTATACATTTTACAGAATAATTTCACTGCCCTAAAAATCCTCTGTGCCCCGCCTATTAACCCTCTCTCCCCCCGACCCCTGGGAACCACTGAAACATGAAACTTGAAACATAAATTTTGATTTTCAGGTTTTCCTTTTTTTTTTTTTTCTTTTTTAAAGTAGGCTCCACACCCAACATGGGGCTTGAACTCATGACCCTGAGATCAAGAGTCATATGCTCTACCAACTGAGCCAGCCAGGTGCCCCCGTTTTTCATGTTTTGGTATCTCCAAAATTAAGGTGCACTTTATTTTAAGTTGTAATCTTTCTCAGTAGTACATAAAATAATGGTGCATCTTGTAACTGATGGTGTTTTGTAACATATAAAATATAGCAGTTTTATAATCATGAGCAAATTAATTTATCTCTCTGTGCCTCAGTTTATCTCTAAAGTAGGGTGATTTTAATAGTTTTTATATAAGGCTGCTGTGAGGAGTAAATGAGAAAACCATCTGACATGTTTAGAGCAGACTAACAGTTCTCTATGGCCACAAAAATGCTGCGCAAGAGCCCACACCAAAACTTAGTGGCTTATAATAACCCCTTATTATTTCAGCTTGGTGGTTCTGCTGTCCTGAGCTGGACTCCAGGGGCCTCACTCGTGTGTCTGTGGCTAGCTGTGGGTCAACTAGGAAGCTCTGCTCATCTTGGCTGGGCTTTCTCACATTTCTGGAATCCTGACTGGGAGAACTCCGTTTCACATGTTCTTTTATCTTTTGGCAGGTTAACCTGAGCTTGTTTTTCTGGTGGTGGGAGAGTTCCAAGAGTAAGCATGAAGGACAAGGCTCTGAGCTGGCACAACATTTTGCCTGTCAGATTCCACTGGCCAGCGTGTGATACAAGGCAAGCCCAGGTTCAGAGAACAGGGAGAGACTCCACCTCAGGGTAGGAAGAGCGGCAGGGGCACATGACAAAGTTTAGATGTGGGATTGCATTGGAACATTGGGGCTGTTTTCTACAATTCATCTACCACAGTCAGTGCCAGCACATAGTGAGTGCTCAATAAACATTACTTGTCATTATCATCATCATCCCTGAAGGCTCTCAGTAATAACAGGTTAAACTGAACTGGTTTAATCAAACTTGTTTGAATGAACCAAGCATGGGTTTACTGTGTAAGTGTTGGATGAAGCCCATGCTGCTATGTGCCTGCCCATCAGAGTCTCAGAAGCATGAGGTCTTGGAACTTGAAAGATGGAAAAATATTTCAGTCCAACTACTCTCACTCTTTCACTTTACTGGGGAGAAAAAGGAGCTCCAGGGAGGTAAAATTACTTGCTCAAGATTGTATAGTAGAAGGGCCTGGATACCTATATCCCATGCCAGTGCTCTTCTACCATAAGCTGTTGCTTCCCTTCCAAGTATGACTTTAAGAGAAAAAAAAAGTTCTATTTCTTTTGAAAATCTATGGCAAAATAAAATTTGAGATGAATACAAAGTATAATAAAATAAGCACTTAAGCCTACAATCATAAATATGTGTTTGTTCGTTGTACCGCTTTAAATGTAAACTTTAAGTCTATTGGAACTTGTGAGTTCTCTCTAATAATGTCTAAATACTGCATACCATAAAAATAGTCCCTGATTTTAATGACAGCCACTTATTTCAAATTTTAAGTATATATACAATAAATAGATCTTTTTATTGGGCTTCAATAAAAATGAGAAGCAAATGAAATTCAGATACATTTTTAAAGGAGCAGTCGAGGATAAATTTTTGTTGGTTTAGAGACAATGAAAACGAGTTGTTCAGTATTTAGATACTTTGTGACCCTGATTTACTATTTCAAAGAACGAAGTCTGTGAGCTGGCTTAGAATTATTGGGCATCAAAGACAATTCTGAAAATATGTTTTATTTAAAAATAAATGGGTCTAAAATTCAGAAATCAAAGGTAACATTATGATACTCAACAAAATGCATTGATTGCTTTTTTCTCCTAATGAGAAAAACACATGCTATATTTGTATTTGTATGACTGCGTATATGTGTTTGTTCACATATATTCAAATGTGTTAGAGTTAATGGAGAAACCAGTGGATTTGGATTCAGGAGACTTTGATGTGAAGTTGAAAGTTATATAGCACTGGGTAGTCTCCTAAATTCTTCGTCCAGAGAGCGCTATTCTTTAAAGATTTCCATGAAGGAGCTGTGTGGAGAGGGACAAACAGAAGTTATTTGTCTTTCCACAAAATAATTTTGTGGGTTTTTTTTTTTTTGTCTTGATTTAAAAAAATTTTTTTTTAATTGTAAAATACACATAACACAAATTTTCCATTGAAATTATTTTTTTCTAGTTTTATTTATTTAAGTAACCTCTACACCCCACATGGGGCTTGAACTCATGACCCCAAGATCAAGAGTTGCCTGCACCTCCAACCGAGACAGCCAGGTGCCCCCCCATTGGAACTGTTTTTCAGTGCACTGTTCCGTGACATTAACTACCTTCATATTGTGCAACCATCACCACCATCCAGCCACAGAGCCCTTTTCCTCTTACAGAACTGAAACTCTGTATCCACTCAACAATAACTCCCCATTCCCTCTCCTCCCAGCCCTGGCAACCATCGTCCTACTTCCTTTCTCTAGAAGCCAGACTTCTTTAGAAATCTCATATAATATAAATGGAATCATATAGTATTTGTCCTTTCTGACGGGCTTATTTCACTAAGCAGAATGTCCCAGTGGTTATTTGTGTCTTGGTATGTGTCAGAATTTCCTTCCTTTCTAAGGCTGATTCTATTATGTGTCCATACCACATTTTGTTTGTTTGTTTGTTTGTTTATTTTGAGTAATCTTCCACATCTTCTTTATCTATTCATCAGTCGATGAACCCTTGGGCTGTTTCCATAGTTTGGCTATTGTAGATAATGTTGCTATAATCATCAGGATGCATGTATCCCTTTGAATAAGTATTTTTGAATTCTTTGGGTAAATACCTAGTAGTGCAATTGTTGGATTGTAAGCACATTTTGCTGATTCATTCATGGAACCTTAGGTTGGTTGTTCCTACCCTTTGGCTATTGAGAATAATGCAGTTACGAATGTGAGTACACTCCACAAAGTAGTTTATCTGTGGCATACTAAAGGTTTAAAGATTTATTTATTTATCTGAGAGACAGAGAGAAAGAAAGAGAAAGAGAGAGAGAGAGCATGCATACACACACACAAGTGGGCGGAGGGGCAACGGGAGGGGGAGAGAGAGAATCTACAGACTCCCTGACCAGGGTGGAAACTGGCACAGGGCTTGATTTCATGACCCTGAAGTCAGGACCTGAGCTGAAACCAAGACTCAGCTGCTTAACGGGCTGAGCTACTCAGGCACTCCCTGCAGCATGCTAAAGTTTATTGTGTGCTGACATTACTCTTATTCAACACACCCATTTTTCAATTCACTGTGACAAAACTTCAATTCATTTTAGTACATCTAAAATGGGGTTTAGACATCTCTTGAAATAAACTCTTTCTATTGAGGGAGCAGCATAATAGTTTAGAGACCACAAACCCCGATATAAATACACGTATTTTTAAAAGAGGTAAAAAGTTTGTGTGAACACTATCCTGAACTATCGTCCTTGATGGAGAAAACTTTATGTAGTTTCCCATCACTGTGGCTAGTAACAGATTAATATACTTGCTCGAGGTCTGCCCTCTCCTGATGAAAGGTACATCCTGGTTTGATATGCCCTTTCGTGCATGTCTCTGATCCTCTCAAGATACTGAGACACTTCTATATTCTTTTTCATGCTCCCTGGACTGAAGAAATCTCAGTGGGTGGACTCAGTTTCTCTCTGTCTGGACACCCCTCACCACTTTCTGATGCTGCCTCACCACACTGGTGCCACTGCTAGTTATCATGGGGAAGTCGTTGGAGGACTGGCCACCAAATGAGTTTCATTGGTTGAGGTCCCTCTACTCTGGGATTCCCTCTAAACCCACATGTGGTTTCTGTCATGCCTTCCTTCTACCTCCCTACTATCACATATGCCACCTTCTTAGACACATGTACTAGAAATTGATGCTATTTTCTTCTCTTAGAAGAAAACCCTTATCTAGCTACCCAGCTTGTATTCTGATTCTTCAACTGCCTATTTTCCAGTCTGGGGTTAGACATACAATTTGTGACTTAATTCCTTTGACTTGCCATACATAAAATCAAGTGTGTGTGTGTGTGTGTGTGTGTGTGTGTGTGTGTGTGTGTGTGTTTGAGAGAGAGAGAGAGAGAGAGAGGGAAAGGAAAAAGAAAGAAAATTCTAATATTTATAAAAATTAAAAAAAAACAAAACTTAATTTCAAGGTGATTGTATAGACTATGAGATTCAGGAGCAAATATTAGAACTCCAAAGCCAGGATAACTACATTTGTTCATGACAAATATATTTCATGTAATCCCTCCCCTCAGATGATCCATGTGGCTGATTGCAGAGGGGCAACGTTAAAGGAAGAGAGGAAAGGACCCTTGATTCTCACTCAGGAAGGGAAGACCCACAAAGAGTCATAAAGGGGGAAGGAGGGAGATGGTGAGAAAGCATGTTGTTTGGAAGATTTGATCTGGATAATTCAATAGTTGGGTACAGCAATTGTCTCTTCAGTGTAGTGAGGAAGTAAATGGGAAGGAGAGCTGGTAGGGTTTCATTGGGGGTGGGGGTCATTGGCTAACATGCATCAAACACTTACTATGTCCAGGCACATAGGATAAATTTTCTGATTAATCCTCCCAATTACAATAAGTAGTAAGGAAGCTGCTGTCAAATTTCAAAATAAGGAAAAAGACTCGACCCTTTGCACTACACACAGTTGTTTATTTTCTCCCCCTGTCCTGAAGTCACTCTCACAAAGTTGTAAAGAATTCCTTTCTCGGGGCGCCTGAGTGGCTCAGTGGGTTAGAGCCTCTGCCTTCGGCTCAGGTCATGATCCCAGGGTCCTGGGATCGAGCCCCGTATCGGGCTCTCTGCTTAGCGGGGAACCTGCTTCCTCCTCTCTCTCCTGCCTGCCTCTCTGACTACTTGTAATCTCTGGCTATCAAATTAAAAAAAAAAAAAAAAAGAATTCCTTTCTCACAAAAAAACAAATACAAAAACCTTGGGTTAGAATTTTTAAAATCCTAATTAAGGGTCCCTACATTTTTTTCATAAAAGACAGTTCCAACCCAAGGTTATTAAGGAATGAACCAAGAAGAAAGGTGGATGCTCCTGATCGTCTAAAATGTGTTTATTGCATCTGTATTTACCCAGAGGATAAACCAAGAGACAGGAGGGGCTGGAGGAGAAGACTTTCAGGCTTCCTTTGGGATTAACTGGTGATCATTTGGTGTTAGTTTGGTGAAGCTGCTGCTCACCATGGGTAACCTAACATTACATACAAAAGCCTGGACCCTGGGTCCCAGCTCCTGCCCCGGCACTCAGGGTGGACCCCGTCTTCCTCCTTCCTCTAGCTTCTTGACCTCCTGGATTCCTGACTTGGCGGATGGTTCTTAAGGTTGAAATTATGTTCTGGCCATTAGCTCAACGACTAACATATGTGTGGTATTTTTAGCTAATATTGTTTTTGTGGCCATCCTATAAGGCAATTTCCAGTAATGAACCTAGAATATTTATACACATAAACCTATATATTCTTACTTGTGCAAATGTCTATTTTATAATTTTTACATGCAATTTGTGCTTGTTAAAAGTATTTTCACAGTGCCCCTGAAAAAGGAGTAGCGTCAGATGGTTGTATTAAATTTGTGGGAGGAGAGAGAAGAGAAAAAGAGGCAGTAAGGACTTTGAATAAAACTCCTTCATTAAAAATCTAAGGTTGGGGCAGCTGGGTGACTTGTTGATTAAGGCCCAACTCTTGATTTCAGCTCAGGTCACTACTCAAGATCATGAGATCAAGTCCAATTTGGGCTCTGTGCCCGGTGTGGAGCCTGCCTGGATTCTCTCTCTCTTTCTCCCCTGCCCCTGCTCCTGTGCTATTTCTCTCTCAAATAAATAAATAAAATTAAAAAAAAAAAAATCTAAGGTCACCAGCTACTTAGTGGTAGAAGCTTGGCCTGTCTGTCCACGCTGTGCCCAAAAACCATGTGTTCTCATATTAGTCCTGTAGTTTCCTAAGACTATATATTGGCTCTACGGCCCTTGAGAAAATTACTTGATCAGAACTTCTTAGTTGGTAAAATATAGATAGAACAGTAACTAATACATAGGGTAGTTGTGAGATTAAGCAAGAAAAGCTACATCAAGTGCTAAAAGAGTATATGGTTTCATTAAAGAGTGGGAAGGTAAGGGTTTGGATCCTGCAGCCAAATTCTATTCAGATTCTGGAAATACTACTTACTCTCTGGGAAGGCAGCTTTTCATAGGAATTTGTGAGGGTTAAACATGTCAATTTGTGTAAAATATTTAGAAGAATGGCTGGCCCATATCAGATGTTCAATAAATGTCACTACTGCTATTTATACTGTTAGCATTGCAATCTATCCTCAGGATGCTTTTGGAGTCTTTTTTAACATCAATGATCTCTGTTACACCATCTACATACCATGCATTGGTTCTATTACCAAAACCTGCCCTGTGCAGTGAAAAGATAGAATTAGGGAATAAAAAAATAACTAGAGGAAGTCTCAGTATCCTCAAATGTTCATTTCTCTTTATTGAGTTCATTACCAGCAATTAAAAGCATTTTAATCACAAGTCTCTCAGTCTCAAACTTGTCCTTTTGCATTTGGTAAATGTCTGCTATTTCTAACAGATATTTGCATCATTTCATTATTTTTCCCTATTTAATGTATTAATATTCTTCATGAAATTGGTTCATTTCACAGAGCGCTCCCCAGAGTTTTATTAGTTGATGATTTCTTTGTTTTTGATAGTTGCTTTTTCATCCTTGGAGAAAGTTTCCTACACTATTAATGGAAGTCTAAATTGATCTTCTAACCTTCCCAGATGCCTAGAAACGAGTTTTTTGTAGAAGGACAGCGATTATAGAATCTTTCTCAATTTTGCCAGTCAGACACCTTGAAGAAATCAATGAGTAGGCAAATTATTAACTAATTGAGCATTTAGAGTGTTCTTACTTTTGAAAAATCAATTAGGCCTTTGCCCTCAGTTTTGCAGCATTACTTCATTATTAATTGTTTTAAGCAGCAGTTCATCAGCAATGGACCCAGATCAGCTGACAGTTGTTTTTTGTTTATATTCTGTGCTTAATTGATTAATACAATGAGCTGAAAACCTTTAACATCATTGATCATGTCACGGAATGCTGAGTAATTGGCTGGCAAAATGTGATTTTTTAAAATTAATGATTCAGTGGTTCAAAGGTTCAATTCAGCAGCAGATTGCAGTCACCAAGAAGAGAGGATTTTCAGTATTTCTTCAACATGGATGATCTGAATGATAGTTTCATCTCATTTTTGGAGGCTTTTTCTGTCTTCATTAGAGATAATTTCTTGTTCTATATAAAGCACAGGAGGGTCACATTTACTATCTTAATGACATGATTTTATTACCACTGGGTAAACATGGCTTTCAATTCAAATTTTGAAGAGATTGCCACTGTTGTCAGAGGTACAAAAAAATAAAAAAGGATAAACTTACAGGAGGCAATTTTGTGCTTTATAAGATGTTCAAGTGGAGACAGAGGTCGGAAGTGGGTGGAGTGGTGGGTCAGGGGTCTCAGCTCAGTAACACACTCTTCTAGAAAGATTTTCCTGTAGCCCTGCAAGTTCTGGATTCTTTTGCTCTGCTCCCATGGCTGTTGAGACATAGCTTTGTTATCAAAGCTACAACTATCACAATATTGGGCTTATTTGCAAGGTTCCCTCGCCAATGAGACTGCAAATTCTCAGGGGTTATGGCCTCACCTATGTGCCTTTGTATCTTTAGTGTTACACACATTTTTGGAACCAAACTGGCACTAAATTCATTGGCCAAATGGAAGGAGAAAAACACACACCAATCTTCCATTCAGTTAGGGAAATCTATTTGGTTATATATGTGTATTGTTCCTTATTACCTTTATGAAAATAGCATCTATCTTTCCTTGACTTATAGAAAAAAATCCCTGAATTCCCAAGTTGTCCATAACAATTATTAGGCAACTTTCTACGTATTTTTTCTGTTGGTAAGACCTTAGAGCTTAGGCAGGGTCTTGGATCAACTGCTGAAAACCATTTTAATCCCTGCCTTTTCTGTGTATTCACACACTTCCTCAGATGGAATTTTAAACCAGTGTTCTCCAAGGTGTATTTGGTAGGAAAAAGCCCATTACGGTCTTACTAACAAGAATTTGACCTATGGACAAATAAATTAGGTGAAACATGGTGTGTCATCCCTCTTGGGAATGCCCAAAGTACATCAGAATTAGTCAAATAGTTCATTTCTGAGAAGTCTCATCACAACTTTGGAGATCCCAAGTATTTTTGACCTCAACATTTTTTTTTTCCTTTGGTGGAACATTCACTAACATCTTGGGGAACTAATGGTGTATAGCATATGCTTTGAGAAATGTGACTCAAAGCAATAAACAGGGTCAGAGAATGTGATTTTGGTTCTGCTGTGTTTATGGAAAGACATGGTGAGGAAAGTCAGGATCTCACAGACTGGTCACAGGTATTGTGCTGCGTTAGTGTGGTAACGCTGTTTCATTCCCATACGTTTGTTGCTTTCTTTTCTGGGAAATGTTCACTGAAGAAAACTCAGAAAACAGACAGAAGGAAAAAGGAAAAAAAAGTCTTCATGGCTGCTTTGTTTAAAGGGTTCCATGCTCAAATAAATTTAGAAAGCTCTGGGTTAAACAAAGTTAAACAGAACTCAGATGGACCAGAGCTCAAAATACTAAAAATAAAATTAATATGCATCTAGGAAACAATTGCTCAGGCAAACCAACATACATAGATAATGGATTCTGTCTGAAGCTTCATTTCCCAAACTGAGGAACAATAATATGCATATTAACCCAGGTGAATGTCTAAACAGATTGTTGGCAGCTCCTGATTAGGTAAAGGAACTCATGCATCCTGAGTACAATTTATGTGGTTAAAATTAAGCGCCATCACAAAGGGACACATTTAAGTTCAACCATAACAAATTGTTACTGTCTTGTGTATTTTCCTCCATCGTTTTATTTTTAATCTGCATAGTTTTTGTATTTAAAAGTGGGTTTCTTGTAGAAAATATGTAGTTGGGGTAGTGTACACATTATTTGTTTAACATTTCCCTTCTCACTTTCTTAATTCTAAGTAATTCTGAAGTTTTGTTTGTTTTATAAAAGATTTTATCTATTTATTTGACACAGAGAGAGAGAGAGAGAGCACACAAGCAGGGGGAGCAGCTGAGGGAGAGGGAGAAGCAGACTCCCACTGAGCAGGGAGCCTTATGTAGGGCTTCATCCCAGGACCCTGGGATCACGACCTGAGCTGAAGGCAGATGCTTAACTGACTAAGCCACCCAGGTACCCAGTAACTCTGAAGTTTAAATACAATTTCATTTTCTTTCCAAAATGTTCAAGTCTGAGTTTTAACTTAATTGCTTAGTGTTTGGGAGTCTAGGATAGTGGGTGTTGTTTATTTCTTGGAAACAAAATGGAAGAATTTATAAAGAAAATAAAATGATGTAATACTATGTTTTCAGTTCAAGGTTTAGGAAAAACAGTAATTTACATGCTATTGCCATTTCTAGATATGGCAGCTGCTGATAAAATGAAATACAAGGAAATTCCTTAAAAGAACAATTATGCAAGTGAAGAAAATATTTCATATTTAAAGGAGAGGAACTTGATTTCAAAAAAACCATTTAGAACAAGATCTGAATATAAAGTTTTGGAATGGAAAGAAAAGAGTGCATCTGATAATTGCAAATTCAAAAGCAAGGAAATAGTAAAATTAGAAGGATTTATGGAAAAATGATGGTAAATATTTTATGAAGATAACACTGCTGTTTATTATAAGCATAGGAGTAGGGTGTGAGTTTTTAAAAAATGACATCAGTAGTTTGAGATGGTAAAAAAGTACGTTTTTGTGTTTTTAAAGATTTTATTTATTTATTTTAGAGAGAGAGAATATAAGCAAGCGGGAGGAGCAGAGGGAGAGGGACAAGCAGACTCCAGGCTGAGTGCTGAACCCACATGGGACTTAATTCCGTGACCCTGAGATCAGGACCTGGTCCAAAATCAGGAGTCAGATGCTGAACTGACAGTCATCCAAAAAAGTAAGTTTCTGAAGTCTGGTCTTGAAGCAGGAACTATCATTTGCTAAGCACCCAATTATACATCAGGGATTAACTAGTTTATATGAATTATTTCATTGAGATTTGTCATCAACGCAGAAGGGAGTATATATATTTTTTCCATTTTGCTTCAGACTTGAAACAAGTTAAAGAATACACAGCACAGTAAAGCATTAGGATATGACACAGTTAGTGATTGGTTTTCGGCCATTTTGCAATAAAATGATCATATCATTACCCTAGCACATCATAGTTATCCTTTTGCCATCAACGAGATCAGGCGCGTTCAGGGTGGTATGGCTGTAGACTCCTTTTGCCATCAAAGAGCAGATCAAGAGGCCACGTTTAATTCTCTTAATGGAAGAATTTTCCTTGCCACTAATGTTGTCCAAGGGCTCGATTTTTCACTTCTTAAGTAAAATATACTTTATCACTTAGAATTCCTTTCTTTTTGTCATCAATAAAGAGCTGCATAAATTAAGGCTCTTTAATCATGTGAAATTATAATAATTAAAATCATAATAATTCTTGCCATCTTTTACTTAATGCAGTAAATGAAGTTGAAAAGCATTTTGTGTATAAAATCGCCATCACGAATGCTACCTTCCTAGGACATAAATCCGTATCAGTGGATGGAATGAACCAGTTGCAACAGCTTCCAGCTGCAATGGTCGTGGGCGGATGGGGAAGAGTGAGTATACTTTGTTTTTCTCTTTCTGGTTCTCAAATAAAGAAATAGAAAATACAAAAACAAATTAACCCAAGTATACAAAGCAAGAACTCTTTATGTAATCATGTTTAGTATGTTATGTCCTAGAGTCACTGTAATCTGCGGGGGTGGTGGTGGTTCATAGAACAGGAACCAAAAACTTGTGTATGTATACAAACACACATAACTGTGAAACTAATGACACAAAAGAACTAGAATATAATTATAGATGCCCTTCTCTTTACCACCCACCTTTTTTATTTTCATGTTTTATGCAGGTGAGGTTTAAAAACAGAAAAGGCATTCAATTCAGAATTATGGTTTTCACAGAAATTGCAGTATAATTCTATCTTACATTTATTCATAGTTTTATAAAACATATGACCATTTCCAAAACCTCTGGGTATCATAGCATATTTAAAAATACCAGCAAAATTACCAGACTGAAAAAGAGCACTAACTAGGCATTTTCCCCATAGAAAACCATTTCATGCACCTACTCAGAATTGTATATTAAAGCCAAGAATTTAATATTGCAAATACATAAAAGAATGAGTTATCATTTCTTTGGGAATCATAACTTTGGATTTTAGACTTCCGTCCATTTAATATTTCAAACATGGCACCAATTTGTGTAATTTTTGGGTGGGTATTGAATATATTAGCTTTGATGATAAACTGGTTCACCTTCATTTCTTTGAAACTAACACAGACTTGTACCTATTTTAATATGTGTTGGGCTTTCTGCATACAAATTAAGCATTACTAAACAATTCCAACTGTGTTTTTAAAAAATCAGCACAGTTCAATGTTTCCCTAATTCTCCGAGTCTGGGGAACATAAATAATCATTTTAATTCTCTGGTAGACACAGAATTACATAGTAAATTATATCAAGCCTGGAAAAGTTCCATTTTTTAAACTCACATATTCTTTTTATATGAAGAATCTGAGATAGGACTTAACTCAAAAAGGTATTTAAGGGTTTGACTAAAATTAACTGTAGCACTTAAAATAATTCTTACTATTTTAAGGAAAAAACTCCTGGGGCCATTTGAAAAAAAAAAAAAAGGATTATATTGAAGAAGAGGACGGCAGAGAGAAAGAGAAAGATAATTAATAGAATATACTAGAGTTGAATAACTGAATGAAAATATACAGATCTGCCAGAGCCCAAAGCAGTCAGAATACTATTAATCAAATCTTACTGACTCTTAATTGGAATAATGAGAAAACATTCTTAGCCTGCTTGATCATGTTGGCATTTTAATTAAACTTTCTTGGATCCCAGAGAAAACAATAGTGTTTTTCTCTCTCTCTCTTTTTGCTGGAACTCTTTCTGTTTAACTGTTACCAAAAATACTTTTGAAGGCAGTAACCAAGTAGTATAATTGGGGTCTTTATGTATAATAACAAGGTAGAACATGTTGCCGTAGATCCAAAACTTAGGCTTTTTAAAAAGTTGTCTATAAATCTGCAACTACAAGAAACCCCTAGCAATGAAGTGTGGGTTTAATTAGAATAAACTTCCCATATTATCTGAGATAATGTTATGGTTATTCTTCTATAGCATGTATCTAATAGAACAGTTCTGGTCTAGTGGAATAAAGATTTTCAATAAATAAATAGCTGACAATTTAATATATACTTCTATAGCATACCTGACGGCACAGGGACCTTCTAAGTACTTTAGAAATATTAACTCACTTAATCTTCATAACCACCTTATAATATAGGTATCATTCTTACTCCCATTTTAAGGATGAGGACATGAAAGCACAGAAACTATTTGTCCTGAACTCCTTGGATATCTAGCTGCTGAGCCAGGATTTAAACTAGGTCATCTGATTTCAGAGTCTGTGTGCTTGACCCTTACACCTTGCTTCCAACACTTTCCTAAACCCTTCTGCGTGCTCAGTACCCTGATTTGGTGCCATAGCTATATCATCTCATTTCATCTTCAGAATGAATCTGCACAGTAAGTATTCCCATCCTCATTTTACCAATGGGGAAAGCGAGGTGTAGGGAAATTAAATAACCTCACCAAGTTTAAACTGCTGGAAGGAAGGATATAAATTCATTTCTGACTCTAAAGTGTATGCTTTTTCTAACCTTTTCCTGATATACTGAAGTGGTATTTAAAGATTCAGGCATTTAATTTACTATCTTAAATTTTTAATTTTTTAATAAAATTAAGGTGCTATATCAGATGAATTGAAATTTATCTGCTCACGGAAGGTCATTCACTCCTGCACCAAACATTTACTGAACATCCATTAGAGATATATCTGAGTTATAGGGGGCCAGAACTTTATATAATTTTGGAGATCTTTAGGATAAGGCATACACATTCATACATGTAAAATGAGATATATAATTAACTACTCATAGAATGAGGAAAAAAAACAATTATGACACCATCATGCCATGATGCAGTCTTCATCCCTGACCTTCAGATTATCATGCTGGGTGAGTCCACACTGGGAGCAGAAAGAGGGCTCATTCACTGGAAAATTAGCAACGGCTTAATTGTAGATGGAGGTGATTGCAAACCACATCACTGTATCCCAGTAAACATAAACTAAAAGGGTCCCAAGTCACCTCTCCCTTAGCTGGATTTTTTTTTTTAAATGCCAATAGCCATTTTGACTTAACACCTTAACACAAGTGTACAAGCAAATGAAGACAAATTGGGCAGAGGCAGTGGCCTCACTTTTGCAAATTTCACAAAAAGACATGACCATGAGCCCACATGGCTGGGTCCTTTTCTAGGGCACTGAATAGATGTATGCAATGAGGAGTCCTAAAGTAAGCTTCTTTAGTTTCCCAGTAGGTCCAGCATCTCCTGGCACCCACTCTTTTACAGGCAATGTTCTGTGTCCTAAGAAATGGTGAATTTGCTAGCAAAAAATAGTATTAGGCAGTAGCATGAGTATGAGGGCAACGGAGGGGTAGGGATATGAATAACAAGAGAAAGAAAAATATTCCTTATTCTCAATCAGATGATACTATTCTGGGAAACTGGAGGAAAATTCATAATGATTTACACTTAAAATTGAGAAAGTAAATCTTTGTACTTTTTTTTTTTCCTGATTACACAGAATGTTGGTAGGTTGAAACTCTACCTAAGAATTTGATCTAGACCAAGATAGAAGAAAAAACAAATTTTCAACTTTCTCTTGACACTTTCTCAAATTAAGAATGGTCAGCAGGGGGGCAATGGAAGTCATTGTCAAGGCTCCAAATTCTTAGTTACAGAAATAAAACCCATGCTCAAGTTAGAAAAAGAAGAGGAAGAAATGGGAACTGAAATTTTGTGCACAATGATGGAAAACATTATCTCTGTTGTGGCTGGGAAGCCTTTGAAGATTCACTCGCTCTGTAAGTAATTTTCTTCATATGTAATGACTTGTTTTCTTATCTTATGGAGTATAGAAAGCCATTAAGTGGGGGGAAAAAAGTTTCCTTCTCTTCAGCCCCATTTCCTTCCCTGCTCAGCACGTATTTGCTTTGGCCAATAGTTATCCACAGGAAACGAGAAGACCATAGGAAGAATGAAGAGCATTATCTCACCCCATAGTAGTCTAGAGACATCAGAGAGAGCAAGACCTATCCTGTCAAAGCAAACACAAGATTGTTGCACAAAGTCCCAACCAAGTGATTCTTGGCGGTAGAGAGGCAGGTCTCAAGGTTGCAGGCATATGGGAGTGCTTATCTCTTCTCTCCTTACATGTATAGAGCCCTGGGCATAAGTAAAAACTGAGACCCAAATACCATTGTCTAGTTTTTTGAGAGGTATAAATCAAACAACAAATCATTAAATAACATATGTAGTATTTTCTACCTTGGAAAAATGTGACTTCATGATGACAAAATGGAAAAATATGTGTAAAGCTATGAATTTCAGATGACAGCAAGTTAGCAAAATGTATTACGGATGACTGATTTTATTATTTTTGCACATGGCTGGAGGTTCTGTTGATGAAGCAAAGATTTATGAATGAATAATAAAGACATTTAGTTTATAAAATTTATTTTTCTTGTCTGCATTTCAGCAAAATCACTAATTATATTTTTGAAATCAGAATTATATGTAATTTGTATTTTCTTGACAGAAGTGATCTAAAGTAACCTTCTCTTACTAAGTTAGCTATATATGAGCCTCCAACTTCAACCATTTAACAAGCCAGCTACTTTTCTGTTGGCTTCTGTATGTATACAAAGAAACTTTTATCTCCTATTCACCTCTTGTATCTTTAATTTGCAGGTCTCACTCTCAAAACATAAGAGGGTAGGGGAAAAGTTTTCTTTCCCTACAGAGGTAATGCATTGCACCTTATCAGTGCTGAACACCAGTTCTTAGATGACAGGGGCACTCATTGTTTTAGGAAAGAAATGTCTTTAATGAGGTGAAATGTGAATTTGGATAATTTTTTCTTATAGATAATATATTTTTTTTAATCCCAAACTCATTTTTTAAAATCATGGTATAATTTACTATAAGAAAATATACAGGGGCACCTGAGTGGCTCAATCGTTAAGCATCTGCCTTCAGCTTTGGTCATGATCCCAGGGTCCTGGGATCCAGCTTCCTGCTCAGCTGGAAGCCTGCTTCTCCCTCTCCCACTCCCCCTGCTTGTGTTTCCTCTCTTACTGTGTCTCTTTCTGTCAAATAAATAAATAAAATCTTAAAAAAAAGAAAATATACAGATTTTAGGTGTAAAATTAGATAATTTTTGACAATTATATACACTTATTTAAATACCACCATGTTCAAGATATTGAACATCCCATTCTTGCAGAATGTCTTCTTTCTCCCTTTCCAGTCAGTCCTAACACAGCCCAGAGGCAACTGCTACTCCAATTTCTATTATCATAGATTCATTTTGCCCATTTTAGGGCTTCATATAAATGAAATTGTATGGTGCATACTATTTTAAGCCTGACTTCTTTAGCTCATTATAATGTTTTTTAGATTACTCCATATTATTTTGTGTAGTTTATAATTGTTTTTATTTCTGAATACACATATTTATATTTCAAAATATTTATTATAATATATACTTATTTATCCTTTCTCTTGTTGGTAAACATTTGGTTGTTTCTTGTTGTGGGCTATTGTGAATAAGGCTGCTTACCAGCATCCTTATACAATTATTTGTATGGACATAGGTTTACATTTGCCTTTGGTAATTATTCAGTGGAAGAATTATTGGGTCATATGTTGGACTATGTTTAACTTTACAGAAACTTCCAGTTTCCCAAAGTGATTATATCATTTGGTATGAGAGTTCTACTTGCTCCTCATCTTTGCCACCACTCAAAGTTTCAATCTTTTAAAAATTTGGTCCCTCTCCTGGGTGTGAAATGGCATATTATTTTGGTTTTAATGTTCATTTCCTTAATGGTAAATAACATCAAACACCTTACATGTGCTTATTGGCCATTTGTATATCTTCTTTTGTGAAATATTTGTTCCTGTCTTTTGTCCCTGTAAAAACAATTGGGTAATTTGTCTTTTATTATTGACCTGTAGGAATTCTTTATATATCTTGGATACAAATCCTTCATCGGATATATGTCATGTGCATATTCTCTCCCATTCTGACTTCTTTGATTTTCTTAATGACATCTTATCGTAGAGATATATTTTTTTATTTTGATGACCTTGCATTCTTTTAGACATTGTTGCGAGGGTGGACTTATATGTGAGGACCCCCTGAAAGCATTGGACCCAGGGTAGAGATCCCCTTTGCTCCCGTCAAAGCTTGTACTGACTCCTTTATTTATTGACAGTTCTCAAAGGAGACTCATGCTGTTGGAACTTCCCTAAACCTTCATTCTGACTGATATCTGCTTTTCACATTAAGAAAGGGACATATTTTATTCAACTTGCACAGAATATACTGTGATGTCTCCTCATGGATATCCCATATATGGGGGAGATCTTGTTCCTGGAGTATCATTTCTTTACAAAGACCAGCAGTATATTTTGGGCACCCATACCTGATTACTTATAATAAATATTTTCTCAGCATCCTCTGGAGCTGTCTCCATAAGTCTTAGGCATAAGTCTAAGGGACAGACCAAAAGTAATTGGAGGGAAATTCTGCACAGTCCTCTCTAGCACCTTTTATTCTGAGACCATGGGCCAAATTCTCTAGTGCAAAAAGTTTCATGCACACTGTATCCTGGAGACACTGGCATAAGTTCTTTAGACCAGCTCAGATATATGTGAGATCCAAAGCTGGGGTTGCTTTTATATCTAAGGTCAGTATGTATGATTTGTGAAAATAAAGAGATAAGGATTAAAACCAGGAAAACCACAAAATCCATGACCTATCCTTCCACTTGCATCCATACACTAATCTTATTGGCTTTTTTCCTGATTTCTAAACATACCATCCTTGTCCCACCGCAAACCACTGAATGTTTCTTTCCTCTAGTTTAAAAAATCCCTTCTTCTCTTTATTTGGCTATTTCTAACAGTTGTCTTTGATCTTTCTTTTAATTCATGTAGAATTGACTTGAGTGCTGAAATAGGACAGTATTGGCACGCCTCAGAGTTATTGTGGGCTCAGTTCCAGACCAGCACAGTGAAGCGAATCTCATGTCACATGAAGTTTCTGGTTCCCGATACATATAAAAATTACATTTACACTATACTGTAATCTATTGAGTGTGCAATAAATAGCATTATGTCTAAAAAACAATGTATACACTTTAATTAAAGAATACTTACTAGCTGAAAAATGCTTACCATTATCTGAGCTTTCAGTGAGTTGTAATCTTTTTGCTGTTGGAAGATCTTGCCTCGACATTGACAGCTGCTGGTGGATCAGAGTGGTCGTTGCTGAAGGCTGGGTTGGCTGCCGCAATTTCTTAAAATAAGACAACAGGGACACCTGGGTGGCTCAGTCGTTAGGCATCTGCCTTCCGCTCAAGTGGTTATCTCAGCGTCCTGAGATTGAGCCCCATGTAGGGCTCTCTGCTAGTAGGAAGCCTGCTTCTCCCTCTCCCAATCCCCTGCTTGTGTCTCCTCTCTTGCTGTGTCTGTCTGTCAAATAAAAAAGTAAATAAATAATAAGACAACAATAAAGTTTGCTGCATCAGTTGACTCTTCCTTTCTCTCCAACACTTAGAGGCCATTGTCGGGATATGAATTGGTCTAATTTTGATATTGTTGTGTCTCAGGGAATAGAGAGGCCAGAAGAGAGGGAGAAAAACAGATGAATGTCCAGTCAGTGAAGCAGTCATAACACACACTTTCATCCCTACATTTGCCGTGTTGTATGGGCACCAAACACAATAAGAATAAAAATGCTTGAAATATTGGGAGAATTACCAAAATGTGACACAGGGACATGAGTTGAGCAAAGACCGTTGGAACAATGATGCCAATAGACTTGCTGGAGACAGGGTAGCCACAAGCCTTCAACTTGCAAACAACGCAGTATCCGAGTAGTGTGATAAAATGAGGGATGCCTGCCATTATATCCTTACCGGCAGTTTCGTGTTCCATAGTTGGACGCAGACAAATCATCTGGTGGTCAGTAGTAGGCTAGTGCCACGTCACAGTGGCTGCGCCATTCACTCCCTCCACCTCATCACGTGGGCCTTTTATCACCTCCCATCCTCGCCAGAAGTGTGAATCCTGTACGGTAAGGTATTTTGAGAGAGAGAAAGAGAGAGAGATACCGCATTCATTGACATTTATTACAGTATATTGTAACTGTTCTGTTATTATTAGTCATTGTTGTTCGTCTCTTTATGTTATCATTAGTTATTGCTCTAGGTATCATTAGGTATTGTTGTTCTCTTGGTGTGGCTCATTTACAAATCAAACCTTATCATAGGTCTGTATGTACCCAAAAAAACATAGTGTGTGTAGTTTTGGTACTCTTGGTGGTTTCAGGCGTCCCTGGGTATCCTGGAACGTATCCCCTGCAGGTCAGGGAGGATGACTGTAATGTAGTTTATGAAAACTGGCATTTTCTTGGACTTCATCTTACGACCCCATAATTGCCTTTTTACCTGTCTAGCAATCCTGAGAAATCACTTGAGCCCAGATACTTTGTTAATTAATAAATGTCAGTATCTAGCACCGTATCATGATTGATAAAGGCCCAGAATTAAGCTTCCATCATGACAATGGCATTCCTCCCTAAAGGGCAGCAGGAAAATATTGCTCCACACCATTTGGTATCACCCTTCTGGCTGTAGTGTTCACCCCTCCACCAAACCTATGAACAGCACTAGACTGAGGCCCTAAAAGAACTCTCTTCCTTCCATTTCCAGGAAACCTTAGTGCCTCAGTGCTTTTTCTATCCTTTAAACATTTAGGGCAGTGTTATTTGGGGGTGGGGCGAGGGGTAGTTTGCAGTTGAACAAAATATCCGAGCTGGTTCATATTATAATATATTATTGAGAAAAGGGGAAGGGACAATTGATACTAGTAGAGCCTCTAGTCTGGCTAGCCACTGTCTGGGAGATCTACATAACTTTAGTTCTGTTTGTGATAAAGCTGATAGGACGTTAAGTTTTGATGAGGAGGAAAGGAGTAGCAATAGTGACAATAAAAGTAGTGATTAGAAACATGCATGCCAGAGTCAGAGGATTCAGTTTCAGATAGTTGCCCTGTTCCTGAGGTGTAGAGACATGACATAGAAAACAGACAGGCTGCTTATGTTCAAGCAACCCTAAGACTGAATTTTCTCACCTATAAAATGGGGATGATAATAGCATGTACATCACAGGGTTGTTGTTGTGTGTGTGTGTGTGTGCGTGTGTGTGTGTGTGTGTGTGTGTGTGATTTAAAAGGGTAAAGGACACCAAGTATAGTGCCTGACCCATAGTGAATGTTCAATAAACATTAACTATCATTATTATCATTGATACTGAGGCTAAGATCTTGGGGCATGAAAGCTCCAGAATTTGGGAGAAAGGAATGCCGGAAAGTGGAAAGATGAGTTGGCAAGGTAAAATTCTCTTAAGTAATTTTGTGTCCCCCACACCCGATTAGTATGTGTTTGTGTTTTTGGTGAAATTGAAGAGAGCAGGAGGAAAATCGGTGATCTGGAGTTTGGCAAAGGGAGGGGAACGGCAAAAGAAGTCACTTATTACAGTCAGTCCTGTTATGTCTAGTTCTTTGATCTCTAATCCCTTTCTTAGGCTTAGGCTTTATTAGGCAAATATTCCAAAATTAACAAGCAGGAAGGGTTGCTGACACTCATCTTCCCAATCCACTAGGTGTTGCCTTTGCATGCCCTTCCCCCTAATCCCCATCCCTACCCCACCCCTTCCTTGGGTGCTATTATGCCGAGAATTACAACGTGTTAGGTTGGGGTGAGGTCAGCCCTGCTGACACACATGCATATTCTGCCAGGGTGTAGGTGGTCTTCATTTTGCTTCTGTGCACTGCATCTTAGCCCAGATTACAGGTAGGGGGTACTTCCCCTACATCCCCAACTTGTAGCTGTCAGAGCATGAACAGCAGCAGTGCTGGCATTCTCCAACACAGAGCAGAATGCTAACACTTTGTCAGGAGGCTAAGGGGAAAAAAGTCTCATATCACAAACCAGAAGAGGCAAGGGTAAAACTCGCCTGGCAAAAGTAATGGCATGCTGTTGCTCATCTAAACATCTTAGATATTTGGGAGAAATGAACTTGTGCATGCAGGCTCCCACACGCATAAAAGGAATTCCATTCTTTGTTAGTGATGTTTTCTAGCTTTTATCTCCCATTTCACCCTGGATTCTTTTATTCTCATAGCTCTGCTTTCCAGCAACCAATTAATATTTTTTCTGATAAATGTTCTTTTTTGAGAGTAATCTGTCTTTGATGTTAAGCTCAACATTCTTCTTTTAACTTCTAAAAGAAAAGAAGAGGCAGAAGAGTAAAGCGCTGAGAAGAAAAATACAGTGTGTTACCTCCTTGGATCCTGAAAGATCAGCTCCAACTACTTGGATTTAAACGCTTCTAATTTTTTCTATTTTATTCATGATGGTACCTCATAAAGTTAGTCAGAATTTTAATGTATGTCCATATAGGGTAAAACAGAAGGGACAAAATTTGGAATCCACATTCATACATGGTTTTGCCTAAAGAATGATGAATGTTTAGCTATGCTTAGTGTCCTCCAAGGAAATTTAAATAACAAATACAAAAAGAGACATGAGAGGACACTGCATGAAGTTTTTGTGTTGTGCTGATTAAAATTAGAGCAGGTTGCAGGGGAAACAGTGGGATATAATAAATCTAGAATTTAGAATAACTTACAATTTTGTTAATTTTTAGAGATAGAGCTAGTATCACCATATTTCAGCTTCTAATTCAGAAAAGAATTATTAAGATAATTTCTAAATTATTTGTGATATTTTTTGCTCTTTTCATTTTACAAGTACATGCATTATTTGGTTTTCTGTACAAAGCATATACTGGTAGTTATTATACTAGGTTTTATATCGAGGATGTTGGACAAGATGCATAACTTAGTTCTGTTCTCATTATGAGAATGTTAGTGGGTTTCATCATTAGAGATAATAATGACTATACCTATTCTTTTATACTATAGATTACAGGACAGGGTGGCATTCATTATTTCATTTAATGATGTGCTACAAGAGTTATATCATAACTACTTTGTAAAAACCTATTCTTTTACTTGCTTTTCATTAATATGCTTCTGGAATTAATTTGTCAGCTTATGTACACAGTCTGAACTTTGAAAACTGTGGAATGAGACATGTTTGCTAGCCTGCATGATAATCGAGATGTGTCCTGATGATCTTGGTATGGATGTGTTTAGTTTCTTCCAGGACACTTGATCATTTGCATTTCATCAGAGACTTCTGACAATTACTTACAAGTGTTCCCAAAAGATTCAAGGATAAAATTCCTACAATGTTGACTTGAATAAGGTGAGTCCCTGTATGATCTAGGAATGCTGAGGCTATTCACACACTTTTACAGTTTTTCCAACTGCGGGTGTTTATATACTTCAGAGCTAAAACGGAAAAATCTAGCCTTTTTAATCTTCTCTTTCTTTCCTTTGACTTTCTATTCTGTGGGCCCAAATTAAATTCTGTTTTTACATCTTTAATGTTACAGGCACTCAGGGCACAATGAAAAATATAGGCCTTATTACTTCACAGGATATTTAGTTGACTATTTGGCTATAGTAATCGCAGAACCATAGAGTGACTGATTAGAAATGAAAACGACCCATTGGGTATCATTATCCTTCTTCCTGTCAATGTAAGGTTGTTTCCTGGCATGCAGAGTGTGTGTGTGTGTGTGTGTGTGTGTGTGTGTGTGTGTGTGTGTGTGGCGCACGTCTGGGTGGGGGGGGTGCTGAACTCTTTCTTAGCTATATCAATACACAATGTGATACAGTTGTTTAGCAACATTTTGGCAGGAACTAAACAGCAAAGCAAATCAGATAGCACTCCTAGAATGTCCAGTAAAAGGATACACAATAGCACAGTAAAAGGATACACAGTAGCAGCCTCACTATGTATTTATAGATCACCAACTACATGCCAGTCACTATAACATAGCCATCTCCAATATAAACATCAGTCTTTCCTATCAGATATCATCATCCCCATTTTGTATGTGAGGAAATGGTACCAATAAAGTCAAATGGTGGGGAGCCTGAGTGGCTCAGTGGGTTAAGCCTCTGCCTTTGACTCAGGTCATGATCTCAGGGTCCTGGGATTGAACCCCTCTGCTCAGCAGGGAGCCTGCTTCCCCCCTCTCTCTGCCTGCCTCTCTGCTACGTGTGATCTCTCTCTCTGTGAAATAAATAAATAAAATCTTAAAATAAATAAATAAAGGCAAATGGTTTAAATAAGACAGAGGATTTACAAAAGATCCTACAACTGTTAAGTAGTGGAATCCAGCTTCAAACTCTGGTCTCGCTGCCTCCCAGCCCAGGGCTTTCCCTGCACAGTAGAAGTGAGGGGGAAGGGAATGACTTTGGCAACAATAGCTTCTGGGTAGGCCCACAGACTAATGCAGAACAGAGAGTGGGAAAAGAGTCATGTCCAGTGATGTGACCAAGATGACAGAGTAGGGGACACCAGCTTCCATCTGTCCACAAAGAATAACAGTTAGCGATCCATAAATGAGAATGGCTCTGGGGGCGCTCAGGAGTATACTTAAGAAGCTTCAGCAACACAATTGAACAAAAAACCTGGGAATAACTACACAAAAAGGGTAGGAAGAGCAGTTTCATTTTGCCTGCCTCATCCCATCCCCCAGACTGGCCCTGCCCAGTGCCAAGAGGCATTCCCTGTTGAGAGAGAGTTCTTCTCACTGGAGTGAACTCCCAGTTTCCCTAGGCTTTTGAGCTGGATAAAGGACTCGCTCTGTTTCATCCTACTCAGAGAATGTTGGAGCTGAGACATCTAGAGTTAGAAACAAGGGTAAAGGTTGGAGATATCAGTAGCACCAGTCCATGGGGAGGGGGGTAGGCACGTGATTGCAGTTCCCAGTAGCCTGCTCTGCATAGGACCTCAGCAGCCTTTGTTGCTGAGCACTGCAGTAGCCAGTAGCCGTTGCGGATGCTGTAGATTCCATTACTGAGGACTCCATCAAGGACCCCAAGGGACCTCTCATAGATTCCAGCAGCTTTTGCCACTGAAGAAACTGATGGCCAGCAAAGCCACCATGGATCCCCTGCAGATTTTACCCCTGAGAGTTCTGCAAGATTTTTGCATTTGCAGACTCCCACTACCTGAGTCCTTCTCCATCCCAACCCCCTGCCCGAATTCTCAGAGACACCCTGGGGTCTGAGCTCTGTTATTCACTGTGCTGCAGGCCACCAGCCTCAGCCTCAAGTGGCTATGTGTCCTCATGATGCCAGTCCAGACTCCCACATCTAATGCCCGACACCATATGTATGCCTGTGGCTAACTCCTACAGCCACACAAATGCACACCAACAGCCCAGGCCCCCATAGCTGCTTGTGCACCAGAAGCCAGGCCCAACTCCTCATATGGGTTTGTACTGCCACACACTGATAGCTAGCCCCTGCCGCCAGACCCTTGTGTGCTGCTGGCCCTGACTCCTGTCACTGGTCCTCACTGTGTGCTTGCACTTGAAGGTAGTCCCTGCAGCTTCTGAGTACATGCTGACAGCCCGGGCCCTAGCAGCTGCCTGTGAACACAGATCTGGCTCTGATTTCTGTCAATGGCCTGCACCGCCAATAAAACGATTTCTGTTTTCCGATGGCAATTTTATATATGGAAAATGCTGAAGACTCTACCAATAAACTCTTAAAAACTAATGAATTGAGGGGCGCCTGGGTGGCTCAGTGGGTTAAAGCCTCTGCTTTCGGCCCAGGTCATGATCCCAGGGTTCTGGGATCGAGCCCCACATCGGGCTCTCTGCTCAGCAGGGAGCCTGCTTCCTCCTCTCTCTCTGCCTGCCTCTCTGCCTACTTGTGATCTCTGTCTGTCAAATAAATAAATAAAATCTTTAAAAAAAAAAAAACAAAAAAAAACTAATGAATTGAGTAAAGTTGCAGGATACAAAATAGACATGCAAAAATCAGTTGTGTTTCTATACACTGACAAACTATCTGAAAAGGCAGGGAGAAAACAGTTCCATTTGCAAGAACAATACAAGAATAAAATATTTAGAAATAAATTGAACCAGTGAAAGATCTGTACAGTGAAAATGTTAAAACATTGATGAAAGAAATTGAAGGTGTAAATAAATGGAAAGATATCCTATGTTCATGGACTGGAAGAATTAATATTGTTAAAATGTCTGGTATATCCATGGATTCAGTGCATTCTCTGTGAAAATTTCTGTAACAATTTTCACAGAAAAAAGAGATCCTAAAATCTGTATGGGACCACCAAAGACCCTGAATAGCTAAAACAATCCTGAGAAAGAAGAATAAAGCTGGAGATATCACAGTTTTTTATTTCAAGTTTTGTTACTAAGTTATAGTGACCTAAAACTATATGGTATTCACATAAAAACACAACGGAACAGAATAGAGAGCCCAGAATTAAACCCATGCATATTCAATGAACTAATTTTGGGCAAAGTCACTAATGTATAATGCAGAAAGTGTAGTCTTTTCAATTTGTGATGTTTGGAGAACTAGATATCCACGTGCAAAAGGATGAAATTAGACTCTTTTGCCACATGAAAAAGTCATCTCAAAATGGATTAAAGACTTAATGTAAGGCCTGGAACTGTATGATTACTAGAAGAAAACGTAAAGGAGAAGCTCCTAGGCGTTGGTCTTGGCAATGAATTTTTGCAATTGATACCAAAACCACAGGCAACAAAAGCAAAAATAAACAAGTGGGACTACATGAAACTCAGAAGTTTCTGCAACAGCAAGAGAAATAATCAACAAAGTGAAAAGACAATCTGTGGAATGGGAAAAAATATTTGTAAACCATATGATAAAGGGATAGGGGGATTATTTATCCAATATATATGAGGAACTAATACAACTCAATAGCAAAAACCCCATGTGATGTACAAATGAGCAAAGGACCCAAATAGGCATTTTTCCAGAGAAGACATACAAATGGCTCAAGAGCAGTCACTGCTCTCATCTTTCCCAGTTCACAGGGGAGTGAGAATTCTGAGACAGTCACAAAAACTCAGATGGATGCTGAAGCACTCTTGGATGCCTAGGTAAAAGATGATTTATTTTCTTTAAGTCAACCTGATTTTGACTTCAAGTACCTATCCCTCTGATCTCATAAAAAAGCTAATCTCTTCCAAACCTGCTTCAGAGTAGTATAGAAAGAACTTTGCATGGACCTGGTGGAGAGCATTCCTGCCCCGGGCCCTGTGCTTTGGAGAGACTGGCTATGGCTTTTCACCTCTGTGTCCATGCTCAGAAGACAAGGAGTCATGGGCTGAGGAGATTACCCACACCTGAACTCCATAGTCTCCTTTTTTGGAAGCATTCCAGACACTAGGGTCTCAGCATTGTTGGCTCTTGTTTCCAGGGCTTGGTGAGTCACTCCTCCAGGTCAATCTTGACTGTGAACTGTGTGGAGATGGTGTGTTATAGAATAAATGGAGACCAACCAAATGAGAAAAGCAAAGACTACTTATACTGAACTTGCATCAGCAAGGGAGTGAGCCGCCATCAGTTGTGTTTGGCAGAGACCTAAAGGCACACAGAGGAGGGGAAAGCTTTATAGGGAGAAAAGTGTAGGCTCCAGGTGTACACTGACTGGAGGCTGTTGTCCTGGGAAAGCTGGAGGCATCCTATGTGATTAGCTAGGGTTGTATTCCTGGGCTTTCTCTGGTTAGACCTGAGTTGGAAGTGGGGACAAAAATTAGGGAAACTGTCAGTTATTAATCATGTCCTGACCACTTGGTTCCAACTGTTATGGAGGATTTTGTTTAGCTTCCTAAATTCCCACAGGAGGTAGCAATCTGATTTCTGCAAACCCGGCTTACAGCAGGCTGGCTGTGGATTGTTCATTGTTGATAAGGGGGTTGGTGTTCTGGGCAGGTTGTGGGTCAAAGTTCTATTTTTATATTCAGCCTGGCCATTGTCTATATGATTCAGTGTCTGAGTGGTTAGGTCTAAGAGGAAACAGGGGGTGGCTGTTTCTAGAGGAATAGATGGAGATTAAAAGTGTGAGTTGTGGTGAGCACACATGAGGCCCTTTTGATATGGGATGAAGCTAGAGGTGGAAAGAAACCTGGGAACTGGGGCCAGGATCAGCAATCCCTACATCTTTACGTCCTGGAATGGAGTTCCAAGAAATCTTAGGCATCTGAATTTACATCTTGCCTTCTGGTTGTTATGGAGGAATACTTTTTTTCAAGGTGAGAGGGCAGAACATACCTATTTTATTTAAGAGTTTGTTAACCTTTCTTACAACTTTTAATATTCAGCCATAGTGTGTAGGACCCTCTGTTCTTTTAGATTTATTTATTTATTTGAGGGGGGTAGCAGAGGGAGAGAGAGAATCCCAAGCAGACTTCCCATTGCATGCAGAGCCTGGCCTGGGGCTCAATCTCACAACCCTCAGATTGTGACCTAAGCCAAAATCAAGAGTTGGACACTTAACTGACTTAATCCAGGTGCCCTAGGTCCCTCCATCTTTACTCTTATCCTGCACTCAGTAAATGTACGGAGCAAACCTGTGAATGAGTCCCAGGGTCTTGGGGAAAATGTCAAGATCTTGGGGTAGCCTTTCCATTTACTACTATCTAATCTCTCTTGTCATACCTGAGCACCATTGTCTGAACCAAAATGGTGCTTTCAAATCAGGTTCAGCTCCTTAGTTTGTGGGATTCACTGCAAAATGAAAATGTAAGGTTTCTTACATTTGAAGAAGTTGAAAAAAAGTGTTAAAGGTGCTAAAATATGGGTTGTTTTTCCTTCCATGGTCTTTCTCTTGAACCTTCAGAGTGTTTTTTATTTTCCAATTTTCATCATTCTAAGTAAAGAAAAATAAAACATTTAAATTATTAGCATAGATTTTTGCTGTTCATTTTTACATTGCACAGTATCAGTTTTATTTTTTATTATTTCTTTTGAAGTAATCTCCACACCCAATATGGAGCTTGACCTCATGATCCAGAGATCAAGAGTCACATGCTGTATTGCCTGATCCAGTCAGTTGCTCTATAAATTATAAAATATCAGTTTTAAATGCAATTGCAAGAGCATTTATCTCGTGTAGAATCACCAGAATTACACAGTTTGTTTTATAGCTTGTACATGTAGGTTAGCAAAGGGAGTTGGAAAATGAAAGGAAGAACACAGTTGATCTCATGAGATAATCTGAGATGAGAGTTCAGTTGAAGAGTCCAGTGAGACACCTGCATAGATTTCTTGAGTAAACTATGGAAGATTTTGCAGAAAGCAGGAATGCTATAGGAACAGATAGTTCTAAGATTAGGAAATTTGGGCTATCTGTTCATATGATGTCTTTTTTTTATCCATGGGATGGTGGAATACTAAGAGAATACAGAATAAACATAAAATGAAAATGTAGGAAAATCATTACTTCCTTATATTTATTTCCATATTCATTGCCACAGTATTTGTGCTAGACACAGTTCATTCTTGCTCACTTTTTAAATGTGCCTTTGAGTCACTCTCTTTATTTTTTAACAACTTAATTGAGGTAGAATTTATATACCATAAAATTCACTCATTACAAGTGTACAATTCAATGATTTTTAATAAATTCACACAGTTGTGCAACCATCACTATGATGCCACTTTTGAACATTTCCATCAACTCCAGTAATTCCCTTGTGTCTTCTTCTTGCAGGCAATCACTGCCCCAACCCTGGTTGCCGGCAACCATTGATGTGTTTTCTGAATTTGCTTTTCTGGAAATTCCATTTACCTCATACAATATAGGTAGTCATTTATGTCTATCTCTTTCATGAAGCCTAATGTTGATGCTCACCCATGTTGTAGTATGTAAAAATCATCCATTCCTTTTCATTACTGACTAGCATTCCACTGTATGGATATACCACATTTTGTTCACCTGTTCGTCAGTTGATGGATATTAGGATTGTTTCCAGCTTTGGGCAAATATGTATAATGTTGCTATGGTCATTCTCATCTTTGGGTGGACATAAATTTTTTATTTCTCTCAAGTAAATACGTAGGGATGTTAGGTAGTATGTTAAGTTTGTATTTAACTTTTTATGAAAGTGTCACATTGATTCCCAGTTTCCAAACTGTTTTCCCACACACAAAATATAGGAGATCCAGTTTTTCCATATCCTGCTAAGATTTGGTACAGTGTTTTTGATTTTAGCAATTTCTAGTTGCTGCTCTATCTCATTGTGGTTTCAATTTGCCTTTTCCCTGATGATTACTGGTGTTGAACCTCTTTTTATGTGCTTATCAAATGTGTATATTTAATGTGTATATTTATCTAGTATCTACTCAAATCTTTTGTCCATTTTTAATTTTTATTTGTTTACTTATTTTAGAGATTTTATTGGGGTGCCTGGTGGCTCAGTCAGTTGGGTGTCTGCCTTCAGTTCAGGTCATAATCTGGGGTCCTGGGGTCAAGCCCTGCCTCAGGCTCCCTGCTCAGCGGGGAGTCTGCTTCTCCCTCTCCCTCTGCCCCTTCTCCTGCTTATGCTCTCTTTTGCTTGCTCTCTCCCTTTCTCAAGTAGATAAAAAAGATCTTATTTATTCATTTCAGCAAGAGAGAGAGAGCATGAGCAGGAAGGGGCAGAGGGAGAGGAAGAAAGAATCTCTAGAAGACTCTGTTCTGAATGCAGAGCCAGACACAGGACTGGATCCCATAACCTTGAGATCACGACCTGAGCCAAAACCAACAGTTGGTGGCTCAACCAGCTGAGCCACACAGGAGCCCCTCTTTTGTTCATTTTTTAAGTTGGGTTTGACTTCTTATTGAATTAAGAATTCTTTTTATATCCTAGATGGACATCCTTTATCAGATTTGAGTTACAAATATTTTATCTCACTTGATGTTACCTTTCATTATTTAACTGTATGTTTTGAAGAGTGAAAGATTTTAATTTTGATGAAATTTATAAAAAAAAATCCAATTTATCAAATTTTTATCTTACAGGTTTTGCTTTGAGTGTCAGATCTAAGAAATGTTTGTCTAATCCAAGGTCACAAAGATTACCTTCTCTGTTTCCTTCTAGAAGTTCTGTACTCTTACCTTTGACATTTAGGTCTGTGATCTATCTTGAGTTACCTTTTATATAAGGTGTGAAATGTGAATCAAAGTTTCTATTCTTGGCTTATGAATATCCAATTGTCTTGGCAATTTCCTTTCTCTATTGTTTTGCCTTGAAATCTTTGCCAAAAATCATTTGACCATAATTGTGAGGGTTTAAATCTTTCTTTGTTATATTTAGTCTTCTTTCCTTTATATCAAGTCTTCTGGTTCTCAAAGACACAGAGGATGGCAGAGTGTCCCACAATTATACATGTGCTTTTTTCCCGCATTATACAGAGTAGTTTCAGGATAGCTATACTCATACTACCAACACCACTATAATTTTCTGTCCATTTTTTAAAGTGATGCACTGAAAAGCTGACTGGAAGCTCTGGACAAGAGTGGAGCATCTCAATTGTGAGCTTCCCTTTGGTGTGATGTGGCTGGACTGTTTCACTGAAGACCCCTCAAATGTCATATCTATGGATCCTCCTCGGGTTTCTGATTCCCTGTGAAGAGATTCTCCAATCTCCAGCTGGTGGGAAGTTCTGGAAACCAAGAAGAGAAAGGGACTGTACCTTGAATACAGTTCCATGTAGTCTCCCTTTTCTTTATTGCATGTCCTCTTTAAATGAGCCTTGGGTTCCTGAGTCCAATGTCTCAATCAGGATGTCTTCATGGAATAAGTGGCCATTCCTTAGCTGCAGACGGAGTAGGATAATTTCCCTGCCGCTTAATAGGGTCGAACCAGAGATGTGATGGAGCCAGATTGAACCAGTTCTTTATAGATGACTATGTTATCTCATCCCAATTCTCTATTCTGTACTGTTCTATTCATAGTCATGGTGGGGGTATTTACACCATGGAAACTGGCTAATAGGGATTTTTGCAGTGGGGGGGCTAGGGAGCTGGGAACCATTATACTATTGGCTCCTGCTGCTTATCGGACAGATTTTCAATAAACTTTCCAGTTTTTGGCCCCATCTACAACCTCACTTTTAGATTTTGGAATTCCAAGGACTGAATCAACCTGCTTTTGGGCTGCCTCTCATGTAAATCTCTGTTCTGCTAAGTCTGTTACTACTTGACCATTTGATTTCTAACTTCTCAAAATTTGTTGCCCTTTCCCCATTCTCTTTGGTCTTGTGAGTTTATCCCTACATTGTTATCTTAATTGAATATTTAAAAGAAGCATGGATTGAGTGCAAAATAAACACATATTCATGTCACCATATTTAATTGTAAGTCTCCTTTAGGTTTAAAATGTTTCTTTGACTCTCTGCACACATGCCAATATATGTGGATGACTTGTCCCATCTCTTCGCTCCCTTGGATCAACTCTGTAGATACTTAAAAGCAGTCATTTTGTGTTTTAGTGAAGGAGAGTGTGAAGAAATATGTAATGAAATGGGCTTCTTATGTTTTATTTTTTTTTTAAGATTTTATTATTTTATTTGACACAGAGGGAGAGAACAAGAGAGGGAACACAAGCAGGGGGAGCAACAGAGGGAGAGGGAGAAGCAGGCTTCCCATTGAGCAGGGAGCTGGATGTGAGGCTCGATCCCAGGACCCTGGGATCATGACCTGAGCTGAGGGCAGATGCTTAACAGACTGAGCCACCCAGGTGCCCTGCTTCTTGTGTTTTAAAGAACAAAATGTAACCTACTGACAGGATACTCCAAAATGTGAAATCTTAATTACCTTTGTGAGTGGGAATTTTCTTTTTCTTTTTCTTTTTTTGGCCTCTCTATTCTTTCTAATGTATCTACAATAATTCTTCTTCATTTTTTTAGAAATGAGAGAAACGTAGGAGTGCCTGGCTGACTCAGTTGGTAGAGCATACAACGCTTGATCTCAGGGTTGTGGGTTCAAGCTCCACATTGGGTGCAGAAATTACTTAAAAATAAAATCTTTTAAAAAAAAATAAGAGAAAAGTAAAGTTCTTTTAAGTTGACTAAAATGCAGGCACACGTGTGCACACACACACACACACACACACACACCATACCACACAAGAACACACCCAAAAGAAACCAAAAACTGTTAACTTAGAATTATTTGGGGTTTACTGAGTTCAGAGAAGCAGATGTAACATTAGAACATAACCTCATTCTACTACTTAATTCCGAGTCATATTATGGACTTCTGTCTTGTCCCCTCATTTCTCAAGCATATGTATTCTGGGGTTTCTAAAAGCAGAAGATTATTATATAAATAGGGGCAGTAAGTAGAAGGTTGCAAACTATTGTCACTTACGGGGTCACATTTCTCTGAATAAATTGAGGAAGATGTTGGTCTGCTTTACCAAGTTAGATACTCCATAAATGTTGAGCACACACATGTGCACAGTAACACAAAAACTTTCTGTTTGTCATTATAGTCGACAGAGAAAGAGAGCACAAGCAGGGGGAGCAGCAGGGAGAAGGACAGGGAGAAGTAGGCTCCATTGTAAGGAGGGAGACCTATGGGAGGTTTGATCCCAGGACTCTGGGATCATGACCTGAGCTAAAGGCAGTCACTTAACCGAATGAGCCACCCAGGAGCCCTTCTATTTGTCATTGTAAATTCCTAGGGTGGCAATGATGTTTCCCCTTTTTCTGTAAAAGTGTGGGATTTTGAAACTCAGGAGGTTGTTTCTTACCATGAAGTAAAATTAGGAAGAAACAAAAAGTGAAAAGGACCTTGTAGTTTCCTAGTAATTCCAGTATCCTAGCTCCTGTCCCTCTCATGGATGCCTAATGTTTTCACTGAAGTAGAGGTTTCTAGGCATTCCCTACTGGTTCTGGTTCTATGAATAGCCTGTCTGACAGCTTTCTCCTTACTGGCCTGTGTGAAGAGCACTTAATTACAGTCCATTTGAACTGACCAGAGAATGGGTGGCCAGAGTCCATTTGAGTAATAGCTTCCAAATTCTGCCAACAGTATAAAACCCAGAGAGAGAAACAGAAAGGATTTGCAGACATCGAAGAATATGGATCTACATGTCTGCTGTCCCTAGAGGATCCCTAGAAGATCACCTCTTGAGATCTCCCCAGGAGACTAGTTGTGGACATCATTTCTTGACTTCCCTCCTGAAGCCAAATGCCAGGCCATCCACTTCTGGGCAACACTGGCTGAAAGGGAAGGATGTTTAGAGGAATCAGACAGTTGCCAAGGACTTCACAAGCAAGGAGCTTGACATAAGGTAATATTGTTGGTTAAAACGAATACATCTCTTGTTTAAATGAGAGGTGGTTGGGATTGTTACTTTTATCTTAGCAGATCTCTAAGGAGAGAAAACGTTAATTCATAGAATCTAAGCAGAAGAACCAAGTTAAGCTCCATGTGCTATGATTAGGGTCTAAGTTGTGAGTCTGGCAAAGAGAAGGTAAGCAGAGAGGCTGTGTGATTAAATGGAAGACCTCCATGTTCTGAGTGGAGACCCCAAGCTTATTGGAAGCACAGCTACCATGGGGTGCATGACCTTGAGTGGAAAGACAGTGCACACTTGTGTTGTGATTACTAACATAAAAGGCATCAATAAGGGGTGCCTGTGTGGCAGAGTCCCTTAAGGGTCTGACTCTTGGTTTCGGCTCAGGTCATGACCTCAGGGTCCTGAGACTGGGCCCTGTGTTGGGCTCTGCACTCAGCATGAAGTGGGCTTAAGACTTTCTCTCACTCTTCCTTTGCCCCTCTTTGCCTTAAGTAAATAAATAAATCTTAAAAAAAAAAAAATCAATATAAAGGCTCCGAGTTACACCAATGAACAGCTGTCCTCTGTCAATCTGCTATCTGAGGGCTCCTTCAATGGCTCCTAATCTTAATCTTTTCTCTTTCCTCTGAGCTTTTATATTTTCTCAAAAGTCGATCTTAATCGAACTTCTTAATCAGGCTAGCTTCTCTTCTTTGAAATTACTTCCCTTTGACAATATCTTAATAGTAACTAAGGCATCCATGCAGAAAATTAGAAATGCATTGCCTGCCCACCTCCCATCATCTTCATCCCCCACACAGCATGTGGGCACCGTTGGCTGGAACCCAGAACTTTTAAGAGAAGCAGGGAATGGCTTCAGAAAGAAGAAATCTTCGTACAGTCACTACACCATTCTTGCAATCTATCTCCTCTTCCTCTTCCTCCTCTACCTTCTTTTTCTTCTTCATCACAAATAGATATTAAGTAGTTACTAGGTAACAGATCCTTTGCTAGGTTTTAGGAATAGATACAGAAATCAGAGCAAGATATTATTTCTATTCCAAAAGATACTCAATCTGGTTGAGGAGCTGCTAAGACAGCAATTACAGATTCAAGATTCAGAGTCAGAAAAACTGAGTTCCAATCCTGCTTTTTTATATTTTGGCTATAGGTCCTTGGGCAAATTTTATACCCTTACTATGTGTTCTCAGCTGTGAGATGGAGTTACTAATACCTTTCTCATACAGTTGTCGTGTGAGGACTAAATGACACAAAACAGTGTCTGATACACATTAAGCACTTACAAATATTAGTTATTTTTAGGGGAGAAAAGATAAAGATACAAATCATTTAAATAGTTAAGCATATAATTAACATGATACAAGTAAAAAATAATGAAAATAAAGTGGCTGCAAGAATCACTTAAGAAAAATGTAAGGAAGGCATAAATCCTTAGTATAATAGCAAATAGCATAAATCCTATGAAATCGGTAACTTTTTTTTGAAATTGATAACTCTTTAGAACTTGAAAAATTCAAAACTAAATTAAGTATCCTAAAAGCTTTTCCAATGAGAGTCAAAAATAATAATATAGTGCCTCATTTCTCTTTTGTTAATGCCAAAACTCAGTGTCATCTTTAATGCTGCCCTATTTGAGGTGAATAGATAGGTAAGTGTCTAAAATAATGTGGATGCTGGGAAAGACATTAGAATCAGCAAAAAGTGAAACATGTCAGAAACTGACACCTATGAGGTGAGCAAGAAGCAATCAGGAGGTGTCTTTCTTGTAAAACTTGGTGTTGAAATAGTATATGGGATATTACAATGCACAGATACTGGGGAATCAGAAGATTTTGTTCATAATGGAAAACAATGGCCTAGAGTAAGAATATGCCATGTTTTCAGCCTTAAACCAAGAACCACTGGGTTCTGATTCTAATCACCAGCTTCTCTGTATTCCTTATTTAATTTAAAAATATTAGCTCTGAATACCATGTACTCTTGGAAGGAAAGGAACATGTCTCATTTTAGTCATCTCTCCATGGAACCCAACAAGGCGCTCAACATCTTAGAATCCTAGAAGGCACCTTAGAGAATACTTTGTCCAAAAAATTCCAGGTTAGGGGACGCCTGGGTGGCTCAGTGGGTTAAGCCGCTGCCTTCGGCTCAGGTCATGATCTCAGAGTCCTGGGATCGAGCCCCGCATCGGGCTCTCTGCTGTCTAGGGGAGCCTGCTTCCTCCTCTCTCTCTGCCTGCTTGTGATCTCTCTGTCAAATAAATAAATAAAATCTTTAAAAAAAAAAAAAAAAATTCCAGGTTAGTCCAAAAGCATCTAAGAAGAAAAAAATCTCCAGAAGATGTAAGACACAACATTCTTTGTTTTGACCCATTGAGAGTCTCCTGATAGATAATTTGGTAGATTATTCAGTGCATAAAAATAAATTTAGACAATTTGTCCAGGTATATTTTCCAGCATATTTAAAGAAAAAAGATGGAATCTCTTTTATCTGTATCCTGGAGCTCAATTCACCGGGATTCAGGTAAATGATGAAATTAAGTTTTCTGCCCAACCCATCTGGAAATGGGATCTTAGAGCTGAAATAATCTCATCAAGTCAATAGTCATAATAATTGCTAATATCTATATAATACTTTATAGTTAGTCATCTTCAAAAAAACATTTATTTAGCTATCTGCTATGTTCTGTATTTAGCTACTGTTACAAATAAATCATAAATGTCATATGTTGAGAAGTTCTTATGTCTTATATTTTCTTCTGAGCTTAACTATTTATACACATTGGATCCTTACAACAACCTTCCCAGGTGGGTAATATTACCTGAATATTGTAGGCATGAAATTGAGGCATAGAGATGGAAGATCTTGTTCAATGATCCACTGCTCTTAAGTAACAGAGCTGATAGTCAAACCTAGGTGTTTGTTTGTTAGGCTCTAAGACTCTTCTGCTCCATGGTACCTACCTTCCAGAGGCTCATGGTATAAAGGAAACATCAAAAAAAAAAAAAAAAAAAAAAAAAGCAATTGTGACATAATAGAAGTTAACATGGAGTTATGTGAAAATATTTTTGATATTCATTCTCTCTATGTGCCATGTGCTTTGTTCTGAGGACTTTGTAAGCTGATATAGTAGTTTCTCCTCAACATTAATATTCTCTCTCTCAATCTCTTTTTTCTATTTTATTTTAAAGATTTTATGTTTTTTTTTAAATTTTATTTATTTATTTGACAGACAGAGTTCACAAGTAGGCAGAGAGGCAGGCAGAGAGAGAGGGGGGAAGCAGGCTCCCTCCTGAGCAGAGAGCCCGATGCAGGACTCCATCCCAGGACCCTGGGATCATGACCTGAGCCGAAGGCAGAGGCTTTAACCCACTGAGCCACCTATGTGCCCCAAGATTTTATGTTTTTAAAGTGATCTCTATGCCCAACATGGGGCTTGAACCCACAACCCTGAAGTCAAGAGTTGCATGCTCTACCAACTGAACCATCCAGGTGCCCCTCTTTTTCTATTTTTGGTGGAGGACCTGGAGTTTAGAGTAGGTTTGACTGACTTAATCAAAATGATCAGAGTGATAAGTGACTGAGCTAGAATTTGAACACAGGGTTGCCAGGTATCAAAAACTATACCTTCTACAGGTTCATGAAGTATTCAGAGTCTGTTGGGTGCTATATAGATGTTGGGAAGTGTTTACTGAACTCTGTCTGGGAGAGTTCTGGTTGACAAGGTAGCACTTGGACCATGGTTTGCAAGATTAGAAGTCCATTAAGTGAACAAGATGATGGAAGGCATCTCAGGGTGGAGAGTCAGCATGAGCAAACAATCCCAGAGAGAAAAGCAGAATGGGTCTGGGGAAGAGCAAGTCACTTGCTATGACTGTTGACAGGCAGTGGGATGTCTGGTGAGCTCTGATTTCAGACCATATGAATAAAGCACCAACATTGTTCAGAGAAGGAAGAAAATAATATTGACTCTAGGGAAATTAGGTAAGATCTCATAGGATTGACACTCGATCTTGAAGGATGAATGAGAATGGGACAGATGAAGACAGAGAGGGAAAAGCATTCAAAATGGCAGGAATCTCATTAGAGAAGGAATAAATAAATATTCAGTTTGTGAACAGGAATCATGAATAATCATTCACTTTGATGAGATTCAGGGAAATAAGATTAGAAAAATTTGCCCTGCCAAATCGGGGAAAACCTTGACTTCCAGGTAAAGGAATTTTGTTTTACTTGTAAGAACCACTGATGGAGATACATGATCAAAATAGTGATTTAAGAGCACCTGGGTGGCTCAGTCAGTTGAGCGTCTGTCTAGCTCTTGGTTTTGGCTCATGCCATGATCTCAGGGAGCTGGAATCAAGCCCCATGTTGCTCTCCGTGCTCAGTGGAGAGTCTGCTTGGAGATTCTCTCCCTCTGCCTCTCCCCTCCCCATCTCAAATAAATAAATAAAATCTTAAAAACAAAAACAAAAACAAAAACCTGTGCTTTAAGAAGTTAGCAGTTGATACAGAATTAATTTTTAAGGCTCTAATAAAAACTATTGTCAGATTAATTTTGGTAAAAATCAACACTAAGACATATAACCAAACTGACTTTTGTATCATGTTTTTCATTTTACAACAGGTTTCAGCTAATGGTTTATTTGGTCTTTCAACATTCAAGGCAGGAAGATGAGGAAGATCTTGAGAAATAGACTTTAGGAGACATTCCCAAGAGCACCCTGTTCTTACAGACTGCATTGAGATCTTCTGATTGCAGGCTCAAATTTTCTAAGTATCCTCATGGTAAGCCCTGGAATTGTACATTTCTTTGTTTTCTTCCTTAGGCCATCTTGTTCATCTCCCACAATGAAACAGATGTCTGTTTCAACATGCATGATAATAGCTAGCATTAATTATTATATATCAGGCACAGTTCTAAGTGTTCCCTGAGAATAAAATAAACTAGTGGTAACGATTACCCAAAGTGGGAACCATTACGTTTTACCGATAAAGAAATTAAGGCACAGTTTTCTTCAAGTTCTTGCAGCTGTGACAGAACCTGGATATGAACTCACAAAGTAGGGCACGCGCACGTGACAGTGTAACTACCAGGCCTCACTATTTTCTCATGAGCAAGAGCTGTTTTGGAGTTTGGTTAATGTAGATGCAAAATAAGCAGCTTTTTCGAGACAACAGAATTAGTTTTGGGTGTGACCAGATAGCTGTAACAATGCCTTATAAATGCAATCACAATGTAAGTCTACATGCGATTTGTTTGAACATAGCAATTCAAACTTACAGGTTTCCCAGCAGCTATTAAAAAGGTCTTGGTAGCGTTCTGATCCTTTTATGAGCATCTGTTGTTGACCTAGAGGTGCGTGTGGTGAAAGCAAAGTCCAAGACACTGAGTTATAAGATCGACTCTCTTTGGCCTTAGTCAGCCAGTGTTCTAAATTCCTCACTTACGAAATAAGGCAAACAAAAATGATCTCCAAGAAACTTTCTGATCGTAAATAAGAACAACCAGTATTCTCTCTTTGCTTTCTCTTTACATCATTGTATCAGTAGGTACATCCACCCACTGATGTGATATTTGCCAGAGGCATCAGATCCAGCCTGTTGAACCATTTTCCTAGACAGACTTATGTACATCATCAACAGTTCACAGATCATAAGGTCTTATGGTCTGGTCTTGCCCACCAACAAAAAATTAAATTTTGCTGATAGAATACATTTGAGCCATGCCTGAACGATGGACTCTAATACATGATTTTAAAAAGATAAACGGAGGCAAATGACCAAGGTGATTTATGGAGATGGGTTTGAAAAAAAAAATGTGTCAGATCTTGGAAATCTGGGAAAAGCCAATTTTTTGTTTGTGCTTTTTCCTGTTCGTTTTGCATTAGCCAAACCTTATCACTTTCCCTCTAATCCTTTCCCCTCTGCTTGCCTGCTTTAGTTAAGAAAACCACCAGAGTAGGTCAAGTCCTTTGTAGATATCACAATAGTTAGGACAGGCCAGTTGGTACTCAAGAAGCTTAACATCTCCTCTGGAGGGAGAATGCAAGCTTTCGTTTTTCAAAGGCAGCAGTCTCTGGGAGGTAGAGCTTTTTAAATGAAGGTGTTAATAGTCCAGGAAGTCAGAAGTCAGAACTCCAAACAAAGGTGATCTTTGCAACAGCTGGTATCCTATTAAAAAGGAAGGATGGCCTTCTGGGGCTTTTGTCGCCAGTGACTCCTGAACTGTAAATCAGAACAGTCCCCACATGCCTCATGGCTTTTCTTTCGTCTATCAAAATGAATACACAATCCCACCCCAGGGGCTCCTCCTTTCTAGGCATCATTTGTTTAGCAGGGTCTAGATTTTGCCTGAATGGAAAAATGGTGATATTTTAGGAATTCAGTTTCAGAGAATAAGTGCATGTGTCCTCTGGGTTTGTCCTCTTGCCCAAGAATGAAGAGCTAAAATCACACATTGGAGATTAGCTTCAAGTGTCATGGTTTGTGTTAAGGTTAATAGGTTTTATTGTCAAATAAATCCCTATGCTGCTCTTCCCCAGCTTTGAATTGGGCAAGTTGCTAAACCTTGATAACCGTAATTTCTGTCTTTAAATAGAGAGTAAGATTTCTTGGCCTTCAAAATTCTTGTGGAGAATATCTAAGTAGGCTTGCTACAGTGGATAGGATAATGCCTGGTCTACACCTGATTTCCTTCAATGCCCTCTTCCTCAACGCCCTCCCCACAAATACCTAGTTTCACCATGAAAAATGGGAAAAGCTTTAGGACAAAGTGAAGTGGTTAAAGTTGTCGGTCAGAGCACGGTTAACACAGTTGCATACATATTGTGAACACTCACTGAAAGAATAACATGTCTACACATTTGCTTTTTGGGCATTTCTCCTTTCTTTCAAACATCTGTGGTTTATCTGTGAACTATTTGCATTTGTGTTAGGTGTTTGTGAAGACAGAAAGGAGAAGAGAGGTAAATAGTCAATCCAAGGCTTGGAAAACCCACCACATTCTCTTACTCAAACTGGACCGTGTAGTACCGGTTTCTAGAATCAGCCTGTGTTCTGGAATGTGAAATCTAGGTTGAAGTAGAAAGCTCAAGTGTTAGAGCTGATTGTTCTGACTCAGGGAAGCATGACTTTTTCCCTCCCTGTTGAAGGCAAGCTACCTCACTATCTTCTAAAAGTATTATTCTCATCTTCCTAAATTAACCCACGTGAGTTCTTTGACACTTTTTATGGAATGATTTAAATTGCAGGAAAATTATTTTTAAAAAGCATTTTGGTGGGCTTTTTTCCCCCCCTAAAGCATAGTGTTGATCCAACAAAATGGAGTGGAATACCAGAATTCTGGTTGTATGTTCACCCTAGCAAGAAATTTTTGTCCAAAATATAACCAATCACTTGAAATAGCCCTCCTGGTTTGGAGACTTGGTTCAGTGTTTTCTAGTCAATGTGCTACCGATCCATTTCGGGTGTGCCCCAGTGTCATGAGTTTCTTCTATTCTAGTGTGTAAAACCCAGTGCCAAGCATATGTCAACAAATATTTCTAGGTATGTCTCTCCTATTGCAGTTTTTACTTTTATACATAGACGAGAGGGGGAAAGAGTAGAGAGGGTTATTTAAAAAACAAGCAAACAAAAAAAACAGAGTGAAGACATGTTGGCCAGGAGTGGAATTTTCAATATTGTTTTGGTTATTGTTAGATATACATACGCCTGTTGAAAACTGGAACTACCAAGTAAAGATAAGTGCTTGTAAAAAACTAAAAAAAAAAAAAAAAAAAAAAGCAATTTTGGGAAACACTCTCCCAGTACACGGGCTCTGTAGCAGAAATGTGTTCTGCCTTCTATAAGAAGAATCAACTAAATCTTCAAACAGAATGAAAATGCTGGAAAGAGACAGGACTTGGATGGAAAAGCCTGGACTGGAGTTCTGGCTTTGCGGACTTATCACAGTGCTTTTCCAGGCGAGGCTCTGGCTCTCTTCTTCACTAATAAATGATTGTGCCTTACCAAATGACCTTTAATATTATTTCTAGCTCCAAAGACTCTATGAGCTGAGCCAAGGATTCCTCTCCAAATCCCATGAATAGGACCTTTTCAGTTCTACGTTTTATGATGCTGAAAGAGGGTCTGACTCTCACTTGACCGCTGTGGAAAAAGAGGAGAGAGGTTTGGAAGGGGGCTGTGTGTAGTTAACTGCTCTACCATGCGGCACAAAGAACAGCTGTCCTAGAAGCATGTCTGTTTCCTAAAAAAAATAAAAGAGGTTCTAAAGTGGACAAAAAAAGACCAAGTAGTAGTAGGGCAAGAGCCTCTGGAATGTCAGCTTTATTTAGCCCCAAATGATTGGCAGCTGGTCGTGACATTATTACTCAACGTGTCTATGTTGCCATTCAAAACAGTTGTTGCAAGTGCTCAAGAGAAAACAGTAAGCCTGTGTGGCTCTGTTTTTCCTCTTTCGTAGTGGGGGCGGAGTGGAATGCATACACTGCTTGCTTTGAAGAGTATTGGTGGTTAGAATCAGAGTCTGCTGATGGTCAGTAGAATTTATCTACTTCTTATGTGGTCTCAGTTTAAGAAAAATGCTTTCTCCCTTCGGATATATAATATATACTTATTGCGGAACATGCCATAACCTCAACACCAAGATATAACCGCATTTTTGAAAAGTATCTTGTAAGAAATATGTCAGTAAGTAGCCAAAGGGGCATGGGAGGTAGGGAATACAGATGTATGCATATGGAAATAGGCACTGGAGAAGTTAAGGAAACTTGCAATATCTACAGATTCTTTTACTACCTCACACTTCCTCAGAGGCCCAGCTAAACATTTCAGGAGAGCGAAAGCACTGTTGACATTCAAAAGCTAAAGTAAGGTCTTGGGATAAGGCAATCTGTTTCTATTTCTGAAGGAAGAAAAGAATCACAGTGCACACCAGGATAATGATTTTGGAAGCTCAGTTAATTGTGAAGGTGAGGCTGATCCAGCTTCTGGTTAGATACAAAGGAAATATTGTTCACTTCCCGTAAATGATTTCCCATATGTAAAGTGGGGCTGATCCTAGCAGGTGACTTCAGAGATGTGGAAACATTTAACCACATATGAATAAATCTTGCAAACACTTAAAAAAAATGCAAAGTATAACCTTTAAAGTAAAATCGCGGCTGTCACATTTTGAGACTGAAAGCTCTAAAAGCAGAGCTTTTATACCAACCACAAAGGCCAGGGACCTGTGGTTTTATTGGATTTCTCATCCCAAGAAAATATTTACACTTGGAGAAAATGATGCGTTTTTTAACTATAAAAGCCAAACATAGCATATTTATGAAGAATATTGCAAATAATTTTTTTTTTCCTTAGCCTGGCAAAATTGACAGCTTTGTTTAAGGCACAAAAAAATCGGTAAAATACAAATTCTAGTTCCTATTAAAAAAAAAAAGATTTTATTTAGCACAAACAAGGGCTGGGGGAGGGCAGAGGGAAAGTGAGAAGAGAACTCCCCACAGAGCAGTGAGCCAGACCTAGGACTCAACTGCCTGGGGCTTGATCCCAGGACCCTGCGATCATGATCTGAGCCAAAGGCAGACACTTAACTGACTGAGCCACCTGAGCGTCCCAGATTCTGTTTCTTTTAAATGGGTGCAGCTTTTTATTCTTAGTAGGGCTATTGAAGGAAAAAGGTCTTTGGTGAGTGTCCTGCTTTCTCCTGCTAAAAGGTCCTAGTTATTAGAGTTTTTGGAAGCTTAGATCCAGTTATATGAGAAGAGAAAAGAATAGCACAAGAGAAAATGAGGGGAAAAAATGAACGTAGATGTAGCTCAATAGACCAGAGGCAAGATGAAATAAATTAACATTGTAGGAAAATAAAGGCATTTTGGAGGAAATTTAACAATGTTTGCCATTCAATCATTGACAGTCCAAATTTTTTTAAAAAAAGTTATTGATTTAGGGGTCGATTGGTTTGGGGAAAAAACCCAACCCAAACTAAGTATTTGTCTCATGTATTGGCCATTATGCCATAAAATAAAGTCCCTATTTTTAGCTGAAGCCTTCTGGCTTCTAAATAACAGAAGCAGAAATAAAACAAAAGCTGGGTAAAGTGATCTAGAAATGGATGTGGTGACACGCTGGGATTTTGTTCTAACAAAAGTCATATCCAAATGCAGTAAAATAGAAGGGGCCAGGTCTCATCCTCACGATTCCCTATTTTTTGCTCATTTCCAGTTTCTGATTGCCTCTTTAAAAAATATAAGTCCAACCTCATGACAAAACTACATAAAGAACTTTTTAAACTGTTCTATTAGACTGAAATTTACTTCTAGCATGTATAGTAAATATTGCTTAGAATATAGAAATGAGTGACCCTGAGGATTTAGGATTTTTAAAAGTTTACACTGATGTGAAGTAGTGAGACATACCTATATTGGTCTCTGGCCCCTGTTCCTGACACAGAGCTCCTAAGATCCTTGTCACTTTCAAGATTACAGGAGCAACTTTTGTTTTAGCAAAGGCAACTCTTGATGGGCTCCTGGATGGGGCTGGTTACAAAAAGGACCCAGCCATGAGGAGGTTTGGAACTTTCAACTCCACAACCCCCGCCCCATTCCCAGAGAGGGTAGAGGGGCTGGAAGTGGAGTAAGTAATTGATCATACCTCCATGATGAAGCCGCCATAAAAATTATAATTGTAGGAGGCTCAAAAGCTTCCAGGTTGGTGAACACATCCAAGTGGGGGATGGAGCACCCCAACTCCATGGGGGCAGAAAGTCCTGCACTAGGGGCTCTACTAGATTTCGTCTTTGAATGTCTTCATTGGGCTGTGCATCTGTGTCCTTTTTCATATCCTTTATTATATAGCAAACTGATAAACACAGGTGAATGTTTCCCTGGAGTTCTGTGAGCTGTCCTAACAAATTATCAAACAAGGAGTGGGATGTGGGAACCCTGATTTCTAGCTGGTTGGTCGGAAGTACCAGTGATGACTTGGGACTTTTCAACTGGCCTCCAAAGTACTACTGAGCAAGTAACTCGTGGGATCTGATGCAAACTCGAGGTGGATAATATCAGAACTGAATCCAATTGTAGGACACCCTGCTGGTGTTGGAGAATTGGTCGGTGTGGGTAAAAACTCACACCTCGGGTGTCACAAGTGTTGTGAGTTCCAGGGGTGCCTGGCTGGCTCAATCATGTGACTCTTGGTTGTGAGTTTAAGCCCCATGCTGTGTGTGGAGCTTACTTTAAAAAAAAAAAAAAGTATTGTGAGTATAAGAATATGGAAGACAGTGTGTTTTTCCTGGACAGCTGAGAGATTTATTTTCACAGTGTTTGTTGGACGACGCTGAGTCTCAGGTGGAGTAAAAAATGGCAAAAGACCACACATCCAGCAAAAGTGGGGGCACCTAATACTTCACACTGCACTTTGGGAAGAGTTAGCAGGATGCATTTTTCCATACATACATGTGACTTGTTCTGGCTTAATTCCTTTGTTGGGTTTGTCTAAAGAAGAGTAGGTACTTGTAAAAACGGGAGAATTCATGGCAAAGGAGCAGTGTCTACTGAGAGAAGCCATTCCCAAGTGGGAGGTTTGGGAAAACCCTGCTCCCGTATACCCTGTAATTGTCTGCCGTTAACACGTTCTCTGCCTTCCACCTGTTCCCCTTCCACTGCCAGGTGAAATCAACTTAGGGAATTGACTTCTTTTAGATGGTCTGTTCTGCAGAAAAGAATTCCTGCCAGAACTTGCGACTGCCCTTACGGTATTCTGAGACTGCGATTTTGAACAAATGCAATGTCTTACCCATGACCGTTTTTTTTTTTTTTTCTTAAAGATTTTATTTATTTATTTGACAGGCAGAGATCACAGGTAGGCAGAGAGGCAGGCAGAGAGAGAGGAGGAAGCAGGCTCCCTGCTGAGCAGAGAGCCCGATGCGGGGCTCGATCCCAGCACCCTAGGATCATGACCTGAGCCGAAGGCAGAGACTTTAACCCACTGAGCCACCCAGGCGCCCCCCATGACCGTTTTTGATGAAGTGTATCAGTTGTGGGCCCGGCACTTTCCACAGAGCTTCGCACATTACATCTCATTTGACCTGCACAACGAGCCCGTGAACTAAGAATGAGAATCCCTCCCTCGCAGGAAAACTGTTGTTCAGAGAGGTCAAGAAATGCATTCAGAGGGGTGCCTGGCTGGCTCAGTTGGTGGAGCTTGCAACTCTTCCTCCCAAGGTTGTGGGTTCAAGTCTCACACTGGATATAGAGGTTACTTAGAAATATAATAATAAAAAAATAATAATAAGAGAAATGCACCCAAGCTTACATATCTAAGAAATGCATCGAAGCTTATCTACAAAAGGCCAAGCTGTGCCTTTCATGGGGCCTGTTGGTTGACACCCAAGCCCATAGGCCTCTTCTAAACTATTCTAGAAAAGAGGTGTCACCTGTAGTTGAAAAATACTCCATATTCCAGTTTCCTTTCCAATAAAAATGTTGAAGGCAAAGCCAGTCAATGTCTTCCTTACTGTTAGAGTACACCTAAGACAGACGGGGAATGATCGGTTGTATGTGGGTTTAAATGGGGGAAAATAATGATCTAAGACAGAGCTTCCCTGGTTTCAAATGTTGGGTACTGCCTTTAAAATTTTTGCTGTCGCTTTGTAATACCTGCATTGCTACTTACTTTACATTGCCCTATATGTTTTTTTAATTTATTTTTTTAAACCAAAAATGGATTTATAAATGTATTTATATCATGGTGGTATATAGAAAATTATTATCTTGTGTTATAAGTAAAAGGTAGCCAGAAAAATGTATAATGAGAACATAGCAATTTTATTAAGTTTTGGCTTCCTCTGTTTTTGGATTTTACCCCCTTGTTTTCCAGTCTCCCCTCCTCCATCAGACTTCTTTCCTTGTCTCCCTTCAGGCCAGAGGACTGGGGTGTTCTGCTGGGGTTCTATGAGGGGTGTCCTTCTGGTAAAAGCCTTTTAAAAATGGGTCACACTCTGGTTCACTTCCCTTCTCTGATGGTTTAAATCTTCCCCAGTATCTACCCACCTTTGCATTATCTTCAGTTGTCGATGGTGTTCTATTTAGAGTTTACAATTGAAATTGGTAACAGGATAATTCAGATACAAGCTATTCTGCCATTATCAGAAGCTAGAAGTTCTGTTTTTATCACAGTTGTAATTTGATTTTTGGGTTTTTTTTGTTGTTTGTGTATATAATGTCTGTCTTTTCAATGAAACTTGAAACACATGAAGTGAATGTTATAAAAAGAGGTTTTCAGGAAAAATTCTCATCTGTCACAAGCGTCTTCTTGCTGACTTGAACTGTCTCGGTATATTTTGATGACTTCCCCATGATTTCAGGAACAATATCAATGTATTGCTCATGCTTTATACATTTTGATTGTTATATGTAAAGATTACAATGCAAGAAATGATTAGAATACAACCACATAAAATGCACACATGAAATGAAAATAATCTTTCATAATTATTGAAAACGAGCAGACTACAATTTTAGCTCTAAATGTTATGAACCAAAGCAGAAGTGGAGTGCTAGTGTTACGCCATGCAATACTGTTCAATGCGGGGATTCCCAAATAATGAGTACAGTACAGCCTGCCTATGGAAGACAGGGAGGCGGGGCTCCCTGGCTTGGTGCAGAGGCTGAGAGATGCCTTATACCATTAGTATACCAGATTGGGCAGAAGGATTTTTTTATGCCAACCACTGTAAGACCAGGAAGCTTCACGGGTAGCCTTTCTGGTGCAGTGCTCTGAGGAGCTTCCTTATTGTCTGCTTCCTTGAGCCTAAATCCTAAATCCACTTCAGGCAGTGGTCCCAGAGTGTTCCTTTCTCCATCCATGACCTCATAGGCACAATAGCATCCTGTAATTTTTGGTACACTCTCCCTCCTCCCTACCTGTCTCCTTTTACTACTCTGAATCTGTAAGGTTGTTGGGGGTGGGGGGAGTGGCAATAATACACTTAGGAAAGCTATCGGTAACTCTCTGCTTAAATTCTTTGATTCTTCCCCAAGTAACTTAGGGTAAAAATAGGATGCTATTAAAGCGAAGTTGAAGAACTTTAATTAGCAGATTGGAAGATGATTCAAACACTGATGCTGCGTTGGTTGGATTGGTTTACCACTTTTCTCCAAGGGTTTAGAATGGTGGCTTCCTCATCATAAATGCTCATTATCCATTTGGTGAGTGAATTGATGAATTTAGGGAAAAAATTGACCAAATGAGCCTTTCATTCTTAGCTTGCCAGAATAAGGAAAACTCTACTCTTGGAAAGTTATAAACTGAGTGGGAAGTCAGACAACTAAACATTTAAAATAAATGTTTTAGAATAAAATGGCCATGAATGTGTGAAAAGAAGTCCCCAAGGTCTAATGGGAGCATGAGACAGTGGGACCTAACTGGTTCTGGGGAATAGGTCCTTAAAAAAATAGCTTAAAGCTGGCCAATGGAAGAGAAGTGAGAGTTAGCCCAGACAAAGGGAGAACACATTGTCTGCTAAGAATTAATGTTGAGAAAGATGGAGCATGGTAGATTTAAAAAGCTGAAAGAGTTAGAAGAGTTTATGAGAGGAACACTGGTGTGGATGCATGTGGAAAGGAAACGGGAACCAGGTCAATGCAGACTTTGCAAGTCTGAACTTCAGAGGCATGAGACCAGCTGAACCATTTGTGTTTTAGAAAGATGGCCCAGACTGCAGTGGACTGTCTGATGGGAACAAAACTGGATGTTGGGAGTTAGTACAGTTTGGAACTCCACAGGCTTGAGAAGATTTCTATGGACTTTGCATAGAGAAGAGGCTACAGGGATGAAGGTGAAGAGACATATGTGGGACATGTCAGGAGTTGGAGTCAATGATATTTGGAGGTTGGCTGCATGTGACAGGAAGAAGGAGGAGGAGGAGAGGAGAAGGTTTCAGAATGGTGTCCGGGCTAGGAGGTGGTCTTGGAGTAAGGACCCAAGAGGCAAAGGACTGGGTAGGTTCTCCTAGACTGCCACATGGTCTACAGAAGGCAGTTCTTGCTCTTTCAATACGATTCACTACAAGTCATTTTATGATCACTGAAATTGTTCCTTTTCCCTCTCGTCTTACATTTTATTGGGCTTGATTCCACTCGTTTACTCTTCCTTTTCAGATTGTGGGCCTCCGCTGCTTTGCTTTATTCATTGTAGGAAGGAAATGCTTTTGAAATTCTAAACCCCAATCCCTGAAGCAAGATGAATGATCAAAGATACTTTCCAATGTGCAAATGCTCATGGGCCTTGGATACATCAGCGACAGTCTAGTCCTGAGCCACACAGCATAACGGTGCATGTCCACAGACAGTTTAGAAGGAAAGCCAGTTCGTGGTCTGTGGCCAGGCCCTTGAACCGAGGGCTCTGTTTCTGGTATTTAACACGAGGACCAGGACGGAGAGTAAGTTCCTCCCTCAGCTGGGGTCCTAGGCACCTCACTTGCCGTACCCTAATTCCAGCTCAGTTTAACACTTCTCTAAATAATCCATAGGTATATAAAAGGAGTTTAGATTGCATTGGTGGAGAGGTTTTTAGGAGGATAATCTGAGTGGCTAAACCCGAGTTTGTGGAACAATAATTCTGGTGACTCTGGGCAGAGTCACGGGCAGCTGCACTATGAAAAATGTCCTGAAATGTGCCGCTGCTATAATCTGATACCTAAAGCTGTGGGTATTTGCTGGAAGGCTCCCAAAAGCTATCCCAAGGGTTCTCTCTGACTGCCTTTTATTCTTAGAGCTTCTAAGCGCAAAGATTGAATTTTGAGTGGTATTGAGTGGTTTTTGTGATTACTTGTATGCCATCGTTAGTACCAGCCTGTCAACACCGTAAAGGACAGAGCATCTTTTTGTTTGTTTTGGAAATTACTCAGTAGTAATCCTTAATTATATAACAGTATGACTTTTGGAAATGTTGATTGATGCACGGCTGTTGTTTTATATTGCATTCATGCTAAATCTTATGGGGTGTATGATCCTCAATAAATAAATGCAAACAATGTAATTGAATCTCACTTCAGTGTGCCATTAATTATCTCACATATATCTTCATTTCTTGGCTGGGGGTATGAGCCAACATTCAAGATGCCTAGGAAAAAAACGTCCAGTAAAGTTCCTTTATTTGGAGGGGAATTATACACAGAAACACATATGAATCATGTATATGTACACACATCTACTTTCCATGTATCTGTGTCTGTTCTCGCTTATATACCTCTATGTCTACATCATACCACATGCACGGATAAATACAGATAAACACATGCATATATGTATTACACACATATACACACATGCATCTATAGGTATGTATATGTGGAGATAGATATAAGCGTGCACACACACCCCAAATATATATGTGTACTATATATGAATCTTTTGGTTGCAACTAATAGGAAACCCAACCCGAATAAGCCTAAACCATAAAAGCAGTTTATTGGTTCTCAAAGATACAGTTCCTTCCATCTGTTTTCCATATCCCAGAAGTCGTACTCTTTATGTTTTTGAAATGGCTGCCCCAAACTTGCATATTCATATGTAGCAGGAAGAGGATGTCTGTTCAGGTAGCTTCTGTGAAAGAGCAAAAAAGCTTCTTTCTCAGAACCCCTGAAAGTACCTTTTCTCACATATTATTGTTTGATTGGGATTCAAGCCCACATTTAATCCAATCCCTTGGCCAATGAGAGGTGTGAAGATGGCCTAAAATTAATCCTTAGAGCTGTGGGGTACAGTGTCAGCTCTTCTGGGAGAATGTGGGCTGCGTAGAGGAAAACGGATAGTCAAAGGAAAATCACATTCTGTTACTGACAGAAGCCTGAGAGTTGATTGAATTGTGGGTGGTCCATATTAATAAATGCCCCTTCCCCTGTCTCCTACACATGTGTGTTCACACATCATGGTCGTTAGGAATTTCACAATCAAAGTTTCCTTTTATAATGGATTTGCTTTCTGGACTTCATGTTTTGACAGATTCTATCTACTAAGAAACTGAGAGCTTTGTTATAACAAATTTGGTTTTGCATTTTCATGCATGAGAAACTGGTATTACCATGACGAGTTCATGTAATTCCAACCTAAAAGTAATAAAATTGATCTTTTAGAAAGACTGGGAGACTCGATAGGAAGTAAACGTACAATTACAATTAGAATTATTGAAATATTAAAAATAGCTTGATGACTCTCAGGAATCAAGGGCTCTGTTTGGAAGCACTCTTGTAAAATGTGACTCTTCGGGTCAAGTTTGTCTAGATCTTTCCTGACAAATGGAGAAAGTCAAGATGAATAATCCATTGCACAAACAACCTGGGGTAGATTTGCCCTTTGGTGCCTCATACCAGCCCCACCCCCTACATGCTCCCTGTCGCTGCTTTTTTCCTCCAGCCATGTGATACCACTGAAGAGTCTCCCTGCAAAAAGAAAAAAAAAACAAACTTTGAAGTAATTAGGCTTTTTCCTTGACCTTTTTTAAAATATAGTCATTATTCAGAAAGTGTGTTTATCAGCAACTCCTCAGTCTCAGTGGCTTAGCAAAGTAAACATTTATTTTTCATTCGTACCACAGTCCAAAGTGGGTTGCTCTTGGAGTCTGTAAGGGCCCTGCTCCATGTGATGATACAGGGAACCAGGTTCCTTCCATCTCAGGAGTTCCTGGGGCCTCAGTTTTTCCAGTGGAGCCTGTAGAATGATGGCATGTGGATGAAACACAGATGCTTGTGTGGGCAGATCTCAGCAATCTGGCCTGGAAGAGACGCACTTTATTTCTGTCCACATGCCTACATGCTACTGGTCAAGACACAGTCCTGTCCTCATCTAACAGTAAGAGAGCTGACGAATGTGGTCTGATCATGTGCCCAGATGGAAAAGGATTTGGCTAATGCATAGGAGTCTTTGTTGCAGACAGAAAAATATTTAGGGTGGCTCAGTGGGTTAAAGCCTCTGCCTTCAGCTCCGGTCATGATCTCAGGGTCCTGGGATCAAGCCCTGCATCGGGCTCTCTGCTTGGCAGGGAGCCTGCTTCCCCCCTCCCTCTGCCTGCCTCTGCCTACTTGTGATCTCTCTGTGTCAAATAAATAAAAATAAATAAAATCTTTTAAAAAAAGTTTATTTAGAATGTTACTTTTCTCCTGACACAGGTACACAGGAACATTCAGAAAGCCAGGGTTTTTGAATTGTAGCATTTTAAATTGGGAGGGTCATAAGTAATGAGCTAAATCCTTATTGAAGAACAGCTTGTTTTGCAATTAACAAAGAGAAGAGTCTCTGCAAGATGTATTTTTACCCCAGAGGTCATTGGATATAGTCTCTTGGCCCTCCTAGGACTTCTAGCAAGAGCGTATATTATGGTAGCCATTATTCGAGGAACCATAATGCAAGTAACTAATTTTCTCCAGTTGGAAGGTGGGCAGTGGTTTGGAGTACTATTCTGAGGCTGTTCCCCGAGAAGGGGGCAGGATCTCAAAGGAATTACTGTGTGGTTTTGAGGAGGGAAATGAACCTAAGGTCTCAGATTTATACCCATAGAGAGGGGTTTCAGTGCCTCAAGAATGAGAGTAAGAGGACTTGAAGAACCCATGGCAGGCTTGGATAGTGGAGATCTTGGCACTAATCAAAATGGCCCAAAACCAAGAGATGGGAGAATGGAGACACTGAGCATCTTTAAATTTGATCTTCATATGATCTAAATGCTCTTCAATGGCCCTAAAATGGAATGGAGGGGACCCACATCATGACAAATTAAAATATGGGCCAGCTTTGCTAGTTAGAGCTATACAATCAGAATTCTTTTTGCATAAAGAAAATAAACAAGATAATCCTTTGTACTCAAGACTGTGGCTATGTATTTACATATTTTATAACCATTAGGACTTCAGTGCAGGGAAAGTTAGAGTGAGCTCTCTGTAAAGGCAGATGAATACAGAGGGACTGTAGGTAGAAAAGCAAGGTACTAGGAGAGAGGAAGGAAGAGAGTGCCAGGAAAGCTATGGACCCTTGGGAGCCCTTGAGACTCTTTTGGAGGTACAAAAGGTCAAAACTATTTTCATAATGCAAAGACATGATTTTTCTTTTTTATTCTTGTCTCTATGAACGCACAGTGGAGTTTTACAGAGGCAACAAGTAGAATAAGAAGCAGATATGAATATCCAGCTATTTTCCCTTTAACCAGGCATAAAAGAATTTGCAAAAATGTAAAACACTCTTTCCATTAAATATTTTTTGTTTTGGATTATATAATTATTTTTCATAAAATATGTTATTTATGTTCCCTGCTATTTATTGCTATGTTAAATGAAGTCATCAGTAGTTTTTTGTCTCAGTTTTAATTTCCAAAACAGTAAATATTGATGAATATAATCCACATTTTAGAAAGTTCTTTAGGGGCCTCAATTACTTTTAAGAGTGTAAAGAAGTCCCGACACCAAATTGTTTCAGAATGCTATAGTAGAGAATTAGATCAGAGGTGAGAAAAATTAAATTCTACCATTTGTGGTCAAGTAACCTCCGAAGCTGTGGTGCTAAGAAGGTATATTGTTCTTTCTGGAAAAAAATCCTTAGAAGAGCAGTAGCAATTAACTAGGGGTTGCAGGAGTAGGTGGTCATTGTTGGGATAACTAAATGTTAATAACACTGCATACAGCAAGGTGTATATCTAAAATAATTGCAATACTGCCATCTAGTGTATCATAATGAAAATATTTTAATATTTATTTTTTTCATTCAATTTATGATGATTGCTTCAGAACTGAATGACCATAGGGACTTATTTGAATAGTACGCCCTGTATTTTTTATTTGTATTTCACCAAGCATGTACCTTTAAATATTTTAAATGTCTTCTCTCATTTCTTTCTATATTTAATCTCTTTTTTCTTTTTTCTTCTTAGGGTTAGAATAACTGGACAGGGTAGGATTCCCCTCTAGTTATATCCCATTCTAATCTTGTGTTCCTGTCATGACACAGTGTAGGATGATTTAAACACTGTTTTAGGGGGACTGAATAAGTAACTTTACGTACCATGATTTTTTTTTCTTTTTTTTTTTTTTTTACGTACCACGATTTTGCCTAACTCCTCTCTCCACAAGAATTAAAAACAATAAAAAAAAAGGCTGTTAAATTTGCCTCCAATTTTTTTTTTTTTTTTTACTTTTTAAAGTTTTTACTTTAATTTTAGTTAACATACAGTGTTATGTTAGTTTCAGGATCAATTTTAGATGCGCAGAAAGGTTGCAAAAGATAGTACAGAGCATTCCCATGTCCCCCCTCACCCACTTTCCCCTATTGCCAGCATTCCACATTACTATGGTGCATAGGCTGAGTGCCTGGCATGATGGAGGAAAATCCCACTTCAAGGCACATGGCTGTGAAATTTCAGAAATAGAAGCTTGGGAAGCAGTGAAAGTGGGCTGGGGCACAAAGCAAGTTATAAATAAAAGATTAAGACTTGGATTGTCATCAAGCTTCTCAAGAGCCAAACCAGAAACCAGAATGCCATGAACCAATACCTTTAAAATTCTCAGTGAAAATGACTTCCATCATAGAATCCCAGAGTAGTCAAACTGCATATCAAGCATGACATTAGAATAAAGACAATCCTAGAACCACAGAGTTTCCAAAAAGTTACTTTCCGTGCCCCCTTTATCAGAAAGTTAGTCAAGGATTTGCTTCTCTAAAAGGGAGAGACAAAGGGGAAGAAAGCACAAAAGAGAGGGGATATAGGGTGCAGATTAAGTGACTCTGTGCTGGTCTAAAAAACAAACTGCAAAAAAAAAACAAAAAAAACAAACAGTGCAGAATGAGCAGGGAAACAGAGGTGTTTGGAAGCCAGAGAGTTAGAATTCTATTGGACTGTTTGGGGATGAATTAGTGATAGGTATACTGAAAATTCAATACAAAAACCAGACAGTTGATTAACCCAGAGAAAATAAAAGGTTGCATGTAAGCATGGACTACTATTACACGGCTCAGTGTTGACCATATATAATCACAGTAATGTAAATATCGAGTATTTATTTAAACAAAAAAGGGAATCTCATCCTGTTGCGGGATGAGGAGAGAGAGCAAGAGGGAGGGAGACAGAAAGAGTGAGTTAGATCTTCTACCTCTATATCCAGAATTTAATAGTTATTACCTAAAACTGAAAGCAAATTAAGAAGCGGTAATCTCAGGTTATTTTTTAAATAACGTGGGAGAAAATTCCAGAAGAAACAGTTGCAAATGGTTATCTCTAAGGAGTGGGGATTAAGAATTGGGAGGAATTGATTAAGGGAAAATTCTAGTAAGATTATGTGTCTTTTAAAAACAATGTCCACATATTTTATTAAAATGGATAAGATTAGATGAATGGGTGTCCTGTCAAAGCACCCAGGCTGGTCCAGCTCTGTTAAGAATCTGCAAGTGCCCAGAGAAGAAAGCGGAAATGCTTGCCTTTACAAAGTGTCTTGGATTCATATCAAGGCCATGGCCAGTCAAGTGTGATCATTTAATCTGGCTCCCTTCTTGTTTGCATACACATTTGTATTCCAGACTTTGGTCAGGGTGAGTCCACTGACTGTTTGCACAATTTCTTGGACTCCATTAACTAAAGGGCACACAGCTCCTGTTTGGCTGAATGGTCTAGCTGGCCATCTTCTGAAAGCATGGCTTTCCCAGAAGGATTTGGATGGGGGGCGTCCACTGCAGCTTATCAAGTGGACGGTAGGAGAAGCTCCTTCGCCTTTGCTAGGGCTGGGATGGAAATGACCTTTTTGGGTCCTCTGTGCCAAGAAAGAGGGTGAGGGTGAGGAAGCCAAAGGAAAAGAAGGAAAAAGGGATAAATGAGCCCATAACTGTATCAATGAGACTGTCACTTTTCACACAGAAGAAGCTCACCTTCCCTTGTCCCTTTCCTTACGCAGGGGTGGTGGTAGTGAGCGGTGGACCACCAAGCTGCACCTATAATTTCAGTTTGTTCAAGTTCATCTGAGACATCAGTTTACATTGGACTAGCTGCCTTTGTTGTTGGTTTCTTGAACACATTTGTCCCAATTCCCCCAACAAAAAAGATAATTTCCCCTACTGGCTGGAAAAATATTGGGTAAATTTCTTCAAAGAATCCAGGAGACTTGACTGGAGGATGTTCCTCTCTAGGGCACGGTGTCCTGTTCTATTTCTGGTGGCCACAAAGCAGAGCCTAATCTCATGTGCTGCCCCATCTCCTGGGCAGCTGAGGAGTACAAGGAACAGCTGCAAGATGGGAGGGAATGGAGCTGGAGGGCTGAGTCTGGTCTCCATCCTACCACACACGAGCATGAGCATGTGAGTGCATCATCTTTCCCGAGTCTCAGCTTCCTCTTCTACAAAATAGGAAGATTAGGCTAGTTTTCCCAAAACCTATGTATTTTCCACTTAAGGAATTAAGGGTTGTTTGTGCCTATCATGGGAACAATACGTATTTGGTCAAATACACGTGGGAAACCCTGGCTTAAACAAAGCTTAGAGAGTTTCCTGCAGTAGTTTCCTAGAGCAGCTGCAGCAAATCATCAAGAACTGAGAGGTTCCTTTCCTCACTGTTCTGGGGGCCAGAACAAGTCACTGGACTCCCTAGACCTGGGGTCCATCTAAACTCTTTACTAGTTCTGTGTGACTTTGAGCAAGTTATTCAACCTCTCTGTACTTCCTTATCTGCAAAATGGGGATAATTATGGTATTTATATTATAGTTGCCGTGAGGCTTAAATAAGATGATGTGTATCAAATGCTTGGTGCTTAGCAAGTGCTCAATGCATGGTCTTTATATAGGGATAGTCACAAAAGATTTCTGAGGATGACTCTGTAGGACTCAGCGGTTAACTTGGCATAAATCTGCAGTCAGTTATATAAGACAATATTGTGGATTTCAGATACCCATTTCCAGGTCCTGTTCACTCTGGACTCAGGAATGACCTCATTGGTCCATTCTGAGCTCCTGTCTTCATGGGGTCTCCAGATTGCCGTACTTCTTCTGTCAGTTTATTTCATGCTTTTCTGCACCAGGCTTGCTGCAGCCTTATTTTAAGATTTTTATTTGTGGCCTCTAACCTGCTATTGTGCTGTTAACTCTATATCAGCAGCTTTGAAGTAGGGAGACTTGATCCAACACGACCTCTCTCTTTGTCAACTCAGAATTTTTTTATGTTTGCTGTTTTCCACCTAAGAGCCCTTACCTACCTTTTTGCTCTGGGTTTGAATCCTAGGTCACGCACTTACTGAGTGACCCCGGGCTAATAACTTAAGCCACAGTTCCCTTATTTCTAAAATTAGGAAAATGATGCTGCTCACTTTGTAGGTTTGTTCTGGGGATGACAGAAGTTAACACGTGTAACCAGAGTGGGTGAGTGCCTGACACAAAGTAACAGCAATGATAATACTATTATCGTTGTTCTTTCTCCTGGCTATATTCTCTTCTACTGAGTGACATTGTCCGCAGCACATAGTGGGAATGGTCATTTCTTCTTTGTTCTGCATGTTGGAATATATTCCCTCTTCACTCCTTCTGGACTGGTTCTACCAGCAGCTTCTGCGAGAGTTCCCATTTAGCTTCCCCTCCACTGTTGTGGAGATCACATACGGGGGATGTCAATGGCTATGTCCTTTGTCAAGTCAGTGTGGACTGGGATTTAAAAGCTGAGGTTGCCCTGTCACTTTGTGATTTTGAGAATCTTTGAACTTTAAGTTTGCCCTGGTCCTGAAAGTCTACAGAACCACTGGAAATCACATACATTCAGAACTGAGGACTAAACATGAATTGTATTTGGAAAAAAATAAATTTAACAGTTTGGTGATTTGTTATGAAGCATTACCATGTATATCTTTCCCCTGGTTTTCAAAGCACAGTTGTCTCTGTAGGTATCTTTGTTTTCACATATCCTGAGAATCCTGATAGATAACTAGCTCATCTCCCACCTCCCCACTGCACTGCACACCTATACCTCACCGCCCCCCCCCCCAGAAATGGGAGATATTTTGGCTCTGTTACTTGGAATAGAAGGCTCCTTAGGGTCTCTGCAGGTGGGGCTGATGGAAAGGGGCAGGGCAGGACTTTCTGATCACTGGACTTGCTAATATATTGATTACTTGGTTGCCAGTTTCACCAGACCCCAAGGTTCTTTCTTCTTCCTGTCCTTGTTTATATCCCTTTTGCCTCCACTCCAGCTACTTCTCCATTTATGGTTTTTAAGAAGAGTTTAATGAAATGTTTATTATATAAGAGTTGGCTGTGTGGTGCTTCGAGCCTTTTGGAGGAAAGCACAATATAAATCTAATAAATAAATAATAAACAAGTGATATAAGCAGGAGGAAAATTATGTGTTTTAGGTGAGTTGTAAAGAACGTTGTAAAAACTGTAAAATGTATTTGTTAGATGAAGAGGCAGGGAAAAAAATGCAGATAATTATCGCTTGTACAGGAGTGAGTCTTATACAATATTTTAAACTACAAAAACAATTCTCATGAGTTTTAACCCTTTGTGGAGCCACCTCTGCCTCTGTTTTCCGCTGGAGGGGATATGAAACAGAAAACAGCAGGTAGCTCAGTAGCATTTTGTTTATTTCCTCGGTTGGCCACGGAGGAGCTATGAAAATGACATTTAGGACCCAATTCTACAGCTCTTATGAGCTTATAACTCCCAGTGATTTCAGGGAAGGCTCTTAAGGGATGAACATGTTCTGCAAAATCCCACAAATCCTAAGCAAAGTCTAAACTACTCCATTAACACTTCCTGGTGGGATCTGAGTCTATGGTTCTTAGAGAAGCAAAGGCCTCAGTTTTATGAATGCCATTTTCAACCTTTGATGCTGCACTGGGTACCCATATAATGTTTGGATTTTGATTTAACTTTGACTTTGGCTTTGTGTTGGGAGAAAGTAGGGCTGGGCTCAAACTTTGGCCTTCTGTTTCCCTTTGGATGTCAAAGATGGAATCCTATAGCTAAGAAATGTGGAGTTATTTTTGCATTTATTTTATTTTATTATTTTTTTAAAGATTTTATTTATTTATTTAACAGAGATCACAAGCAGGCAAAGAGAGGAAGGGAAGCAGGCTCCCCACTGAGCAGAGAGCCCGACGCGATGCTGCGCTCCATCCCAAGACCTTGGCATCATGACCTGAGGTGAAGGCAGAGGCTTCAACCCACTGAGCCACCCAGCCACCCCTTATTTTTGCATTTAAAAAGTAGGAGAGTAAACAGCGTAGTTGCATTAGTTGGTTTTAGATCCCATTTCTGGTGATTTCTATTCAGGCTTAATCTTCTCTAGTCCCTTTTAAAAACTCATCTAATGTACACACCTGAGCTAGAGGCGCATTTCATCTACCTGCTTTAGATGTCAGCACAGGCTCTATATTTCATTAGCTCACTTCCTCCCATCCCAGTACTAACCAGGCCCGGCCCTGCCTAACTTCCAAGATCAGACAGGCTGGGGCGCCTTCAGGGTGGTGTGCCTGTAGACTCATTAGGTCACTTCCTGTTTGCTTTCTCCACTCAACAAATATGGCCTGTTTATCTTGTTTCTGCTTTCTGCTAAACCCCGTCCATTAAACATCCAAGTTTGGGATGACTGCCTGTAGAAATTTTCTAGAAGAGGGCTCACCAGGGATATCTATGCTTTGTCTGGAACACCTAGAAAAGAAGGAGAGAAAATAGACATTGAAGCATGGTTATTAATTTCTTGATACGTAAGGAGAAAGGAAAAACAGAGGGAATCATGTATTCATGAAATTTTTCATAGCTTAAAGGTTGATATGACAGAAACTACCTTTCTTTCCCCCAGGTTCAAATTTGTTGTCCACAATAGTCTTAATTATTGCCCCTGCCTTTAACTTTTATTTAAATTCCAACTAGCTAACATACAGTGTAATACTAGTTTCAGGTGTACAATATAGTGATTAAACACTTCAATACCGTATCCAGTGCTCATCACAAGCAAGCACACTCCTTAATCTTCATCCCTAATTTAATCTATCCCCCTTTTTTGATTGTACCATGAAATTTTGTAGGCATCATGGAAAGAGTATGGGCTTAGGAAGGAATGATATTCAAATATTCATCAACTCATTCAACACCCAAGGAGATACCAACTGTAAACAACGGGTATAGGCTAGACTGGCACTTGCGTTGACTAGTGAGAGTGGATACCAGCCATAAACAACTAGTATGGGACCGTTGAGACCATGAAGAATAGAGCTGTAGAAAACTGATATTGACTAGGATGGCATCCACATGGACCAATCAGAATGGATACCAGCTATAAACAAGCATGGGGACCACACTGACATGTACGGATTGAATTTCAGGCTTATGAGTGGGACACATCTGGAGTATATCGAGACTCTATTTGTGAACTACTGAAGAATTACATCAGTTAATGTCTCTAAGCCTTAGACTTCTCACCTAAAGAATTTCTTTTTTTTTTTTTTAAAGATTTATTTATTTACTTGAGAGAGCGAGCGAGCACATGTGTGTGTGCATACACACAAGTTGGGGAAGGTGTAGACGGAAAGAATCTTCAAGCAGACTCCCCTGCGAGCTCTGAGCTTAATGCAGGGCTGGAGCTCATGACACATGAGAATGACGAAGTGGAACAAAACCAGGATTTGGTCACTTAACTGACTGAGCCACTCAAGCACCCTTCACCTGTAGAATTTCCAATGCTTATCTCTTTTTTTGAACGTTCACTGGATGAATATGGGAGGAATTTTTCTAACTTTTATGCTTCTTTGGATCTGGGATGATTTCTCAACTTTTTCTTCCAGATTACTAATTTAGACTTTAGCTTTTTTCATTCTATTTTTCAACTCCAATGTTGGATATTTAATTGCGGCAATTACATTTTTAGGTTTTCAAATTATTCTTTGATTGTTTCACTTTTAGGAAGCTGTGTTTTGTTTTCTGATGGATTGTTTCACTTTTAGGAAGCTGTGTTTTGTTTTTGTTTTCAAATGTTTTTAAGAATGCTAGTTTAAAAAAGGGAGTTCTCTTTCTTGCTTTCTGTCTCTCTCTCTCTCGCTTGCTTTCCGTACCACTTTGAGATTTAGGGGTTATTTGCTTATTTGGGATCTTATCTTTCATGCTATTTGTTTTTGCCCAAAGTCTGGTGACCCTTGAGAGTCTGTTCATGTTTATGAATGAAAGAGTAGGTTGACAATTTTCATACGGTTTCACTCATATCTGGAATATAAGAAACAGTGCAGAGGATCATCAGGGAAGGGCGGGAAAACTGAATGGGAAGTCATCAGAGAGGGAGACAAACCATGAAAAACTCTTAACTATAGGAAACAAATTGAGGGCTGCTGGAGGGGAAATGGGTGAGGGGATAGGATACCTTGGTGGGGAGCATTAAGGAGGGCACATAATGTGATGGGCCACTGGGTCTTATGTAAGACTGATGAATTATTGAACTCTGTATCTGAAATTAATGATGTGCTATATGTTGGCTAATTGCATTTAAATAAAATATACAAACAAAAATTCAGCATCTGAGTTAGGTTGTTTTTTAAAGTTAAATAGTTCTATTTAACTGAAACAGGGCTGACTTTGTAAGAAGCAGTGTTCTGTATAAGTGAATGGGACCTATTGACAGTCAATCTTTTCATAAAAGACTATATATGAGGGGAAAGAGCCAAGATTTAGAGCTCAATAACTGCCAGATTTCAAGGATTTTAAGGAAGAATATTTTTGTTTGCTTTTTTTTTTAGGATTTTACATTTTTATTAGGTCATTTTTTTCAATTTTATTGAAATGTCATTGACATACAGTATAAATTCAAGGTGTGCAGCATAATGATTTGACTTACACATATTGGGAAATGATCACTACAGCAAGGCCAGTTAGCATCATCTCGTATAGGTATCCACCATCCCCTTAAAAAAGGTCTTTTCCTTACGATGAGAAATTTTAGGATCTCCTTCCTTAGCAACTTGCCAGTGCACCAAACAGCAGAGTTAGCTATAGTCATCATGTCGCCCATTGTGTTCCCAGTACTTACTTATCTCATAACTGGAAGTTTGTGCCTAGTGAGCTCCTTCCTCCAACCCCTCCCCACCTCCTGCCTCTGGTAACCACAGATCTGGTCTCTTTTTCTATGAGCTTTGTTTGTTTTAAGATTCCACATGAGTTCATACAGTGTTTGTCTTTCCCCGTCTAACTGTTTGCTTGTTACTTTTAGGTCTCTTGTCCCTACTCCTTTTCGAGTTCTTATTTGGCTTGAGTTTGTTCAACTTCTCTTGACCATTTCAGTACTGTTGATAAGGATCCTTCCTAGCACATCTCTCACTTTCATTAAGCATTTCTTAGGATTTCAACATAGGCGAAGGGAGTACCAACTGCTCTGTTTATGCGGGAGAAGAACCAACCAAGCCAGCAGTATGATAGATAATTCTTTAATTAATTATCTTCATGATCTCTCTGAGACCTGCTATGCTCTCCGCTTGGTTAAAATGGAGATTCCCCAGAGGATCTCCTCTTAATCCTTACCACCAGTCTTCAGTGTAAGTTTGTGTTTTAATGTTTGCTTTAGTTTCTCAGACCATTTAGACAATTCTGTTTTCTTTCTATTATCTGGAAATACTTTAGTAAATGTGGTATTCTATTGGGACAGGTTTTTTTTTTTTCTTTTGTTTTCAGCTCAGTTGTGAATTTTCTTATTTACTATCATTTCAGTGAAGTTGTAAGGGAGAGAAATTAAATATGTATACTCCATCCCCACCCGGAAGTTGAAGTCTGTTAACATGAGTTAACATATGGAAGTGCCTCATAAACTATGAAGCACTGTTCCAAGTTAGCAAGTGAATTTCTCTCTTCTTCTTCTTATCATTATCATTTTCCTCCTCATCACTAACACTTCCAACCTCCAGACATTGTCTAGTCTTACGCTTTTTAGAAAGAAGATGAGATAACATAGAATTGGTAGAATTTCAGACAATGTAATGGGAGAAAGTGAAATATTCAGACAATGTGAAAAAGGCATGGCGGATGAGGAATACTATGACCTACATGGGCCCCATGTCCAGGCATCTGCTTCTGAGGTCAGCTGCTCTAAGCCATTTGCACTTTTCATCATTTCTTACCTCCTTTTTTTTTTTTTTTAAAGATTTTATTTATTTATTTGACAGAGATCACAAGTAGGCAGAGAGAGAGGAGGAAGCCGGCTCCCCGCTGAGCAGAGAGCCCAATGTGGGGCTCGATCCCAGGACCCTAGGATCATGACCTGAGCGGAAGGCAGATGCTTTAACCCACTGTGCCACCCAGGCGCCCCCTCTTAGCTCCTTTTATTCTCAACACACAGACACTCCATGTACAAAATTTTCCACTACCTCCATTGGCTTCATGGACAGTGTTGAAAGGTACCCACTGGCATCACTATTGACATATGTGGGTTATGTATGGGTAAGTACCTGCTTACCTGTGTATTCTTTTGTATCAGCATTGTTCTAAATAGAGATGCCTATCACATATGCTTAGAAAATTTTTTTGTGTGTTATGAAAGTAATACAAGATAATTGCAGAACACTTAAAAAAACGTGTAAATAAGCAAGAAATAAAAGAGTCATTCAGAGAACTATTTTCAAATTTTGAGTATATGCTTCTAGTCTTTTTTATATATCCACAGATTTTCATGCACACATACCCTTTTATATTTTTCATCCTAATAGGAATGTTCTATAAATGGTTTTGGCTTTCTTAATGACACCTACAACTATCTTGATAAACTATAACATGTCTGCTTCTTTCCTCCTCATCCTGAGCTTTTTCTCTCTTTCTTTCTGTCTTTCTTTTTTTTTTTTTAAGATTTTATTTATTTATTTGACAGAGAGAGATCACAAGCAGGCAGAGAGGCAGGCAGAGAGAGAGGAAGGGAAGCAGGCTCCCTGCTGAGCAGAGAGCCTAATGCAGGGCTCGACCCCAGGACCCTGGGATCATGACCTGAGCCGAAGGCAGAGGCTTTAACCCACTAAGTCACCCAGGCACCCGTCTTATCTGTCTTTCTATAGTTGCTTATGGATGTTACATGAAAAGCGAGATGTGAGTTAATATATTTAACCTGGAAAAACAAGAAAAAATCTGCTGTACCTCAATCACCCCATTTGTTTGGAATATGGGTTCCATATATTAGCCTGAATATTTGTACATAAGTTCTTTTTTTTTGTTAATTCATCAATTAATTCATTAATTAAGATGGGACATTTGTTTATTTGGATGAGTATGTGCCAGCATTGCACTGGAAAACAAAAAGCATTACTTGTGCCATTCCTTCTTGGGCCTGCCCATCTGGTAAGGATTGCTTTCCAGTGCGCAAAGTCTTGAAAAATTATTAGGCCATTACACAGTGCCCAGGTCAGCACTCTGGAACTCATGCTAGACTCTCCTCTTTCCTTTATTTAACAAATTATTATTATTATTTTTAATCCCAGCTCCTCTCAACCTCTTGGTTACCCCCTCTTCTCCATTACTATTACCTTTCCGTTAGCTCTGGGACTTACTGGCTCTTGTCTTCTTGAAATACCTTACCCTCCTCTCTACTCCTCCAGTCCCTCCAGCACATTGTTTATAGTATGGTCTGTTAAAATTCTGATGACATCCTTCCATTTCTTGAGAGATGGCAAGAGCTCTGAAAGCAAAAGGGCCAGGTTGGAATCCTGACTCCAGCAATTATCAGCTCTGCAATCTTCGGAGACTCCTCAGCTTTGCCATCTATGGTTTCCTCATCTGTAAAATGGGAACAACAATAATAGTTGTTGCAAACATTTACTGTGTTTATTAACATCAAATGCTTACAGCAGTCCTGGGCAAACTGTGTTCAGTAAGTTTTAACAATGATTAAAAACACTTTTATTGTCCTCCTACCTTCCACGGAGTAATTTCTGAACTTCTGGCATGGCACAAAAAAACTCTTTGTACTTTCACCTCTGACTACATTCCCAGCTTCACCTCTTGCTCCTTTCTTCATTTGTATCTTCTTCTTGGGCCAAGATAAAGCACAAGCCATTCTTTAAATGTGCCATGACCTTCATGTCCTGCTGAATGCTGTGTTCCCTCTGCTTGGGTGCACACCTGACTGCTGGCATGAGCAGAAACCAACAGGGGACAAAGATCCAGGCCTCTTACCTTCCAAGCTGGAGTATTTCCTACTCCCACACACTGTTTCCTTCATCTCTAGCCTTTATACCCCTCTTCTGAGTATGTCACCCATGAACTTGGTAGAGTAAGAGGCGAGGGAGTGGCATGGGGCAAAGGGAACACCTAAAAGTGGTTTTAGTACACGTGAAAAGTCCATTCTTACATTAACTGTTTGAAGCAGCATGCCTTTTTACCTAGGGGCATTTGGACATAACTCCATGATTCTTCTTCATCTTCTTTTTTTAAAGATTTTATTTATTTATTTGAGAAAGCAAACAGGAGTGGGGGGTGGGGAGGGAACATAGGCAGAGGGAGAAGCAGACTCGGCATTGAGCAGGGAGGCTGATGTGGGGAGCTCAATCCCAGGACCTCGGGAACGTGACCTGAGCTGAAGGCACTTAACCGACTGAGCAACCCAGGGGTCCCATAACTCCATGCTTCTAAAGATGACTTCTCTCATGAGAGAGGTTGATATAGACACTGTAGCTGTGTGTTGGTATTTTGGATGGTGTGGGTGGTCATCGTAGGTAGTAGCTGGGGCTCTGTTTTCCTTCTGCTATGCTCCATGGGCCTCTGCCTTGAGATGCCCTGAACTGGCTAAGCATATCTATATTGGCTTTGGATCTTTCTCAAGGTGCCTGTTCTTCCTTTCATTAGTGTGGATAATCAGAGTTTGATTGTAAAGTATGTCCAGGCCAAATACAAGGGCTTTTAAAATTGTCTGCTGTTTTAGATTATCCAGGCCACTGATCCCCCTTCCTTAGCATGGATAATTGAGAGTGGACTGGGCTGAAGAATGTTAAGCAGAACCAATTGACAAAATAAATGAGATTTTAAAAATCCTTTACATTTTAATAATAGAAAAAAAACAAGCTAGGTTTTCTTTTCTTTTTTAATCTAAAAGGGCCTATTTTATATTTTGAAACTGTAAATTTCTTTGCTTTTATGTTGACACAAAATAAGAAAATACTTTCTATGGTGTACCCATTTAAAACCCATTTCAAACGTATGCTAATTATAAGAGGCTCTTAATGGATTTAGGGGAAGATTGAAAATATCGAGAAGAGGTTGGACAGTTCCAGAGTCAATGTCAAATCTTTTTATAACTATGTTTATGTTTCAACCAGGTAGCTAGGAGAGGGTAGTAGTCACTTCAAATTCTGAAAATCTCTCTCTTGATAATGGAGGCTATAATTCTTTGCCCCTAATGAGCAATAATCATGTAGAGAAGGGCATTTTTTGAATGTATATATAAGATTAACAGGGTTTTGATCCCTGTCTGAATGTCTGTGTTTATTCACTTCTCATTTTCATCCTCTTGTCTTTCCCCATGTGCCTCTGAATGCAGGCAGAAATGTATTTACATGTCACTTGACTGGGAATTTAGAGGACATTTTCTCAAAGGAACAATGTTGTAAATAGGGGTAGGTGTCACTGAATACCCTTCAGGTGTGTAATGAGATAAATAGATTTTGGGGGTTGGCCTGGGAATTTGGGACATAATGTAAGAGGCAATAGTGAGTTTCTGGGCAGGTGACTCATAAACAAGGTTTTTGAAACATTACCCATTTTTATGTTGGGAATTGCCAAGCTAAGGCTTAAAGTCTCCCACAACACCCATGAATAATCATTTAAATACAGGCTTTGAGACTTGGGGGGAAAAGAGCATTATTTACTCTAAAGACAATAATCTTCCTTTGGAATCATTGTAGTCTATCATACAGATGCATACTTGGGAATCTTTGAAAGAGCAACATTTTCTCTTGATGGTCCATTACTTCATATGTTTTATAAATTACTATCCGGGTCTAGACTGCAGGCACAGGTTAGAGATGCACATCAACCACTCTGTAACAGAGTGTGGGAGACGAAGGCTCTTTCACAGGGTGAAATATTGCAAGGGACTTTGGTCATTGCCTAATTTCTTTTTTAGTGTGAAGAACAGGGTATGGGGATGGAGGTGATGGAGACCCTAATGTGTCTTTTGGTTCCCTGCAATGCTGAGAACTTGGCAAATATTGGTACACAACAAATTCTTGTTGTTCAACTGACTTGCTGAAGGAAGAGCTGAAGGCTTCTCAGCATAGATATTGTACAGCTGAGGCCAGACATCTGCCAGGGTCACCCCAGTACACTCTCTGTGGCTCAAATAAAGATAAGGTACAGCCATTCTGAAACTATGATGTAGTTGGCTTGATGTTGGATGATGACTTGAGAGAGAAAATGTGCCAGAAGAGTCAGAAAAGATCTGTTTCCATGAGGTATTGGAGGACCCATGTGCCTCATGTGAGTTAATAATTAAATTAAATTTAATGAACATTTATTTGAATCCCTGCTACGTAGTTCCTCCCAGTTAGACATTGACTCACTGTATTAGAGCTTCCACTGTAAAAGTACTGTAAAAAGTAAATACAATCATGCGAATCCCACATTTTAGTGAGGGATAGAAGCATATGCAGAACCGTGATGTGATGTGATGATCCTAGTGGCAGAACAAACCAGATGCTAGTGGAGCATCGGTGGGAGAGGTGGGGATACAAGAGTAAAATGGGAAGCACTTTATGGGCATTTACATTGGGCTTTTAATAAGAAGCTTGTTTTATTCTGTTTTGTTTTGCTTTGTTTTGTTTTCAGGATGGGCATATCAGCAGAGGAAACATTTTGAGCAAAGGCATGAAATTATGAATATGTAGTTTTTGAGGAATAGTATAGTCACATCTGGTAAAGTAGGTAAGTGGTTTAGGATTCTAACATTTTGGAATGTATTAGAATCACCGAGAGTTCTTGTTAAAATGTAGATTTGGGGGGCCTCTACAACACCACTATTTATAAATAGGGCCCAGGAATTTACATTTTTTTTTATAAGTGTTCCATATGATGGCTCGTGCTTTGAGAAAGCCTGCAACAGTCTGTTTTCTGATGATAGGTAAATGGCAGGACCCGAAGCTAGAAAGGTAGGATAGGTCCATGTTGTGATGTATATAAGGTACCAGGCTAAGACGTTAGTGTTAGGATCGTGGACAATAGGTTCTTGGTAGCCATAAAGTATTCTTAAGCAACAGGAAAAATGCGATTAAGTCTGTGTGTTAGAAATAGTTTTGACTGTCGTGTGGAGGCTGAACTGGAGGAAGGAGACATGGGTGCTAGGGAGCAGCCATTAGGCTCTTGCAGTAGATGAGGCAGGGGATAATGAAGGCCTGAATTTGGATGGAGGGAGCCGAATGGAGGAGAAAGCATAAAGAGACAACAATGAGGGAGAACTGGAAGGATATGTTCATGAATATAATGCAGGGCAGGAAAGATGTAGGAGAACAACTAAGGTGATCCTTGTCATTGTACTTTAGGTGACCAGTTGCCTCGTGGCACTATGAATAGAAACACAGTACAGTGGAGGAAGGGCAGGTTTGGACTTGGTGTGGTAGCGGTCAGATAGGTTCCCTGTAGGCTTGAGATTCCCTTAGGTTATTTATTTATTAATTAAATATTTTATTTATTTCAGAGAGAGAGAGAGAGAGAGAGAACAAGCACACACAGGGGGGGGGGGGGAGGGGCAAACGGAGAGGGAGGAGCAGATTCCCCCCTAAGCAGGGATCCTGTGCTGGGGCTTGATCCCAGGACCTTGGGATCACAACCTGAGCCAAAGGCAGATGCTTAACGGACTGAGCCACCCAGGTGATCCCCTCCTTCCCAGAGTATTTAAATGGAAATCCTGGAAGGTGACTGGAAATTCATATCTCCTTTTCAGGTTAGATTTGCTGGTAATCACTGGCATCTAGCTGATGGTTGAAGTCATAATGGATGAGAGTACTTGAAATAGAGTTATAGAGGGATGTGCAAAGAGGAGCAAAGGTTGCAATGTCTGGATCAAGTGCTATAGAGAAACTCATAAGCTCAGAAGGAGCCCACATGGAACTGACATTCTTTTAGGAAGTCAGACTGACTAGAAAGAATTCTAGAAACCTTCTAATCCAGTGGTTTTAAAACATATTTTCATGCAGCAGAACTAGGAAAGCCTAACTCAGAACTCTAACAAAAGAGATAGTGATGGAGCTTCTCTGGTTGAAGGGAAGGTGGGTTAACTGTCCCCCAGCATTTCCTTCTTGAGTGTTTCTTCCCCCATGGCGACTCTTGACTCCACTCTGGGGAATGTGGTTTTTAAAACATGTTACAGAAGCCAGAGATGGATTGATATGATCAATGTCGCACAACGCCTTAGTGACAGGCGAGGAATATGATGGGATAAGGCCCACAAGAAACAAAGCAACAGAGGCTACGTGGAACTCATGGCCAAAATGAGTGGTGCAGACAATATGAGTACAAGGCAGAGGGTTAATGTTCTGCGTTGTGATAGTCAGGGAAGGAGTTGCAGAGGTAGTAGATTTTTAGAGGCTAAGAAAGTATTTAGGAATTTAGTTTCTTGCCCATTTAAAAGTCAGAGCTTAAGGGTTGTGTTAGGTTGGAGAAAGTTAAAATATGAGTCTTTCCAGCTTCTATAAAATCAAGGCAATTGTCATGCACCTGACATCATAATTATTGCTCAGACCCCTTCCCAGTTCCAACAGAAATGGAAATTCAATGATGGGACAAGCTGAAGAGTCAGAGCAAAGGGCAACAGTAGCTTTCCTTTCTCTGTAGAAGGGACTTCGGGAGGGGCAGCTTGTTTGGAAGGCAATGTCTTGGTAACTTAATTTGAGGTTATATTTGCAAGGCACGCATGCTCTTCTTAGTAGAAGGCATTTTGACTTCTGAAGGCTATTTCGGGGGAGTTACCGATGGAATATCCCTTTACACTGCCAATTGACATACTGTGGAAATGTGGAAGCTACAATCAGTCCTTAACAAGAAAAGTCTGGAAAACTGTATTCAGGGAGTTTTTTTTTTTTTTTTTTTTTTTAAGATTTTATTTGTTTGACACAGAGAGATCACAAGTAGGCAGAGAGGCAAGCAGAGAGAGAGAGAGAGAGAGGGAGGAGGAAGCAGGCTCCCTGCCCAGCAGAGAGCCCGATGCGGAACTTGATCCCAGGACCCTGAGATCATGACCTGAATGAAGGCAGAGGCTTAACCCACTGAGCCACCCAGACAGCCCTCAGGGAGTTGTTTTGAGACATCGGCAGAAATCTGTCAAGACTGAAGACTGACCCAGTGATTCCTGGAGGACCTTGAGAAAAGTCAATTAGTATATGAATCAAAGGAACCTCAAATTATTCTAAAAGGCATTTGCTGCCATCAGAAAGTTCTGTTCTTGAATTAGCAAGCTGCTGTGAGTTCCAAGCTGGTTTTCTTTCTTAGAAAGATGCTTATGGGGTATAAATCTTTTTAAGTGCATTTTTTGGTACCAATTGTTCCATTTAGAAAAAGCCCATTAGTTTGTTATTAAGTGATCTATTTAATAGTGTCCATAAATTCTAAAATTGGAGACTGGGTATTGTTATTTTGGATGTTTTAATGGTCCCAATTGTTTAAATTCTTGGCTTTGACTCATTTGCTTGACCTTTGTTTGTTTTAAGGGTTTAGGAAAACTCCCAACTACTCAGAGTTGATGTACTGGCTCTTCATATATGGGATACAAATATGAAAAATGTTTGAATAAGTTAACTAACAGTATCGGAATGATTGGGTCAGGTCTACACAACCAAAGTGAAGTAAATAACTGCAAATTTTTAAGGAATCAAAAAATTTAAATAAAAATTCAATTTCTTACCAAAAAAGGTTTAACTTAATGCATTATTATTTTGAGTGTGATTGTAACTGTAATACCTATCCAGAAAAAGGGCCGGAAGATTATACTACAAAATATTACTTCAGAGAAGTGATATAATATAGCTGTTGCTGGCACCAGTGCTTCTTTGCTCTACTGGTTGAGGAAGAACATGAGTTCATATTTGACTTTCACGAGCAATGTGATCTTGTTTTTGTTTCTTAACCTTTTTAAGACTTATGTCCTTCAGGTGGGTAATATCTATCTTTTGGAGGTTTTTGGGAATAGTACATGAAATAATTTAGGCAGCCTCTTAGCACGTGGCCTGGCATTTATTTTTAAGATCGATTTATTTTTTTCTGAGGTGAGGTGGGCAGAGGGAGAGGGAGAGAGAGAGAAACCTAAACAGACTCTGCACTGAGCACAGAGCCTGGCGTGGGGCTTGATCTCGAGGCCCTGAGATCATGACCTGAGCCAAAACCAAGAATATGGTGCTTAACCGAGCCATCCAGGTCTGGCATTTTAAAAAGAACTCAGTAGAAGGTAATCCTTATCATTACCTTGACTACCATCAACACCAACGCCATCATCAACATCTTTATCATCACCATCATTATCATTGCCATCAGATGGCACAGGAGACTGGGTCCTCCAGGAAGCGGAGGCCAGGATGGTGTTAAACATGCAAGAAGTTTATTCTTCATGACAGAAACGAGTGAGAGCTGAGAGAGGTTGGGATGCAGGTCTGATGAGTGAAGGAGAGAAGGAAGAAGGCGGTTTGAGTGAAGCATTTAGACTGCAGGACAGTGCAAGGGAGAGCTCTGCCAGGTCTTCAGGGAAGTGGCAAGTCTCCTGTTGGAAAGTCCCACATCTTCCATTGACAGGATTGTCGTAGTAGCCTCAGCATATCCAGCACCGCCTGGGATCAGCTCGGGGAGGTATGGCCTCGGTGCAAACTGCACCTGTGATGACCCTTCGTCAGCTGGTCGGCTATGCTCCCTGAGGTTGGGCATTTGCAAAAGCGTTAACAACTGTCATAGTTGTGAGTGATTTATTTTATTTTTTAAGATTTTTAAATTTATTCGTTAGAGAGAACAGGAGAGAGCATAAGCAGGGGGAGGAGCAGAAGGAGAAGGAGAAGTAGGCTTCCACCTGGCAGGGATCTTGACATGGGGCTCCCCGGGACCCTGGGGTCATGACCTGAGCCTAAGATAGATACTTAAGCTTAACCAACTGAGCCACCCAGGTGCCCCAGTTGTGAGTGATTCTAAAAATCTTTCCTTTTTAAAATTTTTTTTTATTTTATTGTCTATATTAAACTGCCTTACTTTAGCATAAAGTAGCTGTAAAATAACGAATTTAAAGTATTTTCTTTTGCTTGCATAATCTGAAAGTGTTTGAGACTTGCCCAAATCTCACAGTAATTCCATTTCACTTCACAAAAGCTTTTCACTTTGCTCCAGTATTTTGGTACTGCCGTGCTGTTACTGCAACTGGACCTTTCCGTGAAAAGTTTTGGTGTTCTGCTCCAACTTTAATTTCTATTTAGAAACCTGATTTGATTAAAGAGTGAAAGTTTAAGTGTTTGTAACAGAATTCAATTAAAATAGGTCATACTTGGGGCTCTGAAAATGGTAACTGGCCTTGGGCAAATTAGAACAAAAGTTATAAAATTCAATTGGATGCATCACAACATTTAACATCTTTAAGGAGGACGTTTTGCCTAATAGATTCAATTTAGAAATATTTAGTGTAGGTCATCAGCTTAAGCACCTAAAAAATGTGTTTGATTGTTTTTTTTCTCCCTTTAGTTATAGCTAGGATCCGGACACCTGAACTCTAATCTACAAAATAAACAATTTGTGGTGGGACCTTGAAGAAAGTCAATTAGTTTCTGTGACTTTACCAGTAGGTTAAGGAGGAGATTGTAATATTGGTGAATAATGTGCTTAGAGATGTTTGCATAAAAGATGCTTCGTCATTGTAAAGTGTTATTGAATATTTATGGTCTACCAGACTGAGCCAAATGGCCCAGAGGAAAAAACAGTCAGATTTATGTAAACCTTGTTCAGTGTCCCAGATACTTCAGGATGGGTGCTCTATATATGAATGAATAAATAAATGGTATAAACATTATTTTAAATTTTGAAGGTACATCAATATTATCTGGGGTGTTAGCCAACGTGCCTGACCTCTGACATTGAAAGGAAGTGTCTGCCTCCTGGTAACTATGTCGATCTCATAAATATTTTTAAAGCCTGAGGCATTGATGGCAAGTAATGTTTTCTTAGAGTTTTGTGTCTGCAAATAAAGCTAAATTATATCTTTACCTAAAACCTACAAGAAATTATTTTCTCTCACCCACAGGGTTGCTCTGAGAATTCGCAGACTGAAATTGCGAATCTTATACAAACTTCTTTTTTTTTTTCCTTTTCTTTTAAGAAGTGTTTTACTCACTGTCTGTACAGTAGTTTTTTATCACTTTATGTGAGAAATCTGAGCCACAAAGAAATTATAATAAAAACAGGAGCTGTAAACATTGCCCAAGGACTTAATGGATCTCACTGAGCCACACAATGCAGATGTATTGGGACATAAATAGGTGTTAAAAGAGACGAGACACAGGAGCAATGTGTTTGGAGGGGGTCACTGCTTAATCCAAATGCGTTCAGCACAAAGATTCATGAAACGTGACAGTGGGCCAGGAGGAGCTTGCTGTGACATTTCAGATTCCCCTACCTCTTCTAATTAACCATTTCAAGTACATAACAAAACCTAGATCACATACACATTTAGTAAGACCCGCTGGTACCTAGTACAGCCCTGTCTGGGGGGGATGGATGGTTCTGCTCTCCTAGGCAATGGACTATGACTCAGTAATACCTCAAGCTGGGTTTTTAATTTCTGAGATACATTGGTTCTGAAGAGCACCTGTCCAAAAGACAAAAACTGTAGCAGAGCTGCTGTATGACCTATCCTGTCATCAGATGCATTTGGGTATATAGCATGAGTCTAAATATACCTTAGCAAGTCTAATGAGATACTTGAAAATATGAAAACCACATATAGAAAAAAACTGCTATCACAGGAACAACAAGAATAATAACAGTAACAATAATGGCTTCTGTTTAAAATATTTTATTTATTATTTTAGAGACAGATTGTACGTGTGCAAATTGGGGGGAGGGGCAGTGGGAGAGGGAGAGAATCCCAAGCAGACACCACACCGAGTACAGAGTCCCACAGGGGTGGAGGGCCTCGATCTCATGACCCTGATATGATCTGAGCAGAAACCAAGAGTTGGATGCCTTGCTGACTGAGCCACCCAAGTTCCCTAATGGCTGCCTTTTTAAACAACTACTACTTGCCACCATGGCAGACATTTTACACACTTCCTATATAATAATTCCCTTTTTTTCATTTTTTAAAAAAATTTTTATTTATTTATTTAATTTTTAAAAAAATTTTTAATATTTTAAAATTACAAACCCTTGTGTCGAGGGCTGACTTTCAATAGATCGCAGCGAGGGAGCTGCTCTGCTACGTACGAAACCCCGATAATTATTCCCTTTTTATAGATGAGGACAAAGACTCAAAGAAATGAAGTTATCCAGGGTGAGTTAGCGTGTGGGATTTCTGGAAATTTTTTTTAATACAGAAAACACCCTCTAAAACCCAACCACCCCAAATTCCTGCTGAGGCCAGTTGTTAGGAATTCTTGTCCTGTTAGTTGGTGGGCTTAGAAACCTTTAGGGTGCTAATATTTGGACACGACCCACCTCTCTTCAGGTCAGCATCTCCACGTCTGCTCACCCCCAGGTCTTGTCACTTGTCTTGGGAAATGGGAACCAGGACTGAAAGTCCAGAGTCCTGCCTCAGTATCTGCAGCATTGTGAGATCCATCCATACTTGTTGGTATGATCTCAAATATCCCACAAACGCTCAAGCCTGTGATTTTCATTAGTCAAAAAAAGGATGCCATTAGCTCATTTTCACAAACGCCAGATTTATAGAGGTGTTCTAGAAAACACATTAAAATGGAATTAGTTAAAATAAGACATTTGTATTTAACTGGCAAACAGAATCAATTTACCTGATGCAGTTCATAGAGTAGGTTTGGGAAGCTGCCCTCCACCCCTTCCTTTTTGCTCAGTTTTATTGTACAATAAAAATCTCATTGGTGATTGATAAGAAAACCATGAAAAGCAAATTCGTGTTCATAAAATTTTTGAGTTGATTTGCTACTAGAACCCGGTCAGGCAAACCAGTAAGGGTTGAGGTTTCTAGGGCTATTTCATGCCTACCGTGAGGTCACTAGGAAGTTACAGATTAATAGCATGGTGCTCTTTATAATTTTCATGTAGTAGAGGGAGGAAAGAGTTAATGGATTTAAACGTTGCAAAGGGTGTTACTTCTGGGCAGGAGAGGCTTGAATGTAGGGCACCTTTTGCATTTTAAGCACAGATGTTTGATCCCTTGTCCCACAGTTATGTAATAAAAGAACTTTATTATTATTTTTAAAGGGAAACAGAAAAAAGGCCACTGGGAAAAATACTTGTCCCTGGGGGACAACTTTTATAGTACGTGTTGTTCAGGAGCTAGTTCCTCCTGCCTCAAGCTTCTGGAATAGGATGAATGCCCTTCTCAAGGTGCTGAGAGTCCAGAGTGATGACCGAGTGCAGGCGTCAGAGGAACTGCATGGACAGGATTCACTGCATGCCCAACAGGCTTGGATGGTCCCTGGTGCAAAGAGCAAATGCAGCCAGGCAGTCCAGAAGAGGGAATCTCGAAGAGGCCAGCAAGACAGGGTGGGCTCCGTAAAAGACTAGTTACTCTGGGGTCACTTCTTAGGAGAGCCAGTGTAGGCTGGAGCAGTGGATACAAAAACCATTTATTAACAGCAATCCTACGCTGCCTCCCAGAGAGTCATTTCCAAATGCATCCACTCCAATAATACATCCAATACATTTCCTCAACACCACTATCAAGTAGGAAGACTCAGGTGTTATTATCACTGTCCTTTTGCAGATGAGGAAACTGAGGGTACAGAGAGGTTGGGCGAGTTGCTTGAGGTCACAGAGATAGTAAGGCTAGAGGGATAAACTGACACACATATAGAGAATATGAGTAAGAGCACGGTCTCTATTCAGTGACAGTTGGCTTACATTTTTACTTTTATCTGTTACCTATGCTCTCCTCCTCAAGGAAACCCCAGATTCTTCCAGTTTAACTGGGGGTGATATCAGTGATACAAATTATGGGATGGGTTTTGGGGTATGGTACAATACTTTGGAAGCTGAAGGAGTTTGAGAAAACAGCACAAGTGAGAAGGTTGCTCTAATCTCCCCCGCCCTTCTCCCCTGAAACAGGTCATAAAACACTCATGGGAGAGGTGCCTATCCCTGGAGGAAAGGAGCATCCTTATCTCTGAAGACAGAGGGACGCTGAGCAGAATCTGAGTAAACAGGCCTTGCCAAGCTTCCCCCATTTTCCTCCCCTTACCTTATGCTCTGTGACCTACCATATTCCTCTACAACCCTCCACTCATCATCAAACTTAGCATAAAAATACTCAGGTTTAACCATTTCTTTGGATCTTCATTTGCTTATGAAGGCTCCCAGGGCAAATAAAACTTAAATAAATCTGTATGCTTTTTGCCTCTTAATCTGTCTTTGTCAGTTTAATTTTCAGCCCCAGCCGGGGACCCCTAAGAGGGTCGAGGAAATGATTTTTCCTTCTCTACACATGTAGAGTGCTTGGCAAAGTGCCCGTCCCATCGTAAGGCTTAATAAATGATAGCTATTATTATTATCATGATGCTTTTTCCAGTGTACTGTTCCATCCTTCCAAATGGGGCTCAGATTAGCAAAGTGGCAATCAGAAACTGAAGCCAGTTTAGATTACTACAGTGCTCTGATGGATGAAGAGGAGAGCAGAGATTTTTCTTCAAAGACAGAGAAAAGTGTCTTTCACTAGATAGCATGTTTTGATGCATATATGGCTGAACGTGAAGAGACTTAATTGAAAGATATAAAAATAATTACAGCCGAATAGCAGAGGCGAAGGCAGTGAAGACAAAAAGCCGCATATGTTAAACAGGACTAAAGTAAATGAAAAAGGGTCTGAGAAGCCTCTGCAGCTGAGCACATTAGGATCCTCAGAAAACAACAACACGACAAGTGCAGGGCTGGAGCCCAAAGGGTCGAGTCCCAGAACCAGCACTGAAATATTTCTTCTCACTATTTATTTCCAGGGGAATTTGTCACTTCCCTCGATTACTAAATCAGTAGTTAAATTATAACCACATTCTGTTATACATTACACTGTGCCGTCCACAAGGAGGACACTGGGGGCACACTCTTAAAAAACGCTTTGCCTTCAGACTTAATGGGGGTGGCTCTTCTTTTCCCCTCAGAAATCAACACAGGTGGGCTCAGTGATCTTAAGGTTTACTGTATACTGGATATTTTCTTTGCCTGTTAGATCTACTCTCCACTGCCTCTGCTCTTGGCCCTGGGCAGCCAATCCATATTGATGTCATTGTCCTTGGACTTCAGTTCGGATTTGATCAATGGGAAGTATCAGCAGGAGGTCGTAGAGTCAGGTAGGGGAGGAGAGAAGCCAGAATGTTTACTGTTCTGGTTCCCTTCCTGTTGGATTGCGGTGGGTTGGCTGTGTCCCTGAGCTATAAAGGCCTCCTCTTCTGCCAGGCAGCCCTTGGCCAGTAACTACTCTCTAAGGTTTTGGAAACGGATTCTACCCCAGCCCCTTCCGGGGTGCTAATGATTTCATGCTGCCGCAAGCCCCGAGGTTCTGCACGGTCCCTTGTTGCTTTCCCCAAGCCCTGCTCACACCATTGTAAATAGTCCTTTACGAAACTCCCCTCAATTACCCAGTGTGAGTGCCATCTGTTTCCTGCTGGGACCCTGGCTGATACATATGGCCACTCTCGGTTATGAAACACAGGCTCATCTTGTATTTAGAATTATCAGTCTGTGAAACAGTTAAAACTTCAAATCTGATTTAGGGCTGTCTCGGATTTAGCTCTGTTGGAGGAGAGGGTGTGGTCAATCGTCTTTCCTCCCTTGCTTCTCTTATTACTGCTTGTTTACTCAGCCTTCTGACCTGGTCGAATCTGGTTGACCTGGGTGAAGACAAGGTAATAAAAAGGAAAATTCAGAAGGCGTTTCACGACTTCTGATTTTGGCAGATATTTAGAATAAAGTCTTTTTCTCATGGACATGCTCAGAGTCCTGCCCGTTGCCGTGGAGCATCCAGTGTCCCGGATGCCCAAGAAGCTGTCGGCTCCGGCTCACCACTGGCTCTCTCCAGCCATGTACCTCAGCTTCCACCTGTGGAGGGGACGTCTGTTTTAAAGTTTCGCTGCACTGCAGATGTTTATTTTCAGGTTTCTGAAACCTTTTCAGAAGGTTTCTGAAATCTTTTCTTGACCCAAGTATTAAAATTGTGTCACTTTTTTTTTCTTCTCAAAAATCATTCTGCTTTTATTTTCTCTTTATTATAAGATTTAGTTAGAATTAAAAAAAAAAAAACAAGTGGATAGACGGACTTATTCTTTTCTTGTTAATCTTCCTCTCCCTCCCTTCATTTTCTCTTCCATTTTTTTTCTTCTTTTTATGTTTATTTGTCAAAGAATGTACTTGTATGAATTCTAATATTTGTGAATACTTCAAGGTGTTTGAAAATAATTTTCTGCTGTTGAGTAGCAATCTATGTCTCTTGTATGTCTGTGTGTATCAAATGTTATATACACATACATGCATATGTACCTATATGCATAAAGTCATACAGAGATATCTGCCCATAAGAGAATAAGTTTATAAACTATGTTAATTAAATTCTCTCTTTCTCTGTCATTTTCTGAGAAAGTCTGTCCTGTGTTAGTGGAGTTTTCATTATATCCCTGCCATTTATCACAGGTTTTTCTCTTGTATTTGTCTTGTCAAAGCTCTATTGTTAGATGCATGAGAGTTCATGATTGCTATATGGTTTTGGTGGGCTTTAACTTTTATTAATACGAGAGTATTACTCTGTCCCATTTAATGCTTTTTCTTTATATTCATTTTTATATAATTTTTAAAGTTTTATTTATTTAAATAATCTCTACACCCCTGTGGGGCTCAAACCCATGACCCTGAGATCGAGTTGCATGATTTTCTGACTGAGCCAGCCAGATGCCTTTTCACATAATATCAATATCCCTAAGTCTACTTTATTTTTATCAGCATTTACATGGTAAATATCTTTTCCTCTTCACCTTTACTTTGTTCAAACAGAACTATTTAGTGGGTTTGTGATTACCAAGGTTTCAGCTTCTTTCTGCCATTATTATTTTATGTTTTCTAATGTGATAGTTTCCTTTTGCTTCCCCCTCTTCTTTTCTACCTCCTCCTCCCCCATTGTATTTTTCTTCACTCTTTTTCCCATTGAGTATGGTGTTTCCCACTGGAGGTGCTGTTGGCATTTGGCCTGGTCATTTCTTGGTTTCGTGTGTGGTTGTCCTGCACTTGGGAGGCCCTCGTTATTGGCCTTGCCACTAAATATCAGAGCAGCCCAGTCTCCGGGACAATGGGAAGCATACTTGCATAGTCTCACATGCCTCTGTTACTCCACTCCTCACTCTAAACAGGGTCGACTTAGGTCTGTCATTTCTTTTCCCTTGTGGTTACCTTGATTTTTCTAACTTAATTTTCAATTTTATCTTGGTAACATGAACATGGTTTAAAAACTCAAATAATATTGTGAGAATTATAACACCCAACAACAAAGAAAGATCTTTTATGTCACATCTCTCAAATTCTTAGTTCCCTAAAGCCAACATATTTGAGCCTTTTCACCATTTTTTTTCTAGTACTTACTTCTATGTTTCTAAATAGCATGCATATACAGTCATTATTTGGTATTCTAGTTGAAAATACAACATATCAACTTCCGACTTTGTAAGGTGAGGTTTTTTTTTTCAGCCTGCTCTAGCACCATCTCACAAAACAAACTTTTTCATCTCCATTTTTTTCCCATTTGGTTATTTAGCGAATTTTGTTTAAATCTTCATTCAGTTTTTACATCACTGTTTTATGTAGAAATGGTGCACAACTGAACCACCTTAATGTCCTGTGATTGAGTTTCTTTTCTTGTAGTTTTTGTTTTGCTTGAGAGTTAATGATTGTCTGTTGTTGGTGGCTTCCTCTTCTAGGATTCTTTCACTATTTCATCCCTATCCTGTCGGCCAGAAATGTAAATTGTTTCTTGACATGTTTAAACACATCAGATGCTTTATCAGTTTCTCTGTCTCTCTCTCTCTTTTTGTTTTTTTTTTCTTGGAGACATCTTTTCTGGAACCTCCATCCTCCTGTGACACGATATTGAAATGTGTTTCCATAGAATCTAGAGGTTTTTCTTGTCACTTTGGAGGCTCTGTCCCTTCTGCATTAGCTTTGGACACAGAGTGTTGTTAGTAGATCAGGGAATCTTTGCTCATCATAACCTCAAAGTTCCACATAGAATAGTTATATCTAATACATTTGAATGTTATTTGCAAAAATAAACAAATATTTTTTGTCTGAAAGTACACCAGGTCATAACTTATAATAGCAACTACTTGAATTTTTAGCCACATTTAATTTCTCAAATAATTTGCAATAACGTATAAGCATTAAAATAACTTCTGTATATATCTGTGAAGCAAGGAGATAGCAAACATCAATATTTATGTTTTATGCTAAACTCACCTCACAGAAACTCTTTTACTCAACACCTACTACAGGTAACCTCCACTTTCCTAAAGTTCATGGTATGCCACTCAACCTGCATAAGTATGGTAATGGCTTTTTTCATGAAAGCAAAGTAGCATAATGCTGACCTTAGGAGAGCAGGGGGTACTCTTTGCTTTACGCCATTTCAGGTTATGAAAGGTTTCCTAGGAACGCTCTACTTTTAGATAGCTGAGAAACCTTATTTCCAAACATTATTCATGGTCCTGGAGAGACACACATAAGAGTGAAATCTAGCCCCCGCCTTGACAGAGCTCCAAGTGTAAAGGAGGCAAAGATATTTTTAAAGATGACTCAACCCTCTGTGTTAATTGTACTGAGGGTGCACCCAGGAGGGCGTCATTCTGATGGGGAGTCAGAGAATACTTCTAAAAAGGGGTGTCGTGATAATGCCACTTTTGGGTTTTGAAGGAAGAGGACACACACACGTACATACACACAGGCTGACACACTTACTTACTTTTTATTTGACATGATTTCCTTAGGCAGAGGACTGAGGTCTACAAAGATCGATGTCCTCTCAAAGGGCATTATTGTGGCAAAAGTGAAAATGACATAGCCCTGTTTGTGTTGATGACTTCCAAATCAGGAAGCTGAGGGCTCTGTAGACCAAGTCACGCAAGCCTGGACACCAGATCTTCATCACAGGCAAGTCTGCGAGTATTTTTAGTTAGAGTAATTCCTACAGATGTACTATGGCATCAAGAGCAGGCCACCGAGAGAAGGAAAAAAAAGGGCAACTGGTCACTTTTTGTATAGTTAGTATTTGTTGTGTTGAGTCTGGCAGAGAAGAAACAGCACATTTATTGAGCACACACTTTCTACTGTGTACCTTGCTAGCATCTTTGCTTTGGCTCAGTTGATTTTTACTAGAACCCCAAGAAGCAGGTCTTATCCTCCCACTTTCTATGTACAGAGACGTGAAGTGAGGGGTAGAGACAAAATTTAAGCTCCCCTATTACTGGATCTAGAGCTTGTGCTGTTTTCCATCATACTTTGCAGGCTTGGATATTTTTTTATTTTAAGTTGGTAGGTAATACCAGTAATTTACGTTTTTGTGGGAATCCCTTCCATGTCCTAACATGGTAAGGACTTCAGGAACTATTTTATATTCCTCCAAATTATTAAAAAAATATAGAAGCCTATCATTTCTTACCAAAAATATTGCAATAACCTGCTGACTGGGGGTCTTTGGGTCCCTACTGCCTTCTTTTTACAATTCACCCTGAGCATTGCCACTGAATTATGCATTTGCTTTTCCCTTATCAGGTCCACTGTGAGAACTCCTACTCATTTTTTCAACGCTTGCCTTAAAATGTTTCTCTTGGGCTAGTCTCTCTGACTAGCAATGACAAAAGTAACTCAGATGCTTTTCTTGATTCCCCCATACTGTTTTTACGTGATCTTAATGCAACTTTTATCTTGATGCGGTCTTAGAATTTACTAGTCTGATGTCAACTGGATTGTGAGTTTTACATGATTTGGATATTATGTAAATGGAAATAGATCATGTATGTTTTTTGCCATTTGCTTTCTCCCTTCCCATATTACATTTGGGAAATTTATGCATGTGGATCTGAATAGATGTAGTTCATCCACTCTTAGTCCCGTATAGTCTTTACTGTATGATTATTCTCTAGTTTACTTATTCCTCTATTGATTAATTGTCCTGACAAAGGAAATTTGGACTGTTTCCAGTGGGGGTTTTTGCTGTTGTTTGTTGCAGTCATGGATATATGCGTTTCCTGGTTTACCTTTGTAGAAACGGGGTATATGGTGCTATGTGAATTATCGGGTTTTGGTTTATGTGCTTCTTCAACTTTACTAAATATTTCCATATTGCTCTCTTACCAGCAGCATATAAACATTGCTGCCATGCAACAATCTCTCTAATGCTGGATATTGCCCAATTTTTAAATTTGTGCCAACTGTGTGGGTGTAGAATGGTATCTCACTGTGGTTTTCATTTGCATTTTCCAGATTTTTAATGTTCTCTTACATTTTTTTAAATGTTTACTAGCCATGTGTTTCTCCTTCTGTGAAGGAACTGTTTATATCTTTTGTCCATTTTTCTATAGTCTTGTTGGTCTTTTTAATTGAAATAGCCAAATACAGTCGTGGATTTTCCTATTTTTGGCAGTTCTATTAGGTTCTGCTTCATGTATTTTGGATTTCTGTTATTAGGTGCATAAACACTTAGGATTGTAAATCTTCTTGATAAATTGACCCCTTTAATTTTGTGAAATGATTTTTCATATACCTAGTAATATTCTTACCCTGAAATCTACATGGGTATTAATACAGCCACTCTAATTTTGTTTGATTAGAATTAGCGTGGTATGTCTTTTTTTATCTTGATACTTTTAACCTTCTTTTGTCTTTATAGTTAAAGTGGGTTTCTTATAGGCAGTATATAGTTGAGTTTGATGTTCTTATTCAATCTGATTATCTCTGCCTTTCAATTGTTTAGACTCATTTACCTTTAATGATATTGATATGGCTGGGTTTAAATCTACTGTCTTGCTATTTATTTTCTATTTCTTCTGTCTGTCTTTTATTCTCATTTCCCTCTTTTTCTTTCTCAGATAACTTATTTTTAATGACTCTATTATATATTCTTTGCTGGCTTACTAACCATACTCTCTGTTTTATTATTTTAGTGTTTCCTGTAGGATTTATAGTATACATCTTTACCTTGCTACAGTCTACCTTCAAGTGTTATTATACTACTTCATGCATATCTAAAGACTCTTACAGCAACATACTTGTTTCTTCCTCCCCGGTCTTTGTGTTATTGTCACCATACATTTCATGCCTAAGTATGTTATAAAATTTATACTACATTATCATTATTTTTCTTTACCCAATAAATTATCTATTACAGAGATTTGAATAATAAAAAGGAATCTTATGTATTTATCCATGTAATTACCATTTTTGGTGCTTTTCATTCCATTGTGTAGATCCATACTTTCATCTGGCATCCATTGCTGACTGCCTGAAGGACTTTCTTTAAGGTATTGAGGGTTTGCTGGTGATGAATTCTTTGAGCTTTGGCAAGTCTGGAAAAGTATTTAGCCTTCATTTTTGAAACATATTTTGTTGGTATAAAATTTTAGTCACACAGGTTTTTGTCCCTTTCATTTTTTAAAGATGTTACTCCAGGGGTGCCTGGGTGGCTCTGTCGTCAAGCATCTGCTTTCAGCTCAGGTCATGATCCCAGAGTCCTGGGTTTGAGCCCTGTATCAGGCTCCCTGCTCAGCGAGAAGCCTGCTTCTCCCACCCCCTCTGCTTGTGTTCCCTCTCTCACTGTGTCTCTCTCTGTCAAAATAAAATATTTTTAAAAAATTATATATTAAAAAAAAGATGTCTTCTTGCTTGCATTGTTTTTTGACAACAAATCCACTGTTTTGTTATCTTTGTTCCTCTAGACATTATATATCTTTTTCTTCTGGCAGCTTTTAAGATTTTTCTCTTCATGACTGGTTTTGAGCAATTTGGTTATGATTTGGCATAGTTTTCTTCATTTGTCTTGGGCTTGGGTTTCATTGATCTGGGATCTCTAGGTTTATAGTTTTCATTACATCAAAAATTTTTTTTCAGTCATTATTTCTTCAAAAAATTTGTTTGTCCCCTCCTTCCCTCCCCCCCCCCTTCTTTGGAGATTCTGATTACATGTATATTAAGCTGATTGAAGTTGTCCCAGAGGTCATGATCCTTTGTTTACATTTTGAGTCCTTTTTTTTTTTTTCATGTTTCATTTTAGAGAGTTTCTGTTGCTATGTCTTCAAATACACTAATCATTTCTTATGCAATGTTTCATCTGCTGTTAATGCCATCTGGTGTATTTTTTGTCTCAGACATTGTAGTTTTTATCTCTTGAAGTTCAGTTTAGATTTTTTTTTTTTAATTTCCATGTCTGTACATTTACAACTATGTTTATGAGTGAAATTGGCTTCTAATTTTTCCTTTCATGTAGTGTTATTTTCCGGTTTTGGAACCAGGATACTCTAGCCATATAAACTGAGAAATTCTTAAAAAAATTTTTTTTGGAATAATTTATACAACAGTGGACTTTTTTGGTTTATTTTTAAATGCTTGATAGAACTCAATATTAAAACCAACTGGCATGGCATTTTCTTTGGGGAACATTTTAACTACTGACTTAAGATTTTTTTTTTTTTAAAGATTTTATTTATTTATTTGACAGAGGGAACATAAGCCGGGGAAGTGGGAGAGGGAGAAGCAGGCTCCCTATTGAGCAGGGAGCCGGATGTGGGGCTCCATTCCAGGACCCAGGGATCATGACCTGAGCCAAAGGCAGATGCGTAACCACTGAGCCACCTAGGTGCCCCACTACTGATTAAATTTTGAAATAGTTAAGATCTTTCAGGTTTTTCACTTTTCCTTGAATCAATTTTGCTAAGGTTCAAATTCCTAAAATTTGTCATTTCCAAATAATTTTCAAACATGTTTTAATAAAGTTTTAAAAGAAATACACTATTTTCATCACTATAATCTCTACAGTTTCTGTAGATCTATTCCCCTTTGCATTACTAATACTTTTATCTTCTCCAATTAAAAAAAAAATATTTTGCAGGGGTTCTTCTAGCTTATTAGACTTTTCTAAAAACTACCTTTTGCCTCTATTAATACTCTCTATCTTGGTTTGTTTTCTATTTTCTTATTTCTGATATTACCTTATTTTTTCTTATTTATTTGTCTTTGTTCTCTTCCTCCTCCTTCTCTTCTTCCTCTTTCTCTCTCTTTTATGCATTAAAGTGAGATACTTAGCACATTGACTCTGAGGCTTGTATCTTTTCTAATGCATGAATTAAGGCTTTCTCTCTAAATACCACTTAGATATCATAATGTTTTCATATTTATCTTTCTGTTATGTAGTTTTTAATATTTTCTGGTGACCACCATTATGCCTTCTTTAAGCCTTAAGTTATTCAGATGTACCTTTTTAGATTCCTCAACATTTGGAAGTTTCTTTTTTCTTTCTTTCTTTTTTTTTTTTTTAAGATTTTATTTATTTGAGAGAGAAACACACACAGAGAGAGTACAAGTAGGCATGGGGCAGACTGAGAGAGAAAAGTAGCCTCCCCACTGAGCACGGAGCCTGACATGAGACCCCATCCCAGGTCCCTGAAATCATGACCTGAGCCGAAGGCAGATGCTTAACTGTCTGAGCCACTTAGGCATCCCCCAACTTTTGGAGGTTTCTAATGTTCTTTAGTGTTTGAATTCTAATATAACTGGTGAAAGTTTGTCATCTCTGTTTCTCCAAATTTTTGAAGCTTATGGAGACTTTATCTATGGACTAATTTGTGCTCAATTTTCATAGATTTTGTCTTCTTGACAAAATATGTATTCTTCAGTTGTAGTATTCTTTGTTGTGCAATGTCATATATATACTTTAGATCAAGATCGCTGATGTCTGCTGTCCTTATTCTCTGTTTTTTCAGTTCTGAAAAAGTTTTTGGTATCAAGGTTATTCTAATCACATAAAATGAATTGAGTAATTTTTTCTTATTTTCTGGAATAATTTCGGCAAGAGTAGAGGGGTTTTTTGTTTGTTTGTTTGTTTGTTTGTTTTTGTTGTTCGCTTGTTTTGCTTTTTAGATGTTCGATAGAACTTAGATTTATCAAAATCTCCCATCATGGAAGTGGATTTGTCAATTTAGTTTTTCAGTTTCTTAATTTTTGCTTCACATGTTTGAAAACCAGATTCCTGGGTACATACATGTTTAAAATAGTGCTGTCGTGTAGTGTCCACGTTATCTCCAGGAATGCTCAGTTTCCCACTGAAGTCCTTTGCTTTTTGATGGTGGGGTAAGAGGGCAGGGATATCTTTTTCCGTATTTTGGCTTTCAAATTTTTCTATATTTAAAAAAAAAATCTGATCTGGTAATCTTTGTCTTTTATCTGAGGAATAGAGTGCATTGACTTTATTGTTATAAGTGGTAATTTATATCTTGTCATACCATCTTATTTTATGCTTTATGCTTTTATTTTTCTTACAGTGCCTATGCTTATTTTTTCTGATTTTCTTACCCTTCTTTTAGTTCATTTATTTAGTTTCCCCCCTCTAGCCTGCCAGTTAAGAGATTAGGCTCTGGGGTGCCTGGGTGGCTTAGTGGGTTAAGCCTCTGCCTTTGGCTCAGGTCATGATCTCAGGGTCCTGGGATCAAGTCCCGCATCGGGCTCTCTGCTTGGCAGGCAGCCTGCTTCCTCCTCTCTCTCTCTGCCTGCCTCTGACAACTTGTGATCTCTCTCTGTCAAATAAATAAATAAAATCTTAAAAAAAAAAGAGAGAGAGAGATTAGGCTCTGGAATTCTGGGTTAGAATCTCAGCTCTGGTACATGCTAATCTGAGCAAGTTACTTACCTTCTTCACTCAGTTTCCTTATCTGAAAATGGGGGTGATAATGGCTGTTGTTTCATAATATTTTTGTGAAGGGTTAATATATATAAAATGTGTAGAACTGAGCGTGGTACAAAACTTTTGCTAAAGATGCCCTGGACTCTTTTTTTTTTTTTTTTTTTTTTAAGATTTTATTTATTTATTTGAGAGAGAGAGAGAAAGAGCATGAGAAGGGGGAGGGTCAGAGGGACAAGCGGACTTCCTGCCAAGCAGGGAGCCGGATGTGGGACTCGATCCCGGGACTCCAGGATCATGACCTGAGCCTAAGGCAGTCGCTTAACCAACTGAGTCACCCAGGCGCCCTGGACTCTTCTTTAAAACAATAAATTCCACTTTGGACCTGAGGACACTTTAACTCTGATTTCTCCCTTCCGTGCTTATATGTTGTTTTTGTCTAGTATTTTAGTTTTATTTATTCTTAATTCTCACAAAATAGACATTACATTATCCTTTTATATGTTAAAAGCTTGTTTAGATTATCCATATATTTATTAATGCCTTTATTTACCATCCTCTCTCGTAGTGTTTCATTTAATATTATTTCTTAAATTAAGTTTCATGCTAACTCAAGTTTATATACTAAAACATATTAAAGAACCAAAATGAGACTGTTTCAGAAACCATCAATCCCTGGTCCCCTTCCATGTTCCTCTCCCTAGAGGAACCCCTTTAACTGTTTTAGTTCATCCTTTTGGCATTGACTATGTATTTTAAGCATGCTTATATTACTAGTTCTTGATTTTAGTCCTGTTACAGGCATAATCTATTGACTTCTCACTGTGAAAAGTGAGGATTTACCCATTTGTCCACTTTTTCTTCCTTTACCTTCCTCCTTTCACTGACCCCATGCGCAATTCCAATACCATAAAAAGTGGGGAGTTACTGCTAACTTGGTAAAGAGTTTCAGTTTTGCAAGATGAAAAGAGTTCTGGAGATGGATGTGGTGACAGTCTCACAACATGAATGTATTTGATGTTACTGAGCTGTACACTTGGAAGTAGTTAAGCTTGTTATGTTGTGTGTATTTTACCACAATTAACAACTACTCTTGTCAGAGCACATACTGCAATGTTTACAGATTGAATGAAGGAGCTTGGGTAGATACAAATGAAACAAGATTGGTACCATGTTGAAAACTGCTAAAGCTGAGCCATGTATATACAGCTTTGCTGTATTATTCTGTCTACTTTTGTGCATTCTGTCAATTCCATAATAATTTTTTAAAATTTAAAATTTATTTGAGAGAGAGCGAGAGAGAGAGAGAGCGTGCAAACATGGGGGGGGGAGTGGAGGGGGGAGGGAGAGACAGACTGTCTAGCAGACTCCCCCCTGAGCACAAAGAGCCTGCAGGGCTCCTATCATGACCCTGAGATCATGACCTGAGCAGAAATCAAGAGTTGGCTGCTTAACCATCCTAGCCACTCAGGCGCGCCCCCCATAATAAATTTTTATAATTACAAAAAAATCGTACTAGGGAACCCTGAGTGGCTCAGTTGGTTAAGCTTCCCTTTGGCTCAGGTCATGATCCCAGGGTTCTGGGATCAAGCCCTGCCTTGGGCCCCCTGCTTCGTGGAGAGCCTGTGTCTTTCTCCCTTTGTCCCCCGACCCCTGCCACTCATGCTCTCTCACTCACACTCTCTCTATCTCAAATAAATAAATAAATCTTAAAAAAATACTATATATTCTATTAGTTTAATCTTCTTGAAGAACTATTTCCTACAGCCTGTGATGTGTTTGCGTGGACTGGTTAGTCCCTACGTTTGCTGCACAGTTGTATCCTTGGAGGTCTTCTTCTACCATTAGCTGGAGATTTCTCTTTGTTGATTTTTTTTCTGCTGAATTCCTGTTTCCTGGATCCTAGATTTTTATCTTTCTTGGTCTACCTAATTGTTCTGGTGAACTTACTCTCCTGTAATGTCCAGTGAGACCAGATTTTTTTCTCTCAGTATCCAATGAGAGCTCATATGTCTGAAACATTTTTTTTTCATTCTCACAGTTAATGGCTGGAGGGCTAGATTGTTGTTGCAGACATCGAGGGGTCATTTCCCCCTTCCACCTAACTTTGTGTCAAGCTGGTTGCTTTGTTGTCTCTTTCTCAGGTAGGGTTTGTACAGGGTGTAGAGTCCTTGCGTTGCCAGCCTGATGTAAGCATGTTCATGGAGGCTTCCCATCCTTGGTAAGCTTTAGACTTCAGCTCCTTTCTGCCTTGTCCCATAAGGCCATTAAAATGGCAGCTCACATCATCTGGGCTTGGCAGATGCTCTCAAGACAGAAGCCAGCATCACTACTCATTTGTGCCTCTGAATCACCTCTCTCACTTTGTTTTTGAGTTACCTACCATTCCACCAGATAGGACACATTTAAAAATGTAGTTCCTATATTTCATCCAGCAATTGTAGTTGTTTGAAGGATAGCTTAGGGTATGTCTTCCATCTGGAAATGCTAGTCGTACTCCCCATAAAGGACAATCATATTTTCAGAATATGGACATAATTGCATTTAGAGAATATACCTAATGAACAAGTGAATTATTGATTTCACCAAATTTACATTAAAATACTAGTGAGTACCAGCCACTATATGTTTTGTTATAAAAATTCCAATTATAATGGTTGATTTTAATTTAAATTTTGGTGTCTTTTGGAAACGGTGTTGCTTAGACTTGCTTTGTCTAGCTGGTATACATGTAGAATGAAGTGCTCCACATAAGTATATCTTCCTAAAAAAAAAAAAAAAATATATATATATATATATATATATATATATATATCTTCCTGATAACTGACATACCCCTTTTAAAATTGTCATTGCTTGTTTTAGGCATTTTTAATGGAGCATTTTCCAAAAGGTATCATAAATGTGTTATGTACATCTTAGGCTTCATAAATTGAGTAGCATGGGCACTAGCTGACTCTTCCTTCATCACTCATTATTACTAAAAGTAGCATAGTTCATTGAATGGACTTGAACTTCAATGTCACATAGATCTGGAAATATACCTTCACTTCCCTACTTACTAGCAGTGTGGTCTTAGACAAGTCACTTATCAGTGATTTGGGAAGCCAGCTTGTACTGTTCACCAGTACCTATTGTTAAGCTTTCAGTAATTTTGTGGCCTGATTCTATTTTTAAAAAATGATTTTATTTATTTATCTATTTATTTATTTAAAGCATGCATTGTTGGGGGGAGGGGCAGAGGGTGAGGGAGACAGAGAATCTCAAGCAGACTCTGCACTAAGTGAGGAACTGACCCGGGTTCAATGTTATGACCCTGACCTGAGCCAAAATCAAGAGTTGGACTCTTAACCTACTGAATCACCCAGTGCCCCTTGTGAGCTGATTCCTAAACATATCCATTACTAAAAATTAAATGATAGAAACTTATAAGGATATAATTTATATTAAAATGAAAGGTAATTAAGGCTCAAAATCATTACTTCCTCATTATTTTACTAAATTTTATTATTCCCTATGCTCTTATATATAACCAAAAGTCATTGAGGTTATTCTTTTGTCTGTATACTATATAATGTTGTGTTACTGCTCATCTTTTCCCCACTCTGCCTTTAGTACCATCCTATTGGTTGCTTGAAATTGGTCATGGTGGAAGTATTTACACTGGAGAAATTGGCAACTGCTGCAAATCAGTATTTGATTCCTTGTTCTGTTGTTAGGACCTAAGAAAGTGATAGAGAAAATGTTAATAATGCAGGGTGAAATTAAAAGTGTCTCATGTCCATAGTGTCACATTGTGAGTAGGACAAACATTTGAGGAAATATTCTAGTTCAGTGAAGGTGTAGCTCATGTCACTGATGAACAAGTGAAATCCTGGTACATTGTTAAGTTTTTCTTTTATTTTGTCCATTAATTTAAGCAAAAATACTGGTTAACATTCACATGAGAACTGTTAGATTGCAACCATAGTTTGGTTATCAATATAAGGATTTGACAAAAATCGAAAATAGCATTCTCTGAGAATTTACAGTAAAGAATATTGCATATTATTCATATTATTTGGAAATTGTATACTATACAACTGTTATGTCAATAAAATTCCTAATAAACATATGTATACATTTATTTATTTATTTATTTTTATTTGTTTAAGTAAGCTCTATGCCCAATGTGGGGCTTGCACTCATGACATCAAGACTTGTATACTCTACCAACTGAGCCAGCCCAGTGCCCCCATATTTTTAAACATATAGTCAGTTGTCAATATTTTCTAGAACACCATTGCTTAAAATCTCTGAGGTTAAGCTTCTTCATCTATTAAATAAATTATCTGATACTATGAGCTCCATACTTGACTAAAATTCTATTTTAATATTCGTACCTTTTTCATTCTAAGATTGAATATCAGTATTCTTTTTCCCCCATCCTTCTAAATCCCATATACAGACATAAACTGAAAGCCATTGGGATGTATAAAACCTTTTGCCTCTAAATTATGACTCCAGAGTACATGTTCATGATTTCTTTGTATGGATACTTAATATCCTACCCTGATTTCAACTGTCATTTTTGCTTTTGTTGGAGTTCCTCCTTTTACCTGTCTCTCCTGTCTTCCCATGATCCCCTCCTATAATTTATAGCCTATGCTGTCCTCTTGTTGTTCTAAAAACTAGTACCTAATTCAGTTTAAATTGTGTAAAATACGAGTAAGTAGATGCTAAATGAAGACCTAAAAGACCTTCCTGTAATTGTTTTAGTTTACTTTATCTGTGACCTTCTTTCTTATATAAAAATCATTATGAAATATTTTAGGCACATAAAAAGGGCTGTGACTAGTGTAATGAACAGCTCCCCAAATACCCCTAGCCCCTTTTAAGGAATAAAACATAAGAGATGCAGTCAAACTCCTTTCTTGTTCTATTACCCTTTTTTTCTCCCTGAAGGTAACCACTAGCCTGAATGGATCATTTCCAGGCATGTTGTATTTTTATCTCATATGTACACATTCAGAATATACATGGATTATTTTACATATTTAAAATATACAAAACATGATAAACATATTGTATGTATTCTTTAAAAATTGGTAGACTTTATATTTTAGAATAATTTTAGGTTTACAGAAAAATTGAGCAGAACCTATTAAGAGTTTCCAAATACCCAATTCCCCAGTTTCCACTACAAGTAACAGCTTGCATTACTGTGAGACGATTATTACAATTGATGAATGAATATCAATATAAAACTAGTAAATGAAGTTCATAGTTTATAAGTTTATAGGTTTTGATAATATATCTACCATTACAATATCATGTAGAACATTTTTACTGCCCTAAAAATCTAAATTCCACCCCTTTGTCCCTGGATACATTCTTTTTAATCTCAAGTGGTTTTTGTTTTGTTTTTGTTTTTTGTTTTTTTTTGTTTGTTTGTTTGTTTTTTTGATTGTATAGCTTTATTGTTTGGAGGCTAAGTCCATTTGGAGGCTTGTAACAAAATACCCATAAACTGGATGGCTTATAAACAACAAATATTTATTTCTCACAGTTCTGAAGGCTGCAAGTCTGAGATGAGAGCACTGGCATGGCTGGTTGAGGGCCCTCTTGGGTATCACAAACGTCTGCATTTTCACATGGCCCAAGGGACTGGGGAACTCTGGGGGGGGGTCTTTTATAAGGGCAGTAACTCATTCCTGGGGGCTCCACCCTCATGACTTAACACCTGCCAAAGACCCCACTTCCTCATACCATGACATTGGCATTAAGATTTCAACATAAATTTGGGGGGACACTGTAACAGAGGGTTACTGATGCTCTGATTCATTCCCTTTAACTGTTGATTTGTGTTTCGTCTGTATGCTTCTACCTCAAATTATCTGTTCTACTATTGGTAGAATGTGAGTTGTTTCCAAGAGTTTATTATTATAGATGTTTCTGTCTCGATGATCTCCTATAATCTCTTTGTGAAACTACATGAGCATTTCTCCAGGGTGTGTACCTAGAAGTGAAATGAGGAAGTCACGAGATTTTTGAAATTACTCCTTTTACCATAAAATGGATTCTAACTACGTTTTAAACAAGATCTCTATGTGTACAGATATTCCAACTGTAATGTAACTTTTACTCTCTGTTCTTCTAATGTGCAACACTCTCTCTTTCTTGTGGGCGTATTTGGATCCTAGCTTCTCTTTTTTTTCTATTTTATCCCCACTCCCACCTCCCAGCAATTCACCTTGATGACCCAATTTTTCCTTGAAGTGTTTGTCTAAAAGTCATTTCTCTAAGAGACCTACAACTCTAGCCCACATCTGGATAAATGCCCCTTCTTGGTTTTCTGACAAGTCTTTTACCTTGGCTGTTTTACGGTTAACCATACCTAAGTTCTCCAAAGACAGGAAGCACAGCAGAGTGCGCCCTGTTAACTCCTGTGCTCAGCATAGATCCTGACATGTAACATTTGTGGAATTAATGGAGGCATGAATGAATGAAGGTAGGATACTAATATGTTAACAGTAGCAGAGACTAGTACCCTCCCCACAATAATTGACTGGACCATTGCAGGCTCTGTTGTCAGTTAGCAGGTGAATAGAGTTCAAGTGTAGAGGGCCAAAGACAAGGTCCTGAGACTCCATCAGGCACAATAAGGACAAGGCTTGTCAGTCATGGCCAGGAGGAGGTATCTGCAACTCAGACATTCATAAGCTGGGGCCTGCCTCTGTTTACCAGCTGGGAAATCTTCAGAAAATGAACCATGAAAGCCTGCTATGCGGCAGCACTATGAAATAATTTTTCATTTGCCACCAGTCAGCTTCAGGGATCAAGGACAGCTAAACACATAATTCACTCATGCATGCTATTTTAAAGGCATATTTTAAAGTTATAAATATGGTACATTGAGTTAATGAGGTATGTTCTTTTGGCGACAAATATTTACATTCCACATATGCCTCTTGATGTCAAGAGTGTAACTGTTTCATTTTCTTCTTTTTTCTCAGGAGGCTGGGATGCAGATGGAAAAGGCCCTAGTGTCTGGGACACATTCACCCATCAGGGAGGAGAGAGAGTTTTCAAGAACCAGACTGGCGATGTAGCTTGTGGCAGCTACACTCTGTGGGAGGAAGATTTGAAATGTATCAAACAGCTTGGATTGACTCATTACCGCTTCTCTCTTTCCTGGTCACGTCTGTTACCTGATGGGACGACAGGTTTCATCAACCAGAAAGGCAAGTGTTTCTTAAAAATAGAAGGTTGCAGCTTTAATTCAAGGTTACTGCTGCAGTCTGGCATAATTAATCCAGTATGCTATTCTGCAGTGGAGCTTCGAAATTGCAAGTTTTTAGGGTGATTATAGGATAAATTTTTTGAAATGGGTTTGCATTAGCTTTCTTAATAATATTCTGTTTTCCCTGAATTGGAGATATGTGTTGGAAGGGGACAATAGATGGGCAGGAAAGGGGTGGGAATAGAGTTTTACTTATGGAAGATATTATTGAGTGTTAGCCTGAAGCTGAGTTTCCAAAAGTTATGTATTAAACTATTTTCAGTTGTGTTATGCTGTGAAAAGTGATGAAAAGTCCTATAGAACTTGAGAAGATTTTGAGCATTTCAATTGGAGCTGAATTAGTAGAGCGAATTAACTAGGGCAGAGATTAGCACCAAGGCATCTGGAATCTGCTTAATTTGGGATGAAAGGCCAGCTGTATCACTTACTATCTGGAGAAGCATCTCTTGGGCATTTTTTCATGCCTCAGTTTCTCCACAAGTAGAAAGGAATATACTCAAATAGTTCCTAGTTCGAGAGCTATTGGAAAATTAAATGAAATAATCTTTGCAAAGTGCTTTACGCAGTAGCTGGTATATCATAAAGGCATTCAAAAAGTGTTAGCTATTATTCGTATTAAGTTTTGTAATTAAAAAGACTACTGTCCTATTTGAATGTCTGTTATTTATGAGGCATTTTACATACATTTTCTCTAATCCCCACAATCAGTGAGGGAGGTGTAATTAGTCACATTTTACAGTGGTGCATGTCCAAATCTAGATATTTTGTAAATGGTGGATCTAGAATGTAAACCTAGGGTCTGGCTAGTTCCTTCTGGCAAACTATGACCCAAGGGCCAAATCTGACTGTTATTTTTGTAAATAAAGTTTTATTGCAGCGCAATCATACCCATTCATTACATTTAGTCTGTGGTTGCCTTTCCACTACCATGGCAGAATTGAGTTGTTGGGGCAGAGACCAGAGAACCTGCAGAGCCTAAAATACTCACTACCTGGTACTTTGTGAGAGAAGTTCTATGACCCCTGTACTACAACATAAAGGTTTCTTAATAAAGAACCTCTATAGCTACTTTGTCCTGGAAAATATTTCATATTCCTCCTACGGTTGGGACTTGGTAAGGCAAACGATGTGACTAAGATGCAAAATTTAAGGAGACATTGACTCTCAGGGTCTTGGAAATGCAAGATGGACACTTGCAGAATCCTGAGGGAGGGTACCTGCTTGCTCACCCTACTTTCAGGGGCGGTGACTTCACTAATCCTCAGGGATTCCATTTGAGTAAATTATCTGATTTCCTACATAGTAAGAACAACCAGTGATAACAACTGCTTAGGTGAGCTTGTGTCCTTGCAATGCTCATTTTCTGTGAGATGGGGTAAGCTGGACAGTGTGGAATGCAGTTGCAACTTATGTGTCCCCCAGATGGGGACAACACAAGATTAGCAGCTCCATTGCTTGTTTCTAAAGCATTAGCTCCCCTGACTAACTGCTGCTGGTTGAATGTCTATTTTCTTGATATATTACTGGCCAGTTTTTTTTTTTCCTGACTTTGAACAGAAGTTCATTTGTTGTTTAGTGTAAAAGTGAATTAATAATTTCCCACCTTCCTCATCCATAATCTATACCTTCTCTTTTCTCCAGTGCCATCACACCTCCAAGGACTAAAAACTAAGAGTAATCTTTGAATTTCCTCTTTTCTTTGTTTCCTACATCTAATTGGTTGCTAACTATGATCCGTTCCACTTAGGTCTCTTTCACTTCTCCCTCAGGCCATTTTCTCTGCCTCTGCCCTGCTTTAGAGTTTTATCATTCTCATCAAGGACTTTTTGATATACCCTTGCTGGGTCTACCTATTTTCACTCATTCTGTGTCTATTAATTCCTTGTACAAAATGCCACCCCAGCAATTTGTCTAAAGCTTTGTCTCAGTTCTGTTGGCTTGCATCATCTCCTGTTAAAAACAAAGCAAGATTAAAAAAAAAATTTTTTTTATGATCTATTTATTTGAAAAGGGAGGGACGAGGGAGAGGGAGAGAGAAAAAAATATCCCAAGCAGACTCCCTGCTGAGCATAGAGCCTGAAGTGGGGCTTGATTTCACGACCCCAAGATCATGACCTGAGCCAAAACCAAGAGTTGGTCACTCAACTGACTGAGCCACCCAAGCACCCCTATAAAAATTTTATTTAGTCATCCCAAGACTCAATATATAGTGTACACTCCTTCATATATCATTCCAGGTTTTATTTGATTTAGTCTTAATTCATCTCTGAAGCATTACAGGATGAAATTCCCCCATGCAATTCCTCCATTTAATTCCCTAAACACATAACCCACTACATACTAAACATACTATGCAATTTCCCACCTCTGTAAGGCTTTTCTTAAGCTCTTTCTTCTGCCTGGAATGGCCTTTCCTTAGCTGTATTCACTGAATAGCTACTGTCCTGATTCCAGGAGTGTGGAGTTTTCACTGAGTTTCCATTTGGATGGTACACAATGAAAAAGTTTGAAAAAACAACACAAAACAACCACCCCCTTGCCAACTTGTAATATAGGTTCATAACTTCTTATCTGAAATTCTAAAGTCCAAAAAGCTTTGAATACTGAATCCGTTTTAGCAAGTTTAGGTCTAAAACTAATTTGGCAACAAAAGCTAACCTCAATTGATGGGACAGGTTTTTTTTTTTAATTGAAGAACAATTGACATACAATATTGTATTAATTTCAGGTATAGAACATAGTGATTTGCTTTTTATATTTATTACTTAATGACCACCACAATAAGTCTGGTTACCATACTAATTAGGTACTATAATCATACAAAGTTGTTACTATATTATCAATACTGTTCCCTAAACTGCACATCACATCCCCATGACTTATTTATTTTATAACTGGAAGACTGTACCTCTTAATTCCCTCCACCTGTTTTGCTCATCCTCTCTCCTCCATTCTCTCTAGCAACCAACAGTTTGTTCTCTGTATCTACAAGACAGTTTCCATTTAGTTTTGTTTGTTTGTTTTTTAGATTCCACTTGTAAGTGAAGTCATATGGAAATTGTCTTTGACTTATTTCATTTAGCATTAATATGCTCTAGGTCCACCCATGATGTTGCAAATGGCAAGATTTGATTCCTTCTTGTGGCTGAGTAATATTCCGTCACACAGACACACATGTGCGTGCACACACACACACACACACCATATCTTCTTTATCCCTTCATCCATCAATAGATATTTAGGTTGCTTTCATATCTTGACTGTTGTTAATAATGTAGCAATGAACTCAGTGGTTTATATATCTTTTCAAATTAGTGTTTTTGGGGCGCCTGGGTGGCTCAGTGGGTTAAGCCGCTGCCTTCGGCTCAGGTCATGATCTCAGGGTCCTGGGATCGAGCCCCGCATCGGGCTCTCTGCTCAGCAGGGAGCTTGCTTCCTCCTCTCTCTCTGCCTGCCTCTCTGCCTGCTTGTGATCTCTCTCTGTCAAATAAATAAATAAAATCTTTAAAAAAAAAAAATTAGTGTTTTTGTTTTCATCAGGTAAATACCTAGAAGTGGAATTGTTGGATTATACAGTAGTTCTATTTTTATTTTTTTGAGGAATATCCATAATGTTTTCCTTAGTGGCTACACCAGTTTGTATTCCCACTAACATTGTGTGAGGGTTCCCATCCTCACTAACACTTGTTATTTCTTGATAATAGCCATTCTGACAGGTATGAGGTGATATCTCATTGTGGTTTTGATTTGCATCTCCCTGATGGTTAGTGACATTGAGCATTTTTTTCATGTGCTTGTTGGCAATCTGTATGTCTTTTTTGGAAAAGTGTCCATTCAGGTTCCTTGACTATTTTTTAATCAGGCTGTGTTTTGATATTGAACTTTATCAGCCCTTTAGATTGTGTTTTGATATTAAGCCTTATGGGTTCTTTATATATTTTGGATGTTAAGCCCTTGTGAAAATTTTTTTATAATCTCAGGTGATTTCACTGGTAAAGAATATTTACATATTTTACTGCAGAAATATTAAGGGAGGCTGACCCAGACCCACTGGGAGTGTTAACTGAATATATGGTATTTGCTTTGTATTTCCTCTCTAAAAATTCAAAAATTCTGAACACATCTGCCCCCAAGATTTTCAGACAGGGAATTACTATACCACTATGTCAATATATCAAGCTATTTAAAATGAACCTGAGATCACTATAGCACACTGTAGATCAGCAACCTAGGAGCAGAGCAGCAGAAAAGCTGAAGGGTGGTGGTGGGGAGATACTGGGGCCACATGAACAATGTGGTAAGATCACTCATGCACATGTGGGGATCATGTGCCCCAGCACTGAGCTTCTCATGTTTGGTCCCAGCTTTTGTAAAGTCATAGCTGATTAATATTACAGACTTTTCCATGAACGAGAGGGCACTGGAGGTGCTTCCGGGAGGCAGAATTTCAATAAGCAGTTGCTCACTCTTGTGCAGTGATCTGTTGAAGCAACTGGAACTGTTTTAACTCGGAAAGGCCATCATTTGTTTTTTCTGTCTAAACATTTTCTCAAAGAGCATGTGAAGAATTGGAAAACACTTGTCACAATCCTTTACAAGGTACCCCCATTTTTTTTGTGTGTGTGTTCAACACTCTATTTTAAAAGCTTGATTAGAGGTTGTTTGGAAACTTGTAAAATCCTGTGTTCCCAAACTGGAAGAATACTTTACGAAGTGGAATTGTTACACAGCCTTTCTCTTTCAAATGTCAAGTTTTCAAGGTTTAACAAGAAGAGATTGAGCTGGCAACTGAAATCACATTTTTCTGTAGTTCTCAACTGTTCAACTGAATTTTCCTATCTGCCACAAATGCAAGTTTCAGATGATTAATAGGGAACCCAAGTATTGGAAATAAAAAAAAAAGGAAAGTTTATGCAGAATTTCTTATTCACTTTAGTATTTAAAATATGAGCCCAGTTAGCAGGAATGGTAAAGTAAATAACTAAAGAAACATTTATTAACCTCCTACTCCATATGGGGCAGTGTATTAGGCTGAATAATAGCTCCCCAAAGATGTTCCTCCTAATTCTTAAAACTTTACACTAAAAATCTTGAGATGGGGAGATTAACCTGGATTATCTGGATGGTCCCCTTATAATTACAGGAGACCTACAAGAGGGAGGCAAGACGATTGGAGTCAGAGAGAAGATAGAGGAACTGAAACAGAGGTCAGAAATGAGAGAAGATGTGACACTATTGGCTTTGAAGATAAAGGAAAGGGGCGATGAGCTAAGGAATGCAGGCAGCCTCTGGAAGCTGCAAGAGGCAAAGCAATGGGTTCTCTTCGAGAGCCTCCAGAAGGAAGTTAGCCATGCTGCCATGTTGATTTTAGTTCAATGAGTATCATTTTGGATATCTGATGCCCAGAACTATAAGATAATAAACTTATTTTGGTTTAGGCCATTAAGTTTGTGGTAATTTGTTACAGCAGCAATAGGAGGCTAATACAGGCATTGTGCTAAAAGAATGTAGGGCAATTAAAGAAATTAACTGGTGGTATGAGTCTAGAGGGGAGTGGCCTCATTATCATGTATGATACATGATAGGCACTTGACCAAAGTCAATTCTATGTGAAGACATTTATAGTTTGATTAGTGAGATTCCAGTTCAGTTATTTTCTGTACTGAAACATCATCTTTGCAAGGCCTAGTCATGTCCTCTTCTAAGAGAATTTCTCATTTCTTTGTTCTACATAAACCTGCTCTGCTCCTGGCCATAGCTGACCGAACAAGAGAAAGACCTCTTTCCTTGTGATGTATTATTGTTAACCTCATGGAAAAAGAGAATCTTGCCCAATTGTCTTCACCTCTCAGGGATGTTTGGAATTCAGGAGTTGAGAGTCTAGAGTTGGTTGGTTTGGAAACAGGACTATAAGGTAGCTTTTCGGCAGATGGGATGGCCATTTTGAGACCACAGCAAATTGGGTGCTAAGAAAATAGGTTCTGGGAGAAGGAGAGGAATGGAGTAGATGTGTTGAGTGAAATTGAAAGGATGAGACTAGTCTTTCTTGAGAGGCAAAGACTTTCTCAGTCCCAATCCCCAATTCCCTTGAGTTTTAGTTGTAATTTTCCGTTGAGTATCTGATAGCTGTCTATCATTTCAAATAATGCCCGTATAGCCCACACCATCCACCCACTTGCCCTTCACGCTACCTTTATATTTGAGTTAATCTGAGTGGGTTACTTTTCTCTATACCTAAAAAAGCTTTAACTCAAATTGCTTTATAATTCTAAAGATCAAACAAGAAGAAATGAGCTTAATTAAATCAGAGAAAGTGGTAGTAACTATGGAAGAAGGCAATTGAAGTTTTAATACTTAAAGTAATCAGTTACGTCCTAAATATCCAGAAGCAAAACAGAGTTCAAATATTCTGTCAGTTTCAAGATCCCTAGATTTGTAACAAATGATCATTTAAAAATATACATTTGTTCAGAGAATTAGTTACCACTGAATTGTGCTGATAAAGCTAAAGAACTCTTTCATGATTTGTTCTCATTTGATACTTAAAACACTCATGAGGTGGCAGATTAGGCATAGACAGGCCTTTCTCTTTCAAATGTCAAGTTTTTTGTCCATGATTCCATGATTCTTTGGTGGAACTGTTTGACTCTGGAGCTCTGCTCTTAAAAACTCAACTTCACTTCTTCATGGCAGAATTGCATTAGAGCACCAAACCAGAATTGCTCTGTACAAACCAGAAGTACTTGATTTGGGGATGTTAAATATTAATTATGCAATGCTTTGTTGCTCTGCCAAGCTGATGAGTGAGAAAAAAGTCTTATTTAAAATTTTTTAAATCTTCAATTCAACTAAAGATTATCATGTTGTTGGAATTACATTGATTGCCATCATTAATGATTGTGCCATATCTAATGATGTTTACAAGAGATAAATCACTGATTCCTCTAAAACTTTTTTTAAAAAAAGGATCTGATATTCTGATTCAGCTCCAAAATAAGTGATTGTGAAGACTAGTAAAACAGAGTCACCATGTTTCCGATTCTGAAACATTCATGGGAAGTTGAATGTCATGGTAGGACAGGTTCAGGCTTTGTAGTGAGATAGAGTGGGTTATTGGGCTTAAATGCTGGGAGTGCCACATGACAACATTATCATTTAAGTCTGGTATTCACTCTCTCTGAATCTCGGTTTTCTTAGATGCTTAGCGAGGATAAAAATGCCCACTTCTTGGGCTTAGGGCTAGGATTAAACAAAATGTGTGGCATTTGGTACATACAGTATGAATGCAATACATGGAAGCTGATATTATTTTTATATTCAGAGCCAATGGAAGGAATTGGCTATGAAAACTCCAGAATGATTCCATCATACCATTTTTGGGTATTACATTTTACAAGTGAGGACATGTGGGCTTGCCAAGGCTCAGAGATGGGATGGTAGAATGTTCTTTCATTGCAAGAGATAAGATAAGCTTTATAAATGTTGGTGAATGTATTAGTTTTCTGTTGCTGCTGCAACAAATTATCATAAGCTTAGCTGCTTAAAAAAGCACAGAATTTACACCTGAAAATAATATAACTTTTTATATCGATTATATCTCAATAAAACCTCACAAATGTATTACCTTAGAGATATGGATATCAGAAGTCTGAGATGGGTCTCTCTAGGCTAAAACTAAGATGCCTCCAGTGTTGCATTTGTTTCCAAAGGATCTGGAGGACAGTCTTTCTTGGCTCATTCAGATTGCTGGAAGAATTCAGTTTCTTATGGTTGTAGAACTGAAGTCCTCATTTCCTTGATGGTTATCAACTGAGGGCCATTTTCAGTTTCTAGAAGCCATCAGATTCCTTGGCAGGTGGCCCCCTCCTTCCACCCTCACAGCTGGCAATAGTGGGTTGAGTCCTTCTTATGCTGCTACTTCTCCTACCTCTTCTTCTATGTTGCATATTTTTGATCCACTCCTCTATTCTACTGTTTCACTTCTAAGGACTTGGGTAGTTACAGTGGGCCGATTTGAACCATCTAGAGGAATCTTCCCATCTCAAGATCCTTAAACTTAATTACATCTGGAAATCCTTTTTGCTATGTAAAGTAACATATTCACAGGTTGCATGGATTAGGGCATGGATATCTTCTTGGGGCTGGGATATTCTGTCTATCAAGTGAAAATGGCATACAAATGGTTCTTCCAAGAATGGAGTTGTTATGTATGATTCACATTATGTTCTGGTTTGCAAAACAAGTGAGCTGTTGTTAAAAATATCCACTCTTCCAGATAGGTAGACAACACATGACCTTGCATAATTTGGCTTCTGCTTACCCTACTTCTCTCTCACCATTCTTATGCTTTCTCTGCTCAGCTATACATTCTCATTATGCTTAACTTAGAGTTCCCAGACATAGCCATACTTGGCTAAATTACAATAGACAAGCAAAACAATGGCCAGTCCATATGATAATGAGACTCTGATCTACAAAAGAAACCCAGGAAGCCAAACCACAACAGCTATAGCAATTGGTCCACAATAGTCAGAATTTGATCAAGATCTGCCAACTTTTCTGTTTTTTTTGTTCTTTGTTTTTTTGTTTTTGTTTTTGTAATTGTTGGTTTGTTTCCCTGCTCCCTGCTTCCAACTTAGGACCAACCAGAGATAGCCAAATAAGCCACCCAAATCAATCTCTTGGGATGCCCCACTTCTAATTAGCCCACCTACAGCCTCCCTGTGCCAACAACTTCCAATCAGAAGGTAACTGAAGACTTCTCCTTCCCTTCTTTTCCGCTACTATAAAAATTTCCCTCTTCTCTGACAGCCTTCGAGTATCTGTCAAAAGCAAGTGATGATGACTGACTCCCTTGCTACAGCAAGCTCTGAATAGACTGCTCACATTCAGGTGGTCTTTGTTTATCTTCACACCTCCTTTACTCTTTCACATATTTGTTTCCCTTTTTTCTCTTCTTGGATCACCTGTTCTTCCTTGCCTTATATGAGTAATTCATATTCAGCATTTGACTGACAGCTTAGATGCCACTGGTGACAACAATAACAATAATTACTAAAATGATAGCTAACCTGTACTGAGCCCTTACCTATGCCGAGAGCTGTTGTAACCATGTTCAATTTATCAACTCTTAAAATTCTTGCAATAAATTATTGAAGTAGTTTTCTATTATTGTCCACATTTTATTTTGTCCATATTATTTTACAGACAGGGAACGATAATTCAGAGAGATAAAGTAACTTGCCTAAGGTCATGGAAATAGGTGAACAAATTGGGGTAGAATTTATGTAGCCTGTTGCTGTAGTTTGCTTTTAAAATCATAATGCTATACTGTTTTCCAAATAGATTTTCATAAGTTCTCAGTTTGTAGTGGGTACTCCTTATCATATGCTTAAATGGAATTCTGTACTTTATCTTCACCAATGATACTGTATTATAATTGTTTATGAATTTATCTGTAATCCCTATTAAAATAGAAGCTCCCTTAGACCAAGGACAGTATTTATCCTATATATGTCTGGAAGTCCAGCATATAGTAACTTCTCCATACATGTGCATTTGAGGGATGAATAAATTAATAATTGAATGAAACAAATTAAAAAATCTGTATTATTATTTAATTGGAGAACACTAAGTTTAAAAAAAGAAAGAGAAAAGGACCCTACTTCTAGACAAACTTTGAAAGCAACACAATTCTACATATGAATTTATAATTATTATCCAGGAAACAACCACAAACTAAGATAGCTTCTCTCTCCTGAGCTTAGGTTTCTTCTATAATCTTAGACATAAAATCACATGAAGCACTAATACTGGTCTCTCCCCAGTAAGTCTCTTCCTATTAGGAGTCATTATTAGGTTGGACCCAACATCTTCTTGGCATTGGTTTCTGAGGCAGAGTATCTCTAAGTTAATAACATTCTTCTGAACTCTGCCTCAATCCTAAAAATTCTCCCACACACTTGCAGTGCTGGAGAATTAGCTGAAAGCAAGGGGTGGCTATGCATTCTCACAGGACTATGTCAGGATCCTAGAGCAAAGTCCCCGACTATGTTCCTTAACATGTCAAGCCTCTGGCCAACTGCCTTTGTAACCCATGTTCTGGGAGCTCTTATTCATGCTCAATGGGTCTCCTTTTCAGACTTATAAGACTGATATATCTGGAGAAGCACTGAGGCAGCCATCAATTCATTTACTTAATATTTGATAACACTGAGAACCATTCATTCATTCAACGAATATTATTGAGTATCTACTGAATTCCTGGTATTGTTCCAGGATTTGGGGAACCAGAAGTGAATTAGATAAGACCCCAGCTATTATGAAGCTTGAATTTTAGCGGGGTTAAGAGACAAATCAAACATACAAACAAATAAAATAATTTCAGTAAGTGTGGCCATAACACAAAGTTATGTGGTAGCAACTTGCCCAGAGCATCTGTGCTCCATGTCTTCCATGATACCCCCAACTTCCCAATCAGCCATTCTTCCTCGGAATTTTTAATGGTTCCTCCAAAACTTTAATTGATGATATGTAGGAACTAACAAATCTTATTTGGGCTAAAAGTTATTTAGGAAATTATTCCTGATTCTTTCCTGATCTTTACTTATTGTCAGTATTCTAAAAATAACTTTTCTTCTCATGCTTCCTTTTTGTTTTTCTCCTAAGAATTGACTATTACAACAAGATTATTGATGATTTGTTAACTAATGGGGTTACACCCATAGTGACCCTTTACCACTATGATTTGCCTCAGGCCTTAGAAGACAAAAGAGGCTGGTTGTCAGAGGCAATCATTGAATCCTTTGATAAATATGCCCGGTTTTGCTTCAGTACTTTTGGAGATCAAGTCAAGCATTGGATCACCATAAATGAACCTAATGTTTTTGCCCTGCTAGCCTATGATTTTGGAATATATCCTCCTGGTGTACCTCACTTTGGAACTGGAGGTTATCAGGCAGCTCATAATTTGATTAAAGCTCACGCCAGATCCTGGCACAGCTACGATTCCTTATTCCGAAAAGAGCAGAAGGGCATGGTGTCCCTAGCAATTTTTGCTACCTGGGTGGAACCGGCAGATCCCAATTCAGTGTCCGACAGGGAAGCTGCTAAAAGAACCATTGCTTTCTGCTTGGATTTCTTTGCTAAGCCCATATTTACTGATGGTGATTATCCGGAAGTTGTCAAGTCCCAGATTGCCTTCATGAGTAAAAAGCAAGGCTATCCATCATCAAGGCTTCCAGAATTTACAGAAGAAGAGAAGAGAATGATTAAAGGCACTGCTGATTTCTTTGCTGTGCATTATTATACGACTCGCTTAGTAAAGTACCAGGAGAATAAGAAAGGAGAACTGGGTTTTTTCCAGGATGTGGAGATTCAAGTTTTTCCAGACCCATCTTGGATAAAAAGTTTGGATTGGATCTATGTGGTGCCATGGGGAATACGTAAAGTACTGAAATACATTAAGGTAAAACACAGTGTTCTATTCATGTATACCCAAATATGTAGAAGTGGGAAGACAGATGTATGTGTGAACTTGGAAAAAGGATGATTTTAGGCAGTAGGTTACACATTTGTTGGCTTGGAAAGAGAGATTAGGTGTTCAGCTGGTGAGGAGTAACTAGCTGATAAGGGGCTTCAATACACTGGTTAAAGTTGGACTTCTCTGTTAAAGTCAGTTGTGGGCATAGGAGTAGCTTGGACATATTTTCCAGGCTGATGTCACAACTGTAATTACTAAAAGGCATATTAAGGGCTGAAATAGCTGGATCCTTTTTTGGGCATCTGTTATCTGGATGGAGTCCAGGTAGCTGAAATTAAAATTTTAAGTTAATGATTTTTAGGACCCTTGCTCTGGGGGGATAGAGAGTGTAGCCATTGGTGGGACCAAGGGGTTAAAGTGTAGTGACAATCAGCAGATGCTGATGAAAGAAAGATACTTCTGTGTTCTCATTATGATAAGAGTCATTTGACTGTCTTCATGGACATTTGCACAGTTTTGCTTTTCCATTGTTAGTCATAAAAGGTCAGTGTGTGGAAAATTAAGTTAATAGAGTCAGTGCAATTTGATGAAAACTAGTTTTGGGTTGTAGCTTAGAGAAGATAGAGGGTAAAACACCTGATTTTATGAGTCTTTTTTTTTTTTTTTCTTGTTACACCTCTTTGGAATAAAACTTCTGCTCTCTTGTTCTAGGATATGTATAATAACCCTGTAATTTACATCACTGAGAATGGGTTTCCCCAGGGTGACCCTGCATCTCTTGATAACACTCAGAGCTGGGAGTATTTCAGACAGACATTTCAGGAACTGTTCAAAGGTACCATTTGAAATGATGAAAGATCAATTGTGCAAACTTAATATAAGTTTCCCATGTGCCTGTTTTCATTCAGCAAAGACCAATGATTTTGAAAGCTGAAATTCATGTAACTCAGTGTAAAGCCATGTAATTAAGAGAGAGGAGAAAAGGTATTTACGAAAGAGAAAGGTGAGGATTTTGGCCTAGCTTCAACCTCCCAAAATTTAATCAAGTAAAAGTGACTGTCTTCTGCATTTTGTGTGACTCTTGGGTGAAGGTGACATGAACAGAAGGGTGGTGGCTGGTGAAAGAGAACTTTAGTTGTTACAAAAAGATTAGCACTGGCCAACTACATCATGCCTATTTGCATATTTTAATATCCCAGTTACCAAGACGTGAACTGACAGAATTTTTGAAGGATCAAAATCAAGCATTTATGCAATGAACATTAAAATGGGCTTCGATGAGTTTTGGCCTAAAATGAGTCTTGCATCACTATATGTTTCATTTAAATTGTAACCAAAGAGCCCCATGTAGGAACATGTTTTTGTCATATAGGATCTGTGAATTTTATTTCTAGACAAGATTATTATTCTGGAAACTGCTCTTTCCCCATGAAATTCTTTTCATATTTGAAAACAAATGTGAAAGAATAATCTTTAACGGGTAACACACATTTCGACACCAGTTAATTTCCCCATTTCAGCATCTACATGGAACACTGTTGCTTTGTAAATTTAATTTCTCCTCCATATAAAGGAATCATATCACAGAAACAAAAAATCCAATGGAAAAATGAAACTTTCAATTTCCTTTTTTACCAGGATAGGCACACTTCTCTCTCATCATTCTATTTGAAAGGTCCTAGAATTATTCTATCCAAAATTAATCAGTAATATGCTGAAATCAGCCAGAAGGAATTCTGGAAAGTGACACAAGATGGTCTCTTTCCCAAACCTAAAATATATTGTACTTAATCCCTCACTCTGGCTTGGAGTTTATCGGCATAAGGCAATTTGATTCCCATGATTTGAGCCCAGTGAAATAATTCTTTTGTATCACATGCAAAACAGGTTCTTTCTCTAGGTAAGGATTCACTTTCTGATTAAAAAAAAAAAAAAAAAAAAAAAAAAAAGGAAATGTCTAGTTTTCCGAGATTCCACTCCCCCTTCTCTCTGTAAATGGCCCTATTCATAGTTAATCCATTGATGTTCCCAGCTTCATTCTGAGAGGAAAGTAAGCTGGTTACCAAGAGGCAGATTTATGGATGGTTTGAGGACCACAAATGACTTCTCCAAAATTGTCTGTGTATTTTTGGGAAAAGAGAGAAAAATAGAAATTGACTTTGTTCATTTCTAGCTTGGTACTCTGTTTAGTTCTAACATGTAAGGGAATTTCATTGTTCTTTGAAATAGTTTCAAGTACTTTAATACAGTCCCTTAGATCTTTAACACTAAAAACTTGATAGTAGACCCCAAAACTAAGACAACTTAAACGAGTAGTAAAGTAACTGAAGGTTAAAGTGGAAAATGTGAGAAGATTTGGGTTTCTGAGGGGCAGGGGAGGAGATAGGATTAGAAACAAAATTCTGTTTTTCTACTTGTTGAATTTCAATTGTATTTTTTTTTTTAAGATTTTATTTATTTATTTGACACAGAGAGAGAGATCACAAATAGGCAGAGAGGAAGGGGGAAGCAGGCTCCCTGCTGAGCAGAGAGCCTGATGTGGGGCTCAACCCAGGCACCCCAACAGATGGAAAAGATACCAGGCACTTAAAACATTAATTGTTCACAGTATGTGTGTTCTCTTCTGATTTTTAATATTAGAGGATCTATGCTTATTGTAATTAACATGAAATATATTTGTTTTACATTTAAAAAATGTAGCCTTGGGGCACCTGGGTAGCTCTGTGGGTTGAGCCTCTGCCTTTGGCTAAGGTCATGATCTCAGGGTCCTGGGATGGAGCCCTGCATTGGGCTCTCTGCTCAGCAGGGAGCCCGCTTCCCCTCCCTTCGCCCCGCCTGCTGCTCTGCTTACTTGTGTTCTCTCTCTCTGTCAAATGAACAAATAAAATCTTTAAAAAATGTAGCCTTTCAAATGTGCAGAAATCTACTTATTGACAAAAAAAGACATGTTATCTTTTCTGGAGTGGATATAGTGATAGTGATAGCTATTTCTTATATATTGTTGTAGTAGATACCAATCATTTAATCTCGGTGAAACTCTTCTAGTAATTACTCCCTTTTCTTCTATGAAATATCCACCTCTTCTTATCCTCAGGGTTACCATAGGGACAATCCCAGTTCTTCCCTGAGATTTAGAATTTGGGCCAATCACTTTGTCTGTTAGCCTAGATTGGGCAGGGGAATGTAGCTTTGTGAGCCTTTGGTGACTATGTCCTGCCTCAGAAGCTAAGGAGTAGTACAAAGGGGAGCTGTCCGTGCATGGAGGGAAGGGGAAACAAGAAACAGGGAGAGTTTAGGGTAATTCTTAAGCCTCTAATTCCAGTTCTCCTCAGCTGCATGCATGATCTTGAGAGACATTACTTTTACTTACAATGAAATGCTTTTTCTGCTTACCTGAACCTGATTGGTTTTCTATCACTTGGAACAAAAAGACTGTTAACTGATACCATCATATCATTTCATTTTTAAAACAGTGAGACGAGGTCATTGCTCCTATTACACAGATGAGAATACTAAGCTTCAAAGAGGCTAGCTAAGTCATTTGTTTAAGATCACTAAGTGACTAAGTACTATTTCCTGGAATGTTAGCAGAGTGCATGCATTATTATTACTGCTGCTACTACTCTTTTGGTGTTTGATGAGGTCTGTGAATTTAGGGCTTTCTGATCCAGGGTGGTTGCTTGCCCATACCACAAAGAACATTTTCCTCATCTTTGGTACTCAGAACTTGCATAGTTTCTTCGAAAGGGCTCCATGCTGTCCCTGCAGGAGCCAATAGGTCCTATGACCTTGAACACCACTCAGACACCCGCCCTACCTTGCATCTCATCAGGGGAGTGGAGCTTAATTTATAATCGATTTCCTGAGACTCCTTTGAGGTAGTGCTGATGATCTTGATTGGCAAGAACTCTACTAGTAAGAAGCACCCCATGAGCAATTAAAAATGATAACTGGCCAAGGAAGACTTTCATGGGAAGTGCTGCAGGTGAGAGCTGGTCAGAACCCAGGGAATCAGATGGATGATGGCTTTGTGGTCCCCATAAACAAAGCTTCCTCTCTAACATCACACATATGGACAGGCACAGAATGACACTATAGTTGGATCAATGGCATCCGCCTGGAGGTCTCACTGATCTCTTCAGGTAAAATCCCACAGCAATTAATTGAGCAGTAAAAAGTAAGCTAATGTTTCTGTTTCCTATTGGGAAAGGAAAAAAAAAAAAGAAAAATGTCATTTCAAGAAAAAAAAAAGAAATTAGCTAATGCCTTTTTAATCATTGCATTATTTAAATGCCTTTAAATAGGTTGTATTTTAATTAATGTAGATATAGATAAGAGAAAAGCAACACAGGAGAGACACAAAAAACTTGCAATAACATATAACTGGCTTACATTTCAGCTCTGCAAATTATTCAATGAGGGGCCTTTGGCAAATTGTTCAACCTCCCAAACTCTTAGTTTGTTCATCTGTAAAAATGGATTAACACTTTCCCCTGACAGGTCGTTATAAAGATTCCATTTAATGAGCTAATATGTAATTACCCCTGACCAGCAATTGCCTGGCACACAGTAGGCCCTCAATCAATGGTAATAATAATTATTATTACTAAATGTGTACTCTTAATTTATCACCCCAGTTACTTAACTTGTTGTTTTACAAATGTCATCCCAAGATTTTTTTTTTTTTTAAATTTTCCACCAAGTTTTCAAGTTATAGCAGAATATTCCTACATGTCTGCAGGTTTCTCTATTTTTCTTTTTGGTATGAATGAATGTTGTAATTTTGGCCCTCTGGCTATCTACCGTTGACTCCTGCGGAGTAGAAAGCAACAACCGTCTCCCTCCATTCATTGTTTCCATCAGAGAGGTTGCCAGATTAGGTGAAAAATTAAATCATTGGCAGCAGAAATAACCATATGCAATTGGGTAGCTGGAATTGCTCGACCACATGAATTTTTTGCATAAGTTCAGAAAGCACTGATCTTCAAACAGTTAAGCCTTTCTCATTTCATATGAATCTCTATTATATTCATAAAATTTTCACCAGTCCTTGCTGCTCCAGAACCGGCAGGCAAGTTTAAGTTCATCTGTAAATATACACAAATGGATGCTTCAATAATCTGAATGTTGCCAGGGAGGTGAGGAAGTGTGTGAAATAGGGGAGGTTACTCCCAATGTGTAATACCCCAGCCATGACCTAAATTCTCCTGAAAGGGGATTTGAGCCTGTGTTCTGCCCAAATCCTGTTGTTTGGAGTATGTGAACTTGCTGGAAGTCAGACAAGACATGGGTTTCAAACCTGGTTCTGCCACTCACAAGCTCAGTAATTTCCAGCCATCTAATCTTCAGGATGGGGATAATAAGACATCTGTCTTCTAAGGAGTGGTGAAAAGTGAACAAGGTAATCCTTATAAAGCCTAAATACAGAGTCTGGCACATTATAAAGCATCTGTAGACGGTGGCTAATTTTTGAAGGGGTTGTGGACACTCCGTTCTGGAGCTGTGTCTTTTTATGATTATATCATCAGCCCTGACTCCCCTTCTGGCATGTAGAAGTGTTCTACACATTTGTTGAATTTGGTTGTGTCTATCAGAGAAGAGTTAGCCAATGCATAATGAGAACTAAATGATTAAATAATTGGGAACTGTATTTTCTTTCCCTAAAGAAATATACCCCATAGAGGGGAGGGAAAAAAAGAAAGAAAGAAAGAAAGCAGCAGACTTCTGGAAAGTTTCTGAGCCAGCCCAACTTTCCAGTCAGATCCATGCCTGACTTAGCACAGCAGTAGATGATTGCAGAGAAGGTTTGTTAATGACCAGCTTTAGGCTTTTAATGACAAAACCCCTCAGCAAGATGTCATTGAAGTTATTGAAGACTTCACTGAAAGTGTTGAAGCTGATGCATTGTAACAAGAAGGTTATAAATCTTGCAGTTTGGGTATACCACCAAGACAAGATGCTGAGCACAGAATCACCCTGCTGTTGTCTGTCAGCATCCTCCCTCCCCTTCCCTCTTCTCCTTCCCATGGAGAGCCAGTAAAGGAGAAATACATCCATTTCCCGAAGTAGAGCAGACCTGGCAGCCACCTGCCTATGTCAATTTCAGATCGCAGAGGCCCATTTAACTGGACAAAATGTGTTAAGCACCTGTGTTTTTCTAAATGTGCATTTAAAAAATCCTAAGAATTAAGGAAAGATCTCAAAGGTTAATACATTGACCTTTTAGAAAAACTAACCAATTAAAAATCCATTGCAAGCTCAGAATAGAGACCCAAGTACCTGCATATAGATTTCTACTCCCTATCTATTGCTTTATTGCTTCTTAAAGTAAACGTTTGTCAACTTAGCCCCAATGAAGCAGTTCATCTCAGAGCTCACTGATAGCCCACAGTTTTGGATATTTGTGGGGTGGGATATCAGGTCCACTGGGTACTGTTGCTCCTGGATGAACTGGATGACAGCTAGTCAAGGTCGGAGTAGAGAAGAAAGAACAAGATTAGAAGGCTGTGCACAAGAATTGTTAGTGTGTGCTAGTGTATAGACTTGTGGAATTTGAAAAGTCATGAAGAAAACAATTTCCAATATATTTGTGGTCCACCAACCTGCACACAGAGACCACAAACTCAGACAGTCAGAGATTACAGAGTTCACCTTAAACAGAGTGATGGCCGATGACCTTCCCTGATTTTTTTCTCCCCTACTTCCATTCGGTGGCACACTTACCTTCTGTTCATATAAAGCATGACAGAGTAAAGAGTCTGCAGGGCTTGGAGAGTGAAGACAGACTAAGTCCTCTGTTTGAGTGATGTGCCTTTGGGGCAGTTATCATTAGGACTCTGAATGTCATCTTCCTCACCTGTTAAATGGGACTAATGCTAATTACTATTCTGCCTAACCCAAAGTCAGTTGTGAAATAAAATGAGATGATTTATGTCCCTATGTACTCAAATACCTTAAAATATTAGCTATTATATTCAAATTGACACATTTACTTTACACTTGTAAGGACATCTGTTACTCTGGCCAAAATCCACAATCTGGACCTCAGTATTCTTCATTGTAAAGAGAAGGGATTGGTGCTCATTATCCAGTTGCTTCCAAAATCTGCAATTCCCAGATTCTATGGTTTTATTTTCCTGCAAATTGCTAAACTGCTGTGATGGTTTGATCTCTGTAGGGGTTTTGGAGAACATGTGCTATGACCAAATGACTTGTGTAGAGCTTGGTAACACTCAGAAACACACACATGTACACAAACACATGCACGGGTGGTGGTTGCTAAGCTCCTTGGCCAGGCTTACCTGGGTGAAGCACGTGTTGATATGATTAGGGACATAGACCATTTAGCAGACACACCCTCTTAGAAATAGAACCTGGTGCACCTGCTTCATGGGAATAGGCTTCATGAGGCTGCCCAAGTGAGCAGCAGCTCAACCACACCTCAGAGAATCTGCCCTTGTGTTTTTTGACTGAAAACCACTCTTTATCTTCTCCTTCAGTAACATTCTAATACTTATGCTGTACCCCTACAGATGGACATTCCTTTGAGCTTCTTTTTAATTCAGCTCCACCAGCTCTGAGGGATAATTACTCAAGGTTCTCTACTACCTCAGGCCCGGTGAATTTTAAGACTACTCTAAAGCCTTCTAAAAAAAAATTCAGATTATCTCAAACTTACCCTCTCCACTTTTTATGACAATCTGTCCAGTAGTTTTTGTGTGATGTGGTAGCAAACAGAAGCTCAGTTTCATTTTTATAACTGTAAAAGAGACCTGTAAAATAATTGAGGCATAATTTATCTGGAGAAAATCTACTTTTCCTATATGAAGAGTAGACTCAGTGGAATCTTGAACAAGGTGAAAAAAGAGGAAGTATCTGGTAATGATTTTTAAGTGAGATGTATTTGACATATAACATTTTGTAAGTTTGACATTACAACACGTTAATTTGATATATTTATATATGGTAATATGGTTACCACCCTGGTGTTAGCTAGTATGTTACATAATTATTATTTCTTTTTCTTTTTTTTTTTTTTTGCTGGGGATAATTGAGATTTCGTTTCTTAGCAACTCTGAAGTTTATAATACAGTATTATTGGCTATAATCACTACAATGTGCATTAACTCTCCAGAACTTATTTATTATTAGTTCCCATTTTGTACCTTTAAATGACATATCCCCAATTCCCTCATCCCTCAGCCACTGATGACCACCATTCTGTTCTGTTTTTATAAGTCTGGCCTTTTTTGATTCCACGTATAAGTGATATCATACAGTAGTTCTCTTTCTCTGTCTGATGTATTTCACTTAGCATAATGCCCTCGAGTTCCATCCCTGTTGTTGCAGATGACAAGATTTGCCCTTTACTTATGGCAGAATAGTATTTCATTGTATACACACACACACACACACACACACACACACACACACACCCCACAACCCCTTTATCCATTCCTCCCTCTGTTGCAGGACACTTAGATTGTGTCTATATCTTAGGTTATTGGGAGTAATGCTGCAATAAACATAGGAGTGCATATCACTAGGCTATCATCTTGGCAAAGATGTAGAGATAAGGGAACTCTTACCCACTGTTGGCAGCAACATAAGTTGGTTCAGGCATTATGGAAAACAGTAGCGAGTTTCCTCAAAAAATTACAAACAGAACTAACATATGATCAAGCAATTCCACTTCTGGGTATATATCCAAAGGAAATAAAAACATGAGTCTAAAGAGATAATGATTTTTTTTAACTTGTTTCAGGAGAGCACAATGATGGAATATTCATGTGGTAAGATAGCTGTTGGAATTGAGAGAAGGTGAACGTCTCAGGTCTTCCCCTGGGCCAAGGTGAAGTGGTCCTCAAGCATCTGCTTACATTAGCTCTTATTTCCAAATCTCCAAAATAACTTGATTAGTACCTGATTATTACCCACCTTTAGTTATCTTGAGAATGAAAAGGCACTGCTTTGGAATAAAGCTAGTAAAATTTATCTTAGTGTGATTGGCAGGGGTGTTAATAAAGTTAATAATGGTGTTAATAAAGATTCTGTCGGATACCTGTGGGTTCATGGAAAGAATAGAGAGAAGTGGATGCCCTGGTGTTAGCCATTCCTACTCAGGAAGCTTAACATGAGTTTCCCGGTGCCTGGAAAGGAATATTCTCCATTATAAACTACTACATGGACATTATGTTTTGTAAATCTAGGTCTTGTGAGTTCATCAGGGGGAATTAACTCTGGGTGCACAAAAGAAATGAGTGTCTGCATTTGCAGTGTTAGTAATTAGATTATAAGCAGTGCTAATCTCGCAGTTTTATAGCCTTCCTTTCTTGTTCTTATCTTACCTATTTATAACTTTGATAAGACTTATGCTGGTCAGTTGCTCTATAGTGACATAAATGTTGTGTCTGTCAGCTCTTCCAGACTCATAATTGGGTGAGTAACTGGTTAACTGCATCCTATATTAGTTTTTCAATAGCAGGCCTGCCACCATGTAGAAGAAAATCAGCAATGTTATGAATAAGGACATTAAAAAATTGGTGCCATAACTGATTCATGGGCTCCTTGTGCAATTGCAGCCTTGTTGCAATTAAGCACATGTTGAATAACACAGTTGAATAGATGGGAGTTGAGAGACACTTTGAGTCTTGAAGACCCATTATAATCCATGGAAGTAAGGAAGTAAGCCATGGAAGAAATGGAAATTATTAAAAGGTACAAGTGCTCATAGGCAGGATCAGTGTGTATAAAGATTTTATTTACCATTTTTTAAATGACAAAATTTGACCAGAATTAAATTTTTGAGCTATATACTTAGCATTCAGTGGCCAGTCAGTAAATTTCCTAATGGCCGATTAGGAATTTGAGTCTAAATAAGCAGAAAAACAGAATCACTCCTGGGAATTTGAACAAAATACTAGATTTATACCACCATTTTGCTTCTTTAAAGAAATAGAGGATTGTTTTTGCTATTATGAGAATAATTTTCATGCTTTGGGATTATGCATAGGTGCTAATTATACCCTTTTGATACCAAATTTGCTTTTGCTGTGACAATAATTGAAATCTATGCTGAAGGTTTTTAAACTCTTTATATAAATACACTTAACTCCTCTGAGCCTCAAGTTCTTCATTAGAAAAAGAAAAGGGTTGAACTAGTTTTTCTTTTGGGATCCTTCCAGTTTAAGAATTTTGTGACCTTCTAAATACCCTTTCAACTCAGGTATGTCAAAGATCATATTTTATTAGAACTCTCAATAATTTCTTAGGCTATAAAATTAGGTCTAAGGAATTATAATTAACATCTTTTTTTTTTAAACTTTCTTCATTCTTCTCATTTAGCTCCTTAATTTGAAATGTGAACACCTTTCTTAGCTGAACATAAAATAAGACCTTGCTCTTCAATGAACTGTTTCTATTGATATTGATTCGGGTTACAGGTAACATTTTCTTGACCTTCAATCTGGGAGTTTCCTCTTCTCTTCAGTCATATTGAAAATGAACCTTACTTTTCCTCCCCTGAGAAAGTTATCCCTTGGAGTTCAGAGTTAGAAGGGTCACCTCAGATTCAAGTTTAACAAAGTTATTGTAGAGAACATAAAATCTCAGGGAGGAAGTAGAATGAACAAATCAGTCCAGAGCATTAGAATAAAATCCCCAGCTGAACAAGTGCATGGCAGTAACAATCACAAGTAGTAGAATTACCTTTCAAAACATGATCATGCCAAGCCCCACCTAATCTATCAAGTTTTAAGACAGTTCAGTATGATTTCCAAGCTTTGCCATAACTGCATAATGTAATTCAGTTAGGCAGTGCAGTGATTTTCGCTTTCCTCAAATTTGGCTTGAGCATGAAACTTTTGTGTCTGGGCAAGATCCTGAATTAGAAAGAGAATAAGGCTGCAGCCATTTTCAAAATTACCTTCCCACCATGATTCTGTGGAGACTTCATAGCTGGGAAATCTCTTCTATTTGGAACTTTTAAGCACAGAGTTTACTCCAGTCAGGGTTCCTTTTACCCCAAGTTACTGTTTAGGTGGAATTTTCTTCAATACAATGAAAATATCAGCCTGGTGCTGGAGATGAAAGTAGTTTCTTTCAGAATTGAAAGAAATTCTTAAGGCTTATCTGGAAATGCTATGTGAGGAGGAGGGGGAGAGAGGCCTGTCTCCCTGAATAGGGTCATCTCAGCAACAGCAAAGTCTCCTGTGTGTGAATGAGATTAGCTAATGAAACAGTATCATGGCCTGAGATTACTTTGTACCTCTCTAAAGTTCAGCCACATTTCCCCCCTTGTTTGTGAAATTCCATTATAGGAATCACTGCCTGCTTTAGAGATAAGTGAAACCATTATGGGTGGAGGAAGAAAAGGCATTTGAACCTTGAAGAATTGTAATTGGTGCTGGTGAGTGAAGGTGAACAAGAAGCCATAAATGTTTCAACTGAAAATATTAATGAGCTTGGGGCTAAATGTAGATGATGGGAGGAGGGATGCCTCACATCTGTTGATGCAGTAGCTTTTTTCTCCCCTAACAAGTGGAATTCATTTCTTTAGTAGATTTAAACCCAGCCTAAAATCTTTGAAAAATGTAAATGGCCACATTGTTTCATGACTAATAACTGAGTCAAACAGATTTTATAGTTAAAAATAAGCAAAATAACACAAAAATTAGATCACTGCATGAAATGGGGGCACGTGAGTGTGTATAAAGTGTGTATACCTTTATTGGTAGATCATTTTGTTCTGTGACTGAGGCCATGCTGGCTTAATCTTCTTAAAATATTTTTCTTCCAAGAATGTTCAGACCGTGTTGTTGATCCTTTGAATGAACAGTTGGCCTTCCATTTACAAAGAAACTTCAAAAATATTTCATGGCCAAAGTTTGCTGCCCTCATGAATGTATGATAATAATGTCAAGAGTGACTCAGAAATATCTTTCAGCATTTCTGGAAGAACAAACAGCATGACCCATTGTGAGTAAGTGTTGTACAGACAGGCAGCACTTTGTATGAATACTTCTACACAACAAGGATTAGTGTATATGACACAAAAAGAACATATTCTTTAAAGACAAATGGTTCTGCATTCAAAACCTGGCTCTGACACCCTTTTGTGCTGTGTGACCTTGGACGTGTTATCCTGACTCTATGAATATCAGTTCATCATTTGTGAAATTTTATTTTTGGTGAGGATTGATGATATACTTCAGATCCTAGAAAAATGCCTAGCGCATAAATCCCCCAAATGATAATGATTGCAGTGAATTCTTTGTTACCCAGCATCTATTAACCAGGATTTTAGAAAAACTGTGACTTCCTGCACAGTCATCAAGCACTGATAATTTATGCTTCTCTTGATGACCCTGAAATACATTCTGAATAATTAGAGAAAGATTAAATTATAATCAGTTTAGTTTCAGTGTTAAGTGTATTTTAATTTATTCTCATTCTTTAAAAAATTTGTAATCCTACTGCATGTGGTAACAATTAACAAAAAATATTTGATTAGCTGGAGCACTCCGCTTCCTGACTGTCAGACTAATGAAGAGTTTATTGTATATTGTTGGAACTCAAACTCTGCCCTACAGATTAAACTGGGCATTTGCTGGATAGATTTGCTTCACACGGGTCTGATATCCATTCTCAGACCCAATGTGTTGACTTCTTGTCTGTTGAGAAGTTCTGGAATTAGTCCTCCAATATCCTTAAACAATACTCTATAGAACACCCTGTTTTCATTTTTTTTTATCACAAGGTCATAATGCCGGTCATCCAGTCTGATTTTGTGCACATGAGTAACTAAATCTAGCCTTGAGGATTGTCTGTTCTTTTCCTACAGATTTCTAGAGATGAACATCACAACTGACATTAGTAATCAATCTAGCTTGGTGTTTCATCAACCTTTACTCTTATCCAATCATGTTTTAGACTTATTTTTATTGGGCTTTTTAGGCGATATAACCTTCCTGATGAAAATTTCACCAGGCATTTTATCATTTCTGTGGTCTTTTGAACTTCCCACATTCTCTCCCCCTCATCTCCACACCCCCCAACCACCCCACATAAGGTCATATGCTACTTTAAACTGACTTGAGTTAAAAATAGTCTCCTCAAAAAATTATCACTATTATTGTCCCTTTGTGGTGATCTCAGTTAATAAGGTTCATTTTCAGGCAAGCCAATTGATTTTAGTTGTTTAATTGATCACCATAGGACATAGTATTCATTGGTTTCTCTCTGTCCTCATTCTACCTGCCTTTAAATTCCTTACTTGCCCTGAAATCCCTCTTCCAACACAACCAGTCTTTTCTTCCATAATGTCTTTCACATCCTCAGTACTTATTTACATGAGTTCAACAGTGGCAGTAGAAGGAGGCTGATTGTCTGCCTTAAAGGGAGAGCAAAGCTAACAGAAAAATAGCTGGTGAAGATTTCATTTTTCTTTCCAAGACCAGGCAACTCTTGGCCCTGGAGTGAAGGCAGGATTAGCTAGGGTACTCCTTTCAAAATGTAGATGTCTCCCTTGGTAATGTCAGGGCGAGCACTAGTAAGGATAGGAAGCCTGGATCCGTAGCCAGAAAGCAACAATTAGCATTCCACTGTAATCCTGTGATTTCTCGGAGACTCAACTCACTAGGTAGCTGTCCTTCAGTTGATAAGGTAAGTTTCATATTATTGTGTGTAATTTCACCCCAAAGTGATTTTTTCCTCATTATATAGACATATATTAAAAGCCAACAACTCAACGGTATCACTATCACGGCTTCTTTAGCTATACCGAACTTATATCTCTTTAGCTACCACAAACATGTTTCCTGTTTGACAGACCATATTCGCATTATAGGGCTATTTTGAATCTTTTGGGAACCATGGGTTTGAACTTTGGTATATCAGAGTGGCCAATTGCAATGTTTTATTAAATAGGCTTTTGTAACAAAATGTGACATTTTCCTAAGTATAACGTAGACCATTTGGCAGAACAAATGAATATATGTTGATGTAAATGTAATGCTAAAACTTAAGGACATTCACGACATTGAAGTTTAAATATCTTTACTAGCTTTCCACACCAATAAATCTTTAGTCACAAAAATGTCATATTAAATATTTGTGTTGGTCAGTAGTTGAAAGGTGTTTATATGATGTATCTTATTTTTTTGACTTTTGACATTCCTAATGGTCTTATAAATATGTGTAATTGTATTCACCTGAAGTCTTTTATTACTTTCCTTTTATTTAAGGGAGATGGCTTCTTGAAAAAATTATCTTTTTATGTTTCTATTTTTTAAAATTTTTTTTGTTAACACAAGCACTGTTAAATATGTTGTTGAGAATAATGGTGGGAAGAACAGTTAAGTAATGCCAGTTTAAACTTGTTGAGAAGTATTAATTTTGGTCAATTATTGAAGATTGGCCATTTTATTATATTTGGGCTCTAGATAAAAAGAAATACTGGCTCATAAAGGTGAAGGAGGGAAAAGAGGAGGGAATGCAAACATTCTGACCATAGATTGTTGACATAAAGGTTGAAACTAGCTTGTAGTGTCCTGACAGCCAGGTCAAAGGGGACTTAGTATTAGTTACCTTAATTTCAAGTTGTGCTCTGTGGAGTCTTGGGTTCCATGGAGATATCTTTGGGGACTGTTAGTTTGCATAGAGGGAGGGTGAGAAAATGGGGCTCCAGGGCACCGCAGCTTTTATTGGTTGTATATATTAGGAATCCATAAAAATTTTAATTTGAAAGGAAGACTCTGTTGCTAAAAAAAGAAAAATTGGAAAGCCGCTGAATAATAGGGAGCTCATTATCAGAGGGGAAGCAACATAGTAGCTCCTTTGGGGAAATGAAGCTTAACTGCTTTTCTCTTTCACTTAAAAAAAATTATTTCAAACATACAGAAAAATACAGGTACCCATGTAACTGTGACCCAGATTTAACAAGTGTTCATATTTTGCCACATGTATTTTACATTAAAAAAATAAATAAAATAAATAAAATTGACCCTGATGAAACCCCTTTGTACCCTTCTTGTCCAGATCTCCTTTGCTCCCTCCCTGACCTTGGATAACCCAGATCCTGAGGCTGATGAGTGTCTTTGTGGGCACAAGATACACATCTGCCTACAAATGTATGTTTCTGTAACCCATTTGTATATTGTTTTGTGCATTATGCCATTTACATGATGGCTTCACACTATACATATCCGTTTTCAACAGTACATTCCTTAAGACTTACCATGTTTATAATTTTAGCTTTAACTCATTATTTTTAATGGATCTATGGTATTCTGATCTATGAACATACCACATTTATTTATTCATCTCCGGCTGGCGGATATTTGGAGTCTAAATGATGGACATTTTTGTTTTGTTTTGTTTTTTGTTTTACAAACAGTACTGCACTGAATATCCTTGAGTAGTTCATGTTTGAAAGGCATTTCTTACATGGGAGATTATGAAGCAGGCCTTCTGCTAGCCCACCTGTTGTCTTTGTACCATATAGAATGAGGTTCCGTTTCCTTAAAACACTTTACATTTCCTGGGAAATGGTCTCAAAGACAAAGCAAATCTATAATCACTTCATTTCGAGGATGTCCTCCATACTTTCGCAAAGTAGAACTTGCAGGATCATAGCAGTCACCCTGTATGCAGGGGAACCGATACTAAGGAAACCCGCAGGATATAAAGAGTTTGGGTGAACGAGTGTGCTTAACACATTGGCAACTGTGATCTAAATAAAAGATTTGTGCTTAGTATTTACATGAGATCTTTCCAGCTGAAGTCAGGGGCTGGGGAAAATTGTATCTTCCTCAGAGATAATATGTTGCAAATGAGGAAACCAGGGAACATATATAGGCTTCCTCTCTTTTCCAGGTCACAGAGGACCAGCAGCAGGGTCAAGTGATATTGTATAGAGGTGTTACTGTCCAGAACACTGCCCTCAGGCTCCTCCTATGTAGACACATATACAGCACAGGCTCCTACCAGGCTTCATCTGCTAACTCAACACTATGCTATAAGAGAAGGCAAGCTCTCCAGGGAAGGCTTAGATGTCTTTGCTCGGGGAAAGAAGTTTGAATTGTATTGGACTGAGGTGCCATAATGTGAGACTCCCACTGAGGCTGGTGGTATAAGTGCCAGTACATTGAAATGCATTCATGGAAAGTTACTCACTATCTGGCTTTGCTGGAGGGGAAAACAGCCCCACAAGAGGCAGTGCAGTGTGCCCTCTATTGTTTATGGGAGTTTAGGAGGAACAGACTCTGCCCTGCTTTTGAAATCTTAAAAGCGTATTTGCTTTGCAAGGTCCTTGCGACTAGACGTTGCATAACAGTCTAGCAGGAAACTCTCTTATCTGCCTGAAGTTCCCTTCGTCTTGACTCCGTCCCAGGCAACGTTTTCATCAATGATTTGGGTAACGAGTTGAGGGAATGCATTTCCAGTTTGCAGATGACAAAAAGTTCATTAGGGGAGAGAACAAAAACAAGCTTGCTGCTACTTTTATGGTGGTTTGTTCATTTTCATCAAACAGGTCTTAGCTTAAATTTCACCTCTTCACAGAGGCTTTCCCTGAGGATCCAACTAATGTATGACCTTCATTTCCAATCAGTTTCTACCTGTTTTCTTGATCCAAAATTGTATTTCTTAGTTGCTTAATGGTTTCCTGACACATCTCCATAGACTGTAAGCTTGATGAGAGAAGGGACCATGCTTCCCTGATCATTTCTGCCCCCCCCCATGCCCAGGACATAGTATAGTTCCTGGCACATAATAGGAACTTAATCAATTTTTGTTGATTGAATGAAAGTCATGGGAATCATTGAAGAATATTAGGCAAGGAAGTGTCATGATCATATTCCTGTTTCAGAAATGAAATGTGGAAGAATAGAAGCCTAGTATGCATTATTGAAAATGCTTTATGGAAGAAAACATGTGAGTTGTAATTTTTAAAAAATTTACTCTACTTGTATTCACAGTGTCAGATCTCCTGATTATAAGGTATAATAACATCACTCTTAATTTTGCCTGGAGTATTATCTTCCATCCTTGGCACCATTGAACATTAACATTAATATTAACAACCCAAGTCATACCCAGAAGATATTGTCTAAGATGATCTCCTAATAGGGCAAGGGCTTTTATTTTTGTTAAAATTCTTAAAGAACTATCAGGTACGAGACTAAAAAGATTCATTTTGTGTTGTTGGGGAGGGCAGAACTCAGGCCAGTGGGGCCCATTACATGAAAGCAAGTTTCAGTTTAACATAAGACACAGCTTTCTAACAATTAGTGGGGCTGAATAAGGGAATGCATGTCCTCAGGAGATCATTAGATACTTGTCAATAGATGGCATGAAAGCAGATGCCAGATGCCCATCTGTCAAAAACGCTGTTGAGAGGACGTCTGCCCCATGTGGGAGGGTCATTCCACAAGTGTGTGCAATCGCCTCATATTTATTGGGTACCCACAGTGCTCTTGCTTCCATGGAGGATACAGAAATATATAAGGCACAGCTGCTGTCTGGACACGATCACCTTCCAATCCTAAATTCTGTGAATTTCAGGCAGTTTTGGCCAAGGACCTAATGGAATTTTCACATCCTCCACATTAGAGCAGTCCAAAGTTATGAAGTCCCAAAACATCGCTAACCTACTGGTCACACTTAACCTTATGCCCAGCAGGACGAACATGGTGCAGAATACCACTTCATAGCTAAGTCCTGCTTTTGTGCCCCAGCTGAAGCCCTGGCTTTGCTTTTGTGACAGAAAAGATTCTGGCAAATGTAAGTTAGTTTCTTTTCTTTGGTTCACTTCTCTTCTGGTTTTGAAAGTTTAATATGAGTTCAGAGCTCAGGATGACATGTGTTGGCTTTATTTAATCAAACTTTGTCAAGATAAATATTTTTGCATTAGAATTGGATCTCTGTGATTCTCACCAATGACAAAAACATGAATTATAAAGTAGAGACTTTACGGAATTATAAGTAAGCACACTTAATTCTTTAAAGTCAGATCTGCCTCAATCAATCACAAAGTGTTTGACTTGGAAACTTCCTTCTGCACAGTAGAGAACATTAATAAATAAACGTCTGGATGGAACAGTTTGGGGGGTTAGATCTGGATATGGCAATGACCTAACATTTTGGTTTGAATTCTTTGGCCTCTGTCAATGACATGAAGTTGGCTGTTGATGTGGGAAACAAAGGCAGAAGAAAAATTATTAACTTTCCTTACTATCTACAGTCCACTGACAAGTCTTTGAAACAGGCAGAGTGACATCGCTCTAAGGACTTAGCTGTCTCAGTGTTAATACTTTGCTAAGGGCACAAGGCAATTCCGGCCCAACCCCCAGGATCCTGTAAGCCTACCTTAACATATAAAAATTCCTGGGGCGCCTGGGTGGCTCAGTCAGTTAAGCGTCTGCCTTTGGCTTGGGTCCTCAGCAGGGAGCCTGCTTCTCCCTCTCCTTCTGCCTGCAGCTCCCTCTGCTTGTGTGCTTTCTCTCTCTCTCTCTCTCTCTCTCTCTCTCTCTCTCTCTGTGTCAAATAAATAAATAAAAATCTTTTTAAAAATTAAAAAAAAATTTAATATATAAAAATTCCTTTGGGAACTTCCTTTATTTCTACCCCCTAAGATACATGTTGGCAATCATCCCCCAAGCATATGACCCAACAATATACATCTGAAGGATCTCATGACTGAGTTTTTATTAAGCAGTAATAAATGGCCTTTCCTAACAATAGCTAGCCCCCTCAGGATCCTGGAAACCTTGTTTCCAATATACCTAGGCGGGGTGGGGGTGCTTATAGTATTATTAACCCCTTCCCAACTTGCAAGTATGTAATGGGCCAGTCCTCATGACCCCAGTGCAGCTCTCTCTGCCCACAGTTCCTGTACGCGTGCTTTACTAAAACCAGCTTTTTGCACCAAAAAATTCTTTCTTGGCCATCAGGTTTGAACCCTAACGTCTTCTCCTACATCAGCTGTCACATGGTTGTGGCCTCTCTCTCTTTTACACACTTCAGAAACAAGTGTGTTGGAACCTCATTAATGTAGGTAATATCTGCTATAGTTACTGATCCACATGTCATCACAGTGATCTGAGGGATTAATATGCTTCCTCTGGCTATTTAACAGAACCTTGACCCTGAGTAGATTCATAGCCCCAGATACTTAATGTTTGATTTCATACTATGTTAGTAAATATACAAGGCATTCTTGAACAGTCCTTAAAAAATATTCCTTTGCTATATAGTCTGGAGACTTAGTTATTTCCTCCATTGGCCAAAGTCTCTTTGTCTGTGCTTACTTTTCATTTGTTGACCTTGAAGTTAATCCAGATTAAAATTACATTCTCCAAATGTAGTTCAGATTAATGTATTCTGAGTAAAGGATATAGTACAGAAGGAGCTCATGAGGGAGACAGCCTTCCCAAGCCATTGCTTTGAAGTCTCTAAGAGTGATTTGCCAGAAGGGCCTAGAGTGTCCATTTAGTGTTTATACAAAGACTTTTAAAGGATCTTAGCTGGAAAAGCAAAAAAATTAGGAAATTAAAAATATTAAAAAAAGAAGTTTGTATATTCTCACCAGGAAGAAAACATTGCTCCTACATTGCTACCCCCCTTTTTGTAAAAAAAGATTGTATTTATTTATTTGAGAGAGAGAAAGAGAGCACAGGTTGTTGGTGGGAGGGGGAGGAGGGAAGAGGGAGAGGGAGCAGGAGACTCCACTGAGTGGGGAGCTCCATCCCAGGACCCTGAGAACAGGACCTGAGCTGAAGGCAGATGCTTAACTGACTGAGCCACCCAGGAACCCCTACATTACTCCTTTTTAATCGTCTAGTTTTTGCTCACTTTAGAGCAAAGTTTTGGAGCACTCCTTCTTAATCTTGGCGATAACACTGGGGAGATCTAACAAATACACTTGAATTCCACCCCCAGTCGGGGGTGGGGAATGAATATATATATATATATATATATATATATATATATACTAATTAACATCCTCATCTCATGTAGTGATTCTTTTTTTTTCTTTTAATTGATTTATTTGACAGAGATCACAAGTAGGCAGAGAGGCAGCAAAGAGAGAGAGGAGGAAGCAGACTCCCTGCTGAGCAGAGAACCTGATGTGGGGCTGGATCCCAGGACCCTGGGACCATGACCTGAGCCGAAGGCAGAGGATCTAACCCACTGAGCCCCCCAGGCACCCCTCATGTAGTGATTCTAATTTAGTTGTTCAGACTTTATTGAGATGTAATTGATGTATAACATTATATAATTGTAAGGTATACAAGGTGATAGAGTATGTATATATTATGAAATGATCACCAGAGTAGAGTTAATTAACACCTCCATTAACTCATGTAATTACTTTTTTTTTTTTTTTGAGGTGAGAACATTTAGGTTCTACTCTTTGGAACTTTCAATTATGTAATATGGTATTGTTTACTGTGGTCATCATGCTGTACATTAGATCCCTAGAACCTACTCATCTTGTAACTACAGGTTTGTGCCCTCTGACCAACATCTACCCATTCCCTTCACCCGACATGTGGAAACTAAAAAAAAAAAAAAAAAAAAAAAAAAAAAAAAAAAAAAAAATATTTTTTTTTTTTTTTTAATTTTTTTTTTTTTTTTTTTTTTTTTAGTTTCCACATATAAATGAGATCATACAGCATACAGTATTTGTTTTTCTCTGTCTGACTTATCTCACTTAGCATAATTCCCTGAAGTGCGTCCACGTTGTTGTAGTTGGCAGGATTTCATTTTTTCTCAGAGCTGAATGATATGTTATTGTATATGTATACCACATCTTTATCCATTCATCTATAGATGGGCATTTAGGTTGGTTCCATGTCTTGGCTATTATGAATAATGCTGCGATGGACAAGAAAATGAAAAACAGAAATTCTAATTTAGTGTCTGGGTTGTTACCTGGGCATTCGGGACTTTACAAGTTCCCCAGGAGATTATAATGTACAGAGAATGCTGAGAATCACTGATATGTATATTTTGAAATATTCTATAGGAATATGAGAATTGGGAGAATTAGATGCATGTGCTCACACTGACAGTTTATCTAAAATCATGATAAATCTTTGGAGAATACCTTTAATTTTAATTTAATTTAGTTTATTTATTTATTGGAGAATATCTTTTAGATGCAGCTTCTGTTTACGTCCTTAGGATGCAGTTCGAGATGGAAAATTACTGGGTCAAAATTTTGCCCTTTTATGTGTTTAGATATATAGTTTCAAATCGATTTGTAGAAAATAACTTTTTTTCCTTAATTCTTGTTAAGATACCTATTTAGCCATGTCTTCACCGATACTGAGTGCTGTCTTTAAAACAGACACATAACATGCAACACACACTTTGCTAATTTGACATTCTATCTATTTGCATGTAGGTTTTCATTTATATTTAATTTCAAAGAAGACCAAATGTTTTATTATCAGTTATTTGAATTTCTTGTCTGAGGTGTCTGTTCATGTTACTTGAGCATCCTGTTGTGGTTTTCATGTTTAGCATGTGTTTTAAGAAAATACTAGCCATTATAATAAGTGAATGTCATTTACCCTGTCCATCCCCAGAAAGTACTTAGAAACAATGCTGATTCCAATATATGGGGTAAAGTCTTCAATTCTATTTATATCTTTAAACATCTGACTTATTTATTATAATCTTAGATGCAGTTTTACAGGTTTTTAAAAGCTAAAATGAAAATTTGAGGTGTCATTAAGTAAATGACCTCATATGGAGCCTCCTAAAGGAGGATGAAGTGAGAGAGAGAGAAAGTAACTGGGATGCTCTGGTTCCATGAAGCATGGTTTAAAATCCAAAGTTTAGAGCTTTTCCTTCCCTCTTCATGCTAATGGAACACTTTGTTACCATTTCACTGTCACTTTATTTGCCTCCAACATCAGCAAATCAAGTGCCCGATAGCTGCCTACTGCTGCAGAGATACATACATTATGGAAGCCCATTATAAATTTAGTGATGATGATGAAGAAAAACACACTGCTTATTACATCCTAATTAAGCCCAAAGTTGTTTTTATGATTCCTTAAATGTAGGCCAAATTTTGTTTTAATCTCACAGACATATCCCAAATCAGAGGCAAACATAACTATATGGCATTATCTTTTTCTGGCTATACATGATTTATGTCTTCTCTGGGTGAAAATATGTTCCTATGATTTTGCTATTGTGATAAATTGAAGGTGTGATATTACAAACTAGGATTTGGAACAAGAAAGACTATGAAAATTAAAGTTTCTGCTTACATACAGTATTCTTTTTTAGTTGTCACTGAATTTTTTTGTCAATAATCAAGGTGTCTCTGTATAAAAGATGTAAAAAATGCTTCAGTATTCTGCAACATGACAATTTCCCAAACCTCCTTTTTATTTCCCTTGCTTATTTTATGATGATGCCTTTAATTCCTTGATGTGTCTTTTCCTTTTCTTCATTTACTCTTCTATGTTCACTGCTATTTTTTTTTTTTTTTAACCTTAATGCCCTTTCTATTTCAAAATGGGCAAAGTATAAGGCTTGAGGCTCAATTCAGCCTGGCTTGGAATAGCTTTGTATAAATAAGAGAATTGTGTTTTATGCTATTCAATCTTAAGGAGTAAAAATGACTTTCACTTTAGTGAAAAGAAGCATCACCATGTTTTAAAATTATAGGCTTTTAGGGCTGAGAGGAACCATGGAAATCATTGAGTCCTTCCTTCTTGTTTTATGGATTAAAAGTGATCATGCAATCATTCTGTCATAGGTAAACTGCTCCCTGTACTCACGGGCATGCTTCATATATCCTGCCTACCTTTCTCAGATTAAGTTGAGCCAGAGGTAGTCTAAAATATATTAGTTAAGAGTGTAAGTTTGAGGTTAGACAGACATGAGTTCAAACCAGTTCTCTATCTCTCAGCTCCTAGATCTTGGACAAGTCATTTTACTTCGCTGAGCTTTAGTTTTCTTTCAGTAAACTAAGGCTAATTGTATCAACCACATCAAGTCATTATGCGGACAGAATTATGTGGTGTGTGTAGACTATTTAATTCAGTGCCTGGTACAAAGTGAGCACATAAGAAATGGAACTTGCTTTTATTAATATCCTGCTTTTTGTCCATCTCTTTGTCTAGACTGTGAGTTCTCAGACCTGTTCATCACCATGTCCTGTTCATCCTCTGTATGTATGTCCTTTAAATTGGCACAGTATCTTATTCCATAGCAACTCCTTACTAATAATGACTTTAGGCTGAAATCTTGGAGTTATTTGTCTTTTCTCTTTCTTTTTTCTCTCCCTTCTCTTTTATCTAGAAATACCTAGGTATGAGGTGCCGTCATATTTTCCTGGACTAATGACATAGGCTCTTAACTGGTTCCCCATTTTTCTGTCTTACAGCAGCCAAAGTTATTCTCTAAAACATAAGTCAGATCATATAAATATCCTGCTTAGAGCTCTTTAATGGTTTTCCATTTCACACAGCATAATAGTGAAAACCTTTCTTTTTCAAACTCTTGAATCTTCTCTGCTATTATTCTCTCTGCCTCATTCCACTCCAGCAATACTTGCCTTCTTGCTAGCTGTTCCTCAACACTCCAAGCACATGACTGCCTCGAGTGAAGATTTTTTAAAGAAAGGTCATTGAAGTCCATCCACATATTTTAGACTCTGTCTACTTGCTTTCATATAGGAATAGATGTGGCTTAAAACAAAGTTAACATAGTCAATTAGATGGATTAGTAACAAAGGTGTCACACTAAAGGAAGTTGACTTTTTAGGCATCTGAGCTGGGAAACCAATTAAGACACTCACAATGTAGATGTAAGATTACTTAACTGAATTCACAGGACTTTTGTCCTGGTTAGCCCTTTTCTTCTTTAGATTTCAGTCTTTAGCTAACATGTTTCCCTCCTATTTTATTGTCTGTGGTTTTTTTCTTAGCCCAATACACTATTTGTTCTAGTTTCCTGGCTGTTTATCTTGCTGAGATTTTAGTTAGTTCATCCCAGATGTAGCATAGGTTACCTATTACCGGACTCTCGATCATCTCTGCATAGTTTCTTCTTGGGCAGCTCTGCCTGAGGGTGGCTTGAGCCCCGCATGGCTAGCTCAGAATGAAGCATGCAAATATCCTAAAACATGCCTAGAATAATTCCTGTGACTGAGCATTACATTTACTGTTGAGTCACCCATCAGCCAGGACGAAAAAGGAAAATACCATGGGCTGTATAATTTTCTTTACCCAACAGAAGCATACATGCCAGTTCTTCAAGAACCCAAACAGTATAATCTCCTCATACCAAAATTAACACTTGACTGTCTGTGACATTATCAGCAACTTACTGTGTGTCATGTAAAAATGAGAACTCAAGTTAAGTTGACAATTTATTAAATCAGTATTTCACTTTCTCTATATTGAAATTCTATGTGAAGTCTTAGGATCATTATAATAAAGAAATGGAAGACCCATCAGGGTAACTGTAATTTGATTACAAATTAGAGCATTTTACCTTTGAAATGCAATGAAAATTGTCTACACTTTATGGTGGAGGGAGGACATCGGCTGGAATTGGCTATATTTACAAATTTAGTTCACTTAATAACAACCGTGGAGGCAAAAGATGACTTTTTGTGGATATAGTGATAACTTTGATGGCCTTTTGGGACCATTGTGGTACAGTAGAAAGAAACTGAGATTTAAACCAAGAATCCTGGGTCCTGTTTTTGTCAAAAACATGTGACCATAAATGAGTCACTTGACTTCTTTGAGATTCTTTGTCATCACTTGTACAATGAGGACTCACTACAGCTCTTAAGTCCCATATGATGTTTTGACTGTTGACTACTTTGAAAGAAGTGGCCCTCAAATTTCAACACATAAACACCTCTCTCAAGCTTCTAATTGGAGTGGAGGCTAATCCTTTACAATGAAGTTGACTTTCCTGACTACCCTGCATTGTTGTTGTGGTTTGAAGGCATGAGCAAAAGGGACAACACCTAGAGGGTCCATCCAGACAGCTGGGAAAGACCCTTCAGAGGACATTATCTTAGCCAGAGGTGGCTCTACTCTTCCACAGTACTTGTTCAGAAAATTAAGTGTTTGTTGTCAGTATTCCCAGAGTATATCAGTTTTTAATGTAATAGACACATATTTAGCAACTTGCAAAACACTGATAGATAAAACCAAATGCCAATTTATTAATTTATGACTTGAAATACAACTGTCAAGGACATAAGATATTTGTAGCAATTAATCAACACATTCTCTTTCAGGAAGAAAGCTGTAAGTGAAACGAAGAAAAGCTTAAAAGCTGGCTAGGTGATCAAGGTATAGCAAGGACTAAAAGCATCTTGTAGCCTGATGCACCAGTGATGCTATTCCTCCAAGGTGGGGGAGGAGACACAAAAAACTGTACTATTTGTCTAGGGCTTCTAGTCCCTGAATGTGCTGAGCACACATTTGATCCAAAATTCTGCCTAATTCCTATGTTTTCATGGCTGAACTTTCTCTTGCTGTATCTCCTCTTTAGGTATAACCACACCTTCATTTTGACTGTGGTCAGCTTTATTCTGTACTGGGGGGACTCTGTTGCTTAAGACCATCTCTGCAGTTGTCTGCTATCACCCATTTTAATACAGCAAGGCTCTTCCGATTCACTGAGCACTGGGCATGCCTTTTGTTCCCTTGTGTTCCACCCACATTGTACTGCATGATTCTCCCTCCTGTGTATTTTGGCAGTAACAAAAGGAATTCTCTCCAGGATCTGCATTCCCAGGTTGTGAGCTATCTCTGGGCTAAATGCTGGGGGAGGGTAGAGGAGGATTAGAAGGATGGAGGTGGAGCAAAGTGTGAGGGGAGTGGCTACTCCCAAAGCCAGATCTTTTGTCTTTGCTTTGTCCTTGCTGAGCTCCAGCCAGGGAGAAGGAATGTTTGGTATTTAGCAACACTCACAGTAGTCTGGAACTCTTTTTTGCAGACCTTGAATATTTCTCCCCTTCCCCCAGGGAAAACAGGATTCTCAAGAGTAAAATGAATTATCTCCTTGGCTAATTAGCTAGGATATAACAAAATTCTCTGGAGGATCATCCCATCTGAGAATTTCTATAATGTATGCTTGTTTTTGCAGAAACTATCTCTTTTCATTCTGTAGCCTGCCCATCCTACAGCTCATTCCAACCAGAGAAGGCAAAGTTGTCAAGTAGGCAAAACCTCGTCCTCTTTCTCGAGCTTCTCTGCTTTCCTCCGATTTCTCCGCCTCATAACTTTTGATACTCAGGGGTGACCTAAGGCACCGAGTCCCCTCAGGTTGTCCCAATTCTTGCATATGCCTGCTCTACTAATTCTTACTTCAGAAGATGAAAGGCCACTCCCCAATACCCACCCACATTAACATCCTCTGCACACTCTTCTCATTGTCTTGTATCAGGCGAGGTGCCACACTTAGCAATCAGTGGAGAGACCAATATCCCGATAAGGTATTAAAAACCCCAAATGGTTTTATACCTTACTCTTTTCCAGTGGACCATGTGGTAGCTTTTCTAACATTGTTGCACATTTCCTCCAAGCAATTCATTTGGTCCCCATTTCAGCCACCTAATTTCAGCGAGAATGGCTCCATTATTAGTTTCAAAGAGGAGCACTTAATTTTTTCAAGTCAATCAGAGAATCCCATTCCTGAGACACTGTGATTGGAGCATAGAAAATAGGTATAACCTAATTAGAGATAAAGAGATGCAAGAAAACATTTGTTGGCATTTCCACAAAGATTATTTTTCTCCCTTCCGTTAGAGCTATGAAAGGAGATGCTTGGTCTTCCTCATGTGGTATGGGAAAGAGAAGTCTGAGCCTCTGGCCACTATGTTACCTTCACTTAGGGAGAGCCTGGAGCTTCAGGGGCTCTGAGGGAATCCTGAGACTGAAGCAGGTATCAAATAAGTTAGAACAGATAGATGGAGAGAACCTGGATTCTTGGTGAGACCATCTGAGCTGCTAGATCAAACCTTACCTTAGGCTGACTTGTTTCTCAACTTAGGTCTATAAATTCCCTTCATTTTCTAGGTCTGGGTCTTTGTTAGTTACAAAAGAAAGACTTCTAGAAAATACTCTGTTGTAATTTTAAAAGGTTTAGTGGAATATAGTAATGCCATAACTCATAGATTTCATTTTTAATATTGGAATTACATGCATTATAACAGACTTTCTAGGATCCCTCAGCTCATAATATGTAGATTATATAAAGGTTAGCTCTGATCAGAAGGAATGAATCCTATAAAGCATATGTCCATTAGCCCCTATATACAACAAGAATACACCAAAACTACTAATTTCTGTCTTTGAGAAGGCTCTAACTCATGTGGGAGTCTTACCTCTAAACTCATTCCAGATTCATATTTATGTAATATCCATATTATCCATAGCTGTAACTGAACCCAAGTCCATCAGTCTAATACACAGCAAACAAACCACAGAGACATCAGACACACAGCAAGGAAACTGTTTGACAGGCAACCAAATGAGAAGATGGGAGGGCAAGCCTCAAATCTGCATCCTCAAGGGGGGAGAATAAATTTTTATAACCATAAGGGTTGAGATTACATACATCTTGATAAAAGGCTAGTATCGAGCAAGCATGTATGTACCATGCATCTCATGTTCACATTAAGGTGGAGACTTAACATCAGAATGAGGCAAAATTCAGTCCCTGACATCAGAAGGCTATTTTAGGATAAGGAGAAGGGGCTATGGGCATGCTCCAAGAGCTGGAACAGAATGAATGGGGTCTTGGGCTTGTTAACTCTGGTAAGGATTGCAGGGCCTTGCTTGTTTCTAGGCTGGAACCACATCAGTTGACCTTGAGTCCAGGCTTCTGCAGAGACAGCTAGTGGATTTGTGAGGGGGGGGGGTCTGAAAAAGGCACAGTAGCTGATTAGGGGGGAATCAGTTCTCTGAAAAACAAGCTTTAAACTCTCTGTGAGTTTCAACCTTATTAACGGGTGGGGCCCAGCTTCACAATAGATGATCAGCGATAGCATGGAGTAGTGGAGACCTAGATTTTGGAAGAAGATGTGAATTCTCTCATTTGCTGTGTTGCCTAATCTCTTCTAAAAAGCTGTACCACACTTGTATAAAGGGAACCATATCAAATTCGCAAAATTGTTAGGCAATTAAATGAAAAAATGGGCAAAAAGTGTGTGCTGGCATGCACACACACACACACACACACACATACATACACACACACACACACACACCTTCTCCCCAAAATAGTGAGAGTCCAGTTGAGTGATGAAGGGTGTAGTGTTAGAGTAGGATTGCCTAGCTTCATACCCTGGTCACTCTGTTTTGGGGATTAATGGGCAAGGGCAAGATAATTACATCATTTATTCCTCAGTTTCTTCATCTATAATGGGGGTAATAACAACACTTTCTTCCTGGGGCTACTAAGAGGATAGATAAAGTGGAGTGGGAACATGGGGGCCAGAGACACTGGGAGCAGAGTAACACTGGGAGTGGTGGTGAAGGCTGGTTGCAACGTAAGTCTCACTCAGGAGGGATTGTTTGAGGATTGACTCAGAGGAAATGAGAGTGGAACAGTGCTCTTAGGTGGAGGGAAGCACCAGGACAGAATCTATGAACTGGGATCTGATCTGATATGGCCCAGAGATAACAGGGAGGGGCAGCATAGCTGGAAAGGCATGGGTGAGGGAAAAGGAGTCATTGAGAAAGAAAGGGAACCTGTGTGAACAGATCCCATAGGTCAGGGCAGGCCTTTAATGATATTGGCTTCTACCTTGACTGCAGTAGGAGTCATTGGAAAGTTTTGTGCAGAGGACGGCAGTGTCAGATGTGTGTTCTCAGTGAACACCTGGATATTCCACTGGGAAGAGATTTAGGGTGTGCTTTAGTCTGTCAGGACTATCACTCCACAGACTGGGTGACTTAAACAGCAGAAATTTATTTATTTATTTATTTTACATGTCTGTAGGCTAGCATCCAAGATCAAAATGTTAGCAGGGATAATTTCTTGTGGGGCATTTCACTTTGGCTTTTCGATAGCTGCCTTCTTGCTATGTGCTCACATAGCCTTTCCTCTGTGTGCATGGGGGAGAGAAAAAGAGAGAGGACCCTGGTCTCTCTTCCTCCTCTTATTGGGATAGCAGTCTTATAGGATTAGGGCCCCACCCTTATGACCTCATGTAACCTTAATTACTTCCTTGAAGGCTCTATTTCCAAATATAGTCACAGGTTAGGGCTTCAACACAAGAATTTTGGGGGAACAAAATTTAGTCCATAACTACCCTATGATGGTTAATTTTATGTGTTAACTTGGTAGGCTGCAGTGGCCAGAAATTTGATCAAACACCAATCGAGGTGTTTCTGTGAAGATATCTTTTAGTTGTGATGATCATAAGTAGACTTTGAGTAAAGCATATTACCTTCTATAATGTGGATGGGGCCAATCCAATCTGTTGAAAGCGTTAAGAGAAAAAGATTGAGGTTCTTTAAAAAAGAAGAAAAAATGTGCCTTCAGACTGTCTTTGTACTTGAGTTGCAATATTAACTCCTTCCTGGGTTCCTAGCCTGCCCCGTTGACTTTGTACTTCTGGTTTTCACAATCATGCAAGCTGATTTCTTAATTGTCTTTTTGCAGCTTCCTCCATTGGTTCTGCATGTCTGTCTCAGGCATAGCCTGACTAAAAGCAGTAGCAGGGGTGGAATTAAGAACATAAATCAGGGGCACCTGGGGGGCTCAGTGGGCCTTCGGCTCAGGTCATGATCCCAGGGTCCTGGGATCAAGCCCCAAGTCCAGCTCTCTGCTCAGCAGGGAGCCGGCTTCCCTTCCTCTCTCTCTGCCTGCCTGTCTGCCTGCTTGTGATCTCTGTGAAATAAATAAATAAAATACTGAAAAAAAAAAGAACATAAATCAGACAGCCATTGTAGGGGTTCATCTCGGAGTCAGGTGTGATGTCTTAGAATATCAGGCTCTTAGAGTTAATTTGTATGATTTCCTATGTATAATAATATTATATCTGGATTTGTATTAAATTACCATAACTTATAGTATTATGCAATTATAATATTGCGGTGTGCATATCATATTATAGTTTGGGTTATTTAGATCTTCTCTATAAGATATTATGTAATATTCATACTATATTCTACAAAGGAACTTGGAAACCAACATGAAAGAAACAAAATGGCCCATTTTGCCAAGTGTGGCATATATGGGCTTATCGATATTTTGTCTTGAACTTTGTCCCTTTTGGGAAGCTTTAAAAGCATAAAAAAATTAGTGGATTGTACTTATAGCTTAGAATTACACAGTGAGCTCATAGTAGGTGTTCAATTCGTATTATAAAAACATAAATGGTGGGAGCAAACACTGACTAGAAAGAAATTTCAGGGGACTCTCAGGGTAAGGACAGCTGACATGTTTCTCCCAGGTAGCAGGGGATCTAGTTTATTTTAAAGTTATGAGTTCCCCAACATATATCATTCAATCTCTAGTCCCTGTATTCAGGATAACTTTATTCTTCAAGTAATTGTGTTGCAAAAGCTTTATCACTTAGCTGTTTTAAAGAAGGAGACAGAATTCTAGGTCCATTATTCCTTCCAGTGAGAATTTGGATCAATAGCCTCTCCTCTCTAAGACTGAATTTTTCATTTTAAAAATGTAGATGAGGGGTGCCTGGGTGGCTCAGTTGGTTAAAGTTCTGCCTTCGGTTCAGGTCATGATCCCCGGGTCCTGGGGTTAAGCCCTGCATCTCTGTGGGGAGCGTGCTTCTCTCTCTCCCTCTCTCTATCTCTCTGCCCCTCCCCACTGCTCATTCTCTTTCTCTCTCTCTCAAATAAATAAATAAATAAATAATCTTTTAAAATGTAGATAGAGACAGAATACTGATTGGTCCTTGCCAGGGACTGAGAGGAGGGGAGAATGAGGAGCAATTGAATAATGAATATGGGGTTTCCTTAGGTTGATGAAAACATTTTGAAACCAGATAGAGATAGTGATTACACAATATTGTAAGTACTAAATGTTTATTCACTTTAAAATGGTTAGGTCTATGTTATGCCAAGTTCACCTCAACAGAAAGAAGTGGGGATGAAAACAGTATCCACCTCATAGGGTTATAAGGAGACTTACGGCCATTAAATGCCCAACACAGTGGCTAATACTTAGCACAGGGCAACCAGTCAAAGAATGCCATTCTCTTCTTCCTCCTCCTCCTCTTCATCTTTTTCCTCTTTATCATCATTGTTGTGAGCATTCTCATAGCCATTCTAGAATAAATTCCTTCTCAGATAAAAATGCTAACCTGGATTGATGTCACCCAAAGGGGAATACTGGGGGGTAAGGCGAGGAGATTAGGTTGGGATTAGTTTATGCCAACTGAAGAGATCCAGTATGTATTGAGGAGGCAGCAGAGGAACCCTGGAGATGCTTGAACTGGACAATGAAGTGAGTCATATTGTGTTTTGAATCAATTAGTCTCAGGAACATGTGGAGGGGATGAGGCTGAGAGAGGGGGACATAGTTAGCAAGTCACTCTCAACAGGGTCCTCAGACTGCACTTTCTTATTTCCTCCTCAATCACCTTGGATTTGGCTGCCTACATAGCAAACACTTAATAAATACTTGTAGATTAGTTATTTTACACTTGTTTAATGCCTTCCTTTGAAGTACTTCCAGTTGAGATTACTTCTATAAATCACATAATGCAAGATAAAATGCCCTATATATCTGTCAGTTTTCTCTAAGACTGTTTTCTAAGTATTATATGTGCTCAGTTCATGGACTGGGTGTTCAGTTGCTGGAAAAATAGAAATCACCCCATTAGTCATACCTCTGCAAATTTCACATTTTATATTCCAAGTTTTGTGGCGGATGATATTTAAAGCCTATTTTTTTTTTTTTGCTGGCTATTGTATCACTACAACTGTATATTGCTTGTGGACATTTTGTGATCTCAGATCTAAGGAAAATGATGATGTTCCATTTGTTATCACTTTGAGGGAAGCACAGAAAGACCTTACAGTGAGAAACACAGCTTAATTAGCACGTTGCTGATTTATATTACCCAGTGTGAACTCTCTACTGGCACCAAAGGAAGGATCAAAACAAAAGGCATCTTTTGGATTTTTTTTTTTTTCGGTCTTACTCAGAATTCACAACCTTATTTCCATGTCTCTAATCTGCAAAACCCACAATGTAACATCATTGTCTCAAAGTTACCACATTTCACAATATCAGGCAAAGGTACACAGCTGCTTATTGATTAATTTTGATTAATCTCTGTAGACAAACATCCCCTGTACCATTTTGCACACAGGTGTATACCTTGATTTATGTAATACAAAGACTTTTAAACATCATAAGATCTTAAAACCTAAAGGACTGTTGAAAGTTTCTGACTGTACCTTTGCTAGAGATTGCTATAGATTTCTAATAAAAATTAGAAAACTTTTACACTGATTTCTATTTTATTTGGTATATTATTTACATATTTTATAGAAATATTTGTATATCTGTATTAATCTGAATAAATTTTTAAATTTGAGGACCATGTGTATCAGACACATGTCTTTCAGGTACAAAAAATGTAACAGAAACTGGTTTTAGTTACAAAAAACAAAAATAAGGAATTTTATTTGCTCAAGTGACAGATCCAAGGATAGTTCTTCTTAATTGGACTTAATAGTTTAAAGAGATCTATTTCTTCTCCATATTCTGATTCTGCTTTTACGTGGATTTTCTTCAACCCTCAGACTCTTTCTTTGTGATTGTTGCTGGCAGATTTAGGCTTTTCTCTTCTAGGATCGAGATTCTGATCTCGAAGAGACCAGAAGAGAATAAGTTCCTCTTACTTCTTTGGGCAATGCTTGACTTAGCTTGATTAGACAGCTTGAATCAGGAGTTCGTCCTTGAACCAATCAGTGTGACTTTAGTTTCGGAAAATATTGATTGAACAGAAAGAGTTTTTGTGTTAACAACTGGATTCACGGGATGTGTCCAGTCCCATCCAGACTGTGTATACTGAGTGTGGGCAGTATGATTTCACCATAAAAATTGGGGTGTTCTTATTAGTGGTTGGTGGGAGGTAAATGCAAGGTAGGCAAAACTGAGAGATGCCCATGAGAACTTCATAAGTGGGCTCCAGGATACGGTGCGGTAATAAAAGGATGATAGGTGATATTAAGAGGAACCCCTCCCCAGAGGACTGTAGGACTGCAGATTAGGAACACTTTCTACCTTGCAGCACCTCCGTGAGGACATAATCACTACAAGTGAAGTGACTTACTCATCAAATCATAGTTAAAAAGGAAGAGGCAGCCTAGAACCATTCCAATGCTTTTCCTATAGATGAGAATATTTCTTAGGTTAATCATATATTATTTTAAAAATAGTCCATTTTTGAAACTGTTATTTTTGCCTTTTTAAAAATTTGGAGAACCCCCAAGAACAAGTGACTATGACTCTGTGAGAAAACTGTTCAAACTTTCTGTGTTGAACTGTTTTCAATTTAATTCTATAAAAGGTGAATAATGTAAGCTCTGTTTAATCATTCCCTCACTATGGCATTTTTTTTTTTTAATGTAGAAGATATTCACTGGGGTGTTTTCACAATTTAAACCGTAGGCAGAGAAAGCTGTATTTATGAATTCCTCAGTGAGATATCTCTAGAATGCTGTTATCATATAAGAAGCAATAGTACGGTAAGGGGCTTTTCAGGATTTCTCGGAGCCCTTTAGTCTGCCTTTGTTTATCGACTGGTTGTCACCCTTCTGTGGGACAGGGCACCAAAGAGTGACCTCTTATGGGTGCTCATGGGAATGCTCTCTTCATACGTGCCCTACCCAGTATACTGGTCCAGGAGACCTGGCTCAGTGTCCACGTCTTCCTGGCAGCTTCAGCCCACACCATGGGCAGGCCACTCACTCTGTGGCCCCTTGCTTTAGGATCCTCTCCTTCATTGACTGACCTTTCTGGAAGTGCTTAAATCCTTCTGTTTTCTGGCACTTGTTCATGAAGAGGGGTTTTCTCAATCTTTGCTCTGGTAAACCATAAATCCGTATGCATACAGGCTGCCCCACAACACTGCCTATCATTCCTTGGTCATCTTGTTCTTGCCCTTCGTCCCACTGCCACACTGGGAACTCTGAGGATTCCCATTGCTCAGGACTTCAGGCAAGAAATGATCACAGTCCCTGACTTTGCAGAGGTGGGGAGGACATTTGGGTCCCTTCAATATTATAGAAAGAGATGATGGAGTGGTCTAAGAAGAGAGGATGCTTGCTGCTCTACACACTCATAAGGTGACCCCTCCCTCCTGGTTTTGCTTAGATCTACTGGGTTGGGTGTAGGTGTTTGTAGTGGCTGTGGTAGCAGGTGATGAGCTGAGGTCTTGAAAGAAACAAGTTCTGTTGGGCAGTGGCTGCTACCAATTAATGGCAATTCCCTGAAGTACCCTTTGCTTGCTCCCTGGTGCCCCACTCTTTCCACATCAGCCAGATCAGACTATGCCACTTCTTTGCCCAGAGCATTCTAATGACTTTCCATCTCACTCTGCATGCAGTGCACAGTCCTTACTGTGGCCCAAAAGATCCTACCTGATCTCTTCTAAACATCCCACTTACTCCTGCTCTACTACTCTCTTCTCTCATTCAAATCCAGCCTGGCCTCCTTGTTGTTCCCTGCACATGTCAAAAATGGTTTTACCTGCTGCTTCCCCTGCCTGGAATGCTTAGCTTGTATATTCTCAAGATTTGCTCCCTTTCTCTTGTAAATCTTGTCTCAAGTGACACTTTATCAGTGAGGCCTGCCTTGACCATTTTACATAAAATAGCATCTTCTGACAATCTTGACTCTCACCATGATTTCTTTTCTCTATATCATTCACAAATACCTGATATATACGTGTCTGCTCTTGTTTATTGATCGTCCCCTCCCAGAGACTTTTCTCGGCTTGGTTCATTGCTATACCCCAGCAGCGAGGGCCATGCCTGATACTTGGTAGCTCTCCGTAAATATTTATTGACTTAATAAGTGAATGTGTGATGAATTCATTAGGATGCATATGATAAAATTAAGGCAAAACAAAGAAACTCACTTTGATGTTTCAGTGGACTGGCTTTAACTAAACGCAAATTTCACATCTCCAGCTGAAAAGCTGAGGAGAACAACAAGGTACCTGCACAAACCCTGAGAAGCCCCACAGGCATTTGGCACCATGTGTTCATTTCTTCTTTGCCAGAGGGAAATCTTTTTGCCTCCTGCATTTCCACTCGCACACTCCCATGTGATGGAAGCTCTAAGTCCAGACTAGGTTACTGGTAAGGTCTCTTTTTGCTCTAAAATGTGCACCCTATGCTATGCATTTCTTTTCCTTCCATTCCACTTTGTATGCGCTTTAGAGCAGACATTGTTCCTTTTGCCTCATCTGTATTGTTCATCTGCTCATAACTTGTAGATGAGGCTATTGTGGTACTTGATTTGGAAGACTGGTCTTGACTATGTCTTTCAAATACGAACTAATGGAGGCTGCAGAGGCTGCTAATTTAGGAACACGATTCAGGTAGTGTGGATGATGCAGTTATTGTTCAGGTTAGGGCCCTACTTGAGGCTATCAGTTTTCATCTGCAGAGCTCTGTGTAGTTTAGGGCTTCGGAAACCATTAAAGATGGCTTCTCTCCCACTAGTCAAGTACATTTCCTAAGGTGATTTTACAATTAGTTTCCAAAGCACTGTTGACAAGGAACAAGGGGACACAGCTTTTTCTATAAACATTTCTCACCAGAATTTTTCTAGCCTCTCATTCTGGGTATAGGATTTTAGTCCCACTTTTGCCTAAAATCAATACGGTTAAATTTGTCTGGGTCTGGTAAGATTGTGTGTGTGTGTGTGTGTATTTGTTTTTTGTTTCTGTTTTCCTCTCTCTTTTTAATTCACATAGGGTGGAAGAAAAAGGATTTTGTGGTTAGACTGACAGAATGTTTGTGTTAAGTACATTTCCAATGAAGAATAGAATAAAAACAAAAGCCCTTGTTTGGAATAAAGTTTGTTTAGAGCTGGAATTAACCTGTCTTGAACATGATAAATGCCATACTTTTCAAAGGTTTGTTATAGGATTGATTTCTTTCCGTATGGTTCTGGTGGTTTAATTTGATTGGCATAGCAAAATATTGCTATTTGATATAGGAAAAGTTACTTTTAATGCATAGGACTATAGGTGTAAATTTCATTTGTGTTAATAATACTGAATAAACTGCATTTATGTGTTGAGTTTATTTCTGGTTACTGTAGTACTACATAATTTGATTGTCCAGTGTTCAGACATGAATTTAAATCTTTATGCAGCTGGGAATTAGCTAGTCACATTGTATTTGCTTCTGCTTGTGAAATCAGGAAAATGACCATGCTAAAGAAAGGAAGCTATTCTAGGGTTTTCTTTTCTTTCCTTTTTTTTTTTTTAAGTACAAAATTATTTCCGTAGAAGCCTGATATTGAAGAGTAACTTAACTCTTTACCTAAGTCTGTTTGAATGATAGGTCTGCCGGTATATGGTTCTGACTTTTCCATTCAGCTATTTCCTATGCTTAATGAAAGATGTGACACGTTTTTTCTTATTTTTCTTTTAAACAAATTAACATATTATTTTTATACCTTTAAGGATGAAATTTTAAAAGATTAGATAGAGTTGGATTTTAACACATTACAAAGTTATTATTTCTGATATTTACCTTGAAAACTATAATTTCTAATAAATCATCATCAAGTACTCAAACCTGTACAATGGCTCTTGGCTTAATGTAGTTTCAATAATATGCAAGCACATTATTTTCACGAATACTAAAATGGTCTTGACATTTATCAGACAATAAGATTGTTTGACTGAGTTTGCACAACTTCAATGACAGTAACAGTTAATTTAGGCAGAACTTTAATTTAGTTTCCAGAGTCTATTCTACTTCTTAGGCTAATTGTTACCCAGCTCCAGGGGAGTTAAGACCACGAAAGCTTTAGTATTCATCTACTTTAACTTTAAGAAGTCCTCTTAAATTAAACAACTATGATTCATGAGTAGAGTAAGTTTTTGCCTTAGCTTATTTTATTACTATTTTGCCCTATGGGTTTGACTATATGTATGTCTAATTTGATGCCAAATCATGAATAGAGATTAAATTCATTGGAAACTTTCAGTCTTGAAGAATTAAGTATTTGTAGTAGGTAGTAACACACCAATATTCACTCCAGCTGACTTTCATCAGGAATGACAATTTACTCAAGGATACCAATAATAAACGAATATCTACTTAATGTTTGGATGGTACTGGGAGGCATGTAGGTACCTGGAATCTGTCTTCAAGGAGCATGAAATTGAACTGATGAGGTAATTAATGCTTAGGTGTATGAAAAGTCACTTAGTGACACAGTAATGCAAACTAACAATACATTATGTCTTAATTGCCAAATGAGGAGGATAGCAGACATCATAGATACCCTGAGTAAATATATTACTAAAACTTGAGTAATCAAACCTGAGTGAATTTATATATATTCCTCTCAGCTTTTTACATTACATTCTTTGGAATACGGTGGGTTGTTCTACATAAATAAGCAAGGGCAGTAAACAATTCCAGATAACATTTATTGAATAGTTCCTATGTGCTGGGTACAGATGTATTACTTCATCTGAGCCCCCCAAATCCCATGAACTAGGCTCTATAATCCTCATTTCACAGATGAGGAAACTGAGGCCAGAATAACTTGCTGATGTCCACATAGCTGGTAAGTACCAGCTGTACCACCAATGGCTGTACCACTCACTGATCCATTCTGCCTCTCCAGGACCCTCATTCTGAGGTGCACCAGAGAGGAATCTGGCCACAGAGAGCTAGCTTCTCACTGCAAATTTACTTTTACAGGGCTCCAATTAGTACACAGAAAGAGCTCATTTACTAAACGGGCTCTGAGTAATTGGCTAATGGGCTTTTGGTGAGTAGTGTCCTCCAGAGGGCTGTTTCCACAGCCTGATGCATTGGGCAGTCAAGCCTAAGGTTGTTTATCCCGCTCCAGGACAGCACAGCCCAGCACACTAATGCTGCTGGAAAATGGTTCCCTATTGAAAACTCAAACTGGATCAACAGAGACTGGTTCTAGCTTCCAAAAAAACAACACTGGCAGCCCATCTAAGAAGTGCTGGATATCCTTGCCTATAAACTCAAGGAATTGGGATTGGGGAGAAAATGGTTCTCTTTCATATATGGGTTAAAACAATGAGATCCTGGGTCTGGGTTCCCCTAGACCATAGGCTCAGAAAGAAACCTGATGTCTGGTGAAGAATGCATGGGATCAAGTTATTGACTTATGGCTCTGTGGTTCTGCTTGCCATGGCACTTTGATCTGCCACACAGGAAAAGCGGTGATAGGTATAACCCAGCTGATACAGCTCACTGCTGTATCATCTCCTTGTGCCCTATTTGCTTCTGCTGTGAAATGGAGACAACAGTGCCCACTGAGCATGGTTGTGGTGAAGAATCACTGGGCTGATAAATATAAAGTTCTTGGAATAGAACCTGGGCTCCACATACATTTGCTAACATCATTACTATTCTGCTACTATTGTTATGTGTGTTGGATTATATAGTGGAAAGAAAATGGGACTTAGAAAGGGTTTAAGTTCTAGTTCTTCCCTCTACTACTTGTAGGAGCTTGAACAAGTCACTTGGCCTCTCTGCTCAGGGCTCCCATCTGAGATGAGGATAACCCTCAGTGGGATGTTTAAAGCACTAATAAAATCGTATCTGTCAATTTCATTTGTAAACTGTAAAGTCCCTTGTTCATTATTCTTATTAATGCCCCAAACCTGATCCTTCTATTGAATTCTCTCTCTTATTAACACAGTAGACATAGCTATAAATGTGGAAGTCATATTAAACTCTTCCAATTAGTTGGCTGTAAGATTTGATTCTTAATATCTCTGGTATTTGGTCCCTCCTTATCCCACTGCAATTTTCTTGAATAGAAGGCTCTAGAAGCCTCCTAACTGGCCTCCCTGACTCTAGTCTCCAGTCTTCTGGAAGACTGTTCTAAAATGCAAACTTAGTTTTCGTATTCCCTTTCTTAAAACTTCCTAGTGGTTTCTCATTACCTTCAGCATCAAATTGCAATTTATTACCACATGGCAAGGAAAGTCTCCCATGACATGGCTTTTTACACACTTTTTACACACTTCCTCAGGGTTACCCTCGCCCTTTTGCCTTTATCAATGCTTGTGTCATACCAAATTAGATATAGTTCTCAGAACATGTCCTTGTCTTTTTCTTGTACTTTCTGGCCCTTTCTTCCTCATTATCTTCTATCTGCCCTTTAAGATTGTTCTAGCATTATCTACACTAAAGAAGGTCTGATGTTTCCTTTCCCCAATACCCTTGCTGAGTCAGGAGTTTCTCTTCTGTGCCCCATGACATGCAGTATTTATTCTGATTGCCTTGTTTTATAACTACTCCTTTATGTATCTTTTTTTTCTTTATAAGACAGAGGAACCCTTTGAGATTTTGATCTCATCCTACTTATTTCCATATTTTTGGTGTCTTGGAAAAAAAAAAAACTTGAGTGACTGAAAGAATAAATATTATATTCAATATAAAACTATTAAAAATCCAATAGAAATAAGATGATGTAGTTATCCTTCCAGAATCATTTCCAAGTTACTAAACCACTCTGCTCCACAAGAAGTTTACAAAGGAGACCATACCTGAGATGTATTATCACATGCGTGACCTTGGGCAAATGACACAGCCTCCCTAAGTCTCATTTTCCCTCTGCTTTAAGATGAGTATAATAAGAGTATCTACCCTGTTGTTGAAAAGGGCAAATGAGATATGCATATAAAGCTCTTAAAACAGTGCTTGGTAGCCAGTAAACATGCAGTAAATATGAATTACTACTGTCTTATTAGCTTCAAAGCAGGAGTAAATTTACCCCATCTTTCATTCAAGAAAGTTGTTCTTCAAGGTGGTCAATGAAAAATTGTGTGAGGGAGGTGGTCTGTAGCTTTTCTGAACCTCAATGAAGTGACTCATAAATAGATTTATTAAAATTCTAACAAAGTCAATATTTATCAAGAAAAATAATGGAGCTCAAGGAACATAGATAGAGTTCTACCATAAGCCAGAGGAAAACCAAAAAATCTGTTGATTCCATTCTCTCTTTGAATGATGGTTTTTTTTCTATCTGTAGTTCATAGAAAAACAAAACTTTCCAGTTCTCTACTCTCTCTCCCTTTCTCTGACACCTGTTAGGAATATTTTTGTATTTTTAATTCTCAAACCAGAAAAGGCTAACTGATATATGACAGACAGTGAAGTCAAATAAAGAGAGACAACTCGTTGGACCTGCACCTGTCAGTGACATGCTCAGTGTCAGGATACTTGTTCGGAATTCCTTTGACACTTCATCGGCTATGGCCACCTACATGGCTATGATCAACAGTCTTTCAAAGCATAGGTAGGACAGGGACAAAAATGGCTAATCTCTACCTCCTGTGCAGGGTTTTCAGGAAGATGACTTAGGAAGAGGGCAAAATAGGGTCTTGGAAAGAGCATGGACTTTGGAGGCAGGTTGCTGGGTCTTCATCCTTTCTCTGTCGACTGTTCTCTTGCTCACCTTGAACACACTTAACTTTGAACTTTATTTTCTTTATCCATATAATGGACATAATAACATCAGTCTTGCAGGGTTGCTGTGAACAACATGGTGTTTAGCGATATATCATAGCTGTCCCTTTTTCTGTGTGCCTGGCAGTATCAGGTGCCATCTTTGTACTCCTCTGTTGCTCTCCTTGAATCTAAAAAGCCTTGAGAGATAATGCCCTGGCTACATACTATGATTCATTGTTGAGAGCCTGGAGATAAAAACAGTTTAGGGACACTATTGTTATAGTAAGTGAATGTTTCTCTGCTTTCCTCCCTCCCTTACCCTCTCCCCACCCCCACCCCCAACTTCTTCCGAACTCCTCTTTCCCTCTTTGCTTCCTCTTTCCTTTATTCCCCCTCCCCTCTCTCACTGTCTCTTTTCTGTTTCTCTCTTTTATTATCTCAATGCAGCTGTCAAATAACGACCTGTGGTCAAAAACAAACAAACAAACAAACAAACAAAAAACTCATCTTTTTGCATATTACTGATGGCATCATCAGCACCTCTAGGAAACAGCAGTTACTTTTTTTCATCTGTCTCTAGGTATACATGTAATTTCATAGTCAAAGTCTTTATTTCATCTATCATTATTGGTCCTGTATTCCTGAAGGCCGAGTCTGATGTAATCCTGTTATACGATCCAAAGTCTCTTTTGATGCAAGACCATAGGTTTAAGGGGAATAAGAGGATCTTGGCAGTAAGACTCAGCCACTCCATCACACTGCAAATGATTAGGCTAAGCTATCTTGTGTAAAATCTACTTCTAAATCCCAAGATATATCACTGTGCACTGTTTCGGGGTAGAGAAATAGAAAAGGTCCAAATTTTATGTAGACTCTTAGTTCGGAGAGAACCTTAGAAGGATTCTAGTGCCAATAGATCTGTAAAGATCTTCGGTTCGGAGAGAACCTTAGAAGGATTCTAGTGCCAATAGATCTGTAAAGATCTTCGATTCTCAACCCATCATTGGATTATGCGAACAATCTTAGAGACACATGACTTGTTAATGCTTAAGTGGATTAGAGGCAAGGATAGAAACAGAACTCACGGCCCCAAATGGTACCACAGTGCTTGTAGCCTTGGGACAGGCCATTAAAATTGATGTGTGGTTAGAGTTCCCACACTGATATGGCTCATACTTTCTCTTACTTAACTAGCTAGTGAATTATTACCTTTCAAGTTTTGACTCAAATGCCTATTTCCCTGGAAAGCTGTACCTGAAATTCCCAGGGGAGTTAAGTAACCCCATTTTTTTGTCCCTCTAATGTCTTTTTGTATTTCCAAATCAGTTCGTTTTGAGTCTGTCTTCCCAATGAGACCATCAACTCCTGAAGACAGAAATTATGTGTTGTTTGTTGCTGAATCACCACACCTAGCTTGGGGAGTCTATACAGAGTCTACATAATTGCTGCTCAGTGAATATTTGTTGAGTGAATAATGAACAGACTGTGCATCTCAAATATTTGGACCGGATGTAGAGTCACAGAGCTTAATTATGAGGGGAAACTGTTCATGCTCCCTCCTACCCCTGCCACTGCTGATGAATGAAGCCCAGCCAAAATTCATGTCAAATGCTCTCATGTCTTTGCAGGGCTGCATGATTGAGCTGCTGCTATTCCTTTCAGGCATATTGGAAGGTTCTTTATGCAATAATGTTGGAGTCCCTAAAATTTAGGAGGAGAGATATTTCATGGCCCTCATGCTGAGGTCTATAAAGAGTTTTATTTTCTGAATAAGTATTGATCGCAGCTTACAAAATACTGCAAACCTATATAATTAAAAAGAATGAGACCAGTCATTGGTGGGCAGTGCATAGCTAAGTGTAAGAGAAGACAAATTCTTCAGGTGCCTGCGATTTTATAATTGTACTTGCTTGGGAAGCTTATTAAAGCTTTGCAGGTGCAATGTTTCATCACAGAGTAGTGGACCTTTGAAAGATATGCATAATAAACAGAGTTTGAAATATGTTTTTATTCCAGGCCATATGGTCCTGTCTGGAGCTTTCCTGGATCTTTGGGTCAGTTCATTGTTGAAAGATGGGCTTGCAAGGATCCACCTCTCAGAGCAGCTGTCAGAGCCCTATCAGAACGAATCTGCTTTTGCATGATTATTTATTTTATGTGGGTCTCTGAAATGAGCCCAGCCTCGCTCAGTAGCTGAAATGTGCTGAGCAAAGTCTCTTCCCTGAACAGCTTGTGGCCACATCACCAAGCAATGTCCTTCCTTGTCCTTAAAAAGCAGACTAGCAAGACTTGTACAATAGGCCAGGACAGGCAGTCTGGGTGAGGTGTACCCACCTGGGCTTGAACTTGGTGCCAGCAATATGAACACTTACACAGTAGCATTTTAAAGAGATGCCATTGTTCATTCTTCTCTATTACTCACTTTCCTGTATCTCCTGACTTTAGGCCATTTTAGTGGCCACTGTATGCAAACACTTGAAGTGTTTTTGTGGTGTTATTGTGGTGAGGATAATGCTAAGGCTTGCTTCCTCTTGTTTTGTCATTAGCAAAAGGTGGCATTCACTCCTCTGAAGATGGCTTTTTTGAGGGGCATTTAATATAATTTATTCAACATTTATTATATATGTATAAGAATTCCAGTAACTGATGAGAGATGGTCCTTGTGATCACACAAAGATATTTAAGAGTACAAAATGAGTAGTGATTTGATCAGAGTGGAAGAAGATCTTTCTTTCTTTTTATTTGGATAAGATGAATTTAGAGTTGAATTTTGTTACTGTGACCAAGAAAATAATCTCGCCTTCTTGAGAACTACCCTTTCTCTGTTCTTATACTGGTGACGTTATATTCAGTATTCTATATTCATTTGTAGCATTCATACATTTAAATAATATTCTATTAAACACCTACCCTTCACCAGGATAAGATCCATGTGCTTAATGCCCTCTTGGAGGTTAGAGTCTGGAGTAGAAGACAGAAAATGAACAAATAGTTAGTTCCATGTCTTATTGATGTTACAACAGGGAAGTTAAGAGTGTTGAGTGAGAAGCAAATCAGAGAAAATATGTGGGGGCTTTTCTCTTCTACTTGACTACTTGACCTTGAGGGTAAGGTCTACATCAGATTTTCCTCTCCTCTATAAGAATGACTCTGCCTAAAACAATAACTTTACATCAGATTTTCCTCTCCTCTATGAGAATGACTCTGCCTAAAACAATAATTTGCATTTAGTAGATGCTTAATAAAATATTTTGTGGCTGTAAGGGAGGAATTAAAGAAAGAACTAAGAAGAAGGTGTTAATATTAGTCTATATGTTCAAGATTTGGTTTAAAAAATTATAGTTCTAAAGCCCTAAATCAGTTTCAGAGCAAAAGTACACATGATTTATTTATTTGTGTCCTCATGGGCAGTTATACTATTTTTAATCAGCCATAATGCTTATTTTTTCACTTTTAAAACCATAGAACCTAGAACTTAGCCTATCACCTGTGTATGGAAAACCGGAACTCTGATAATTCTATCTGGAGCACCAGTCACTTTCTTTGAGGGCTATTCTTAGGTGGCTATAGTTGTTAGAGATGGACTATTTCTATATACAAATAGATCAATATTCTTTTTTTTAAGATTTTATTTATTTATTTGACAGATAGAGATCACAAGTAGGTAGAAAGTCAGGCAGAGAGAGAGAGAGAGAGAGAGGAGGAAGCAGGTTCCCTACTGAGCAGAGAGCCCAATGTGGGGCTCCATCCCAGGACCCTGGGATCATGACCGGAGCCAAAGGCAGAGGCTTTAACCCACTAAGCCACCCAGGTGCCCCAATAGATCAATATTCTTATGGACTAAAAGAAAAATGATGTTATTCTAAAGTACATGCCTCAGGCCTACAGATAAGGTCATGAGGTGGGAGATGTTTTCTCCTAGGGCTCCGCTCTGGTACCCTAGGGGATTTCTGGGACCAAGAGCCATCATTCAAGCTCCTACTATGTCCAGGAGAGTGGAGTGATGTTGCTCAAGAAGGTTGAGAGCTCCAGAGTTCTCAAGAAGGGAAAACACTCCAGGGGACTATGCTAGACATGCAGCTAAGGGCCAAATAAAGAGTTCTTTGAGAAATATTAGGAATTAGAGGTGAAGTGTGGTAGTAGCAGCTGAGGTAGTAGAGAAGCTTTTGGGGAATGTCAGAGAGTAAGAGGATAATGGAAAGTGATGAGGAATCTCAGGTCTGAGTGGATGGAGACTTGGAATCAACAGTTTGGGACTGGAAACAAAGGCTGGATAGGGACAGCCAGCAGTGTAGTAACAGAGATTCAGATGTTAGGTGTGGATTTGGAATCAATACCCATTGAATCTTGGTTGTTCAACCTGAAGATGCTATGATTCGAATATCCAGATGATAATAGTGAGACCAGAGTCTTATTAAGATCCTATTAAGATGACTCCTTTCCCCCCCTTCATTTGTTCATTTGTTCATTCATTCCTTCCTTCTTTCCTCTCTTCCTTCCATTTATTGTCGCCGCCTTCATTCCTTCAACAAGTGTTTATTTAGCATCTACTATGTGCTAAGTACTGTTCTCAGGATTGGGGATATTGAAAGTAATAGACAGATGTCCCTTTCTCATGGGATTTTCAGTCTTCTGGGTAAGATAGACAATAAAAAATAAGTAAATACATGAATAAGACATTTTCACTTAATGATAAGGGACACGGAGAAAATAGTACAGGATGATATGAGAGACAATGGGTTGGTTGGGAATAAAACTTTAAGTTGGGGCATCAGACAAGATAGCTTATGGAGAGGAATTTAAATTAAGACCTATTGGCAATAAAAAGCCATAAAGTGAGGACCTAGAGGAGTGATCCAAGCAGAATGAAAGTAAGGGTAAAGATCATGGAATGGAAAAGAGCTCAGCAAGTTTCAAGAGGAGAAAGAAGCCCGGTGTGTCTGGACAGTGGAGGTAGAAGACAGAAAGGAGAAGGCAGAAGGGAGCCAGGCAGAGGCCAGATCATAAACAGCCTTAAAGATCATATAACGATGTCAAATTTTGCACTAAGTAAGATAGGAAACCATTGAGTGGAGGAGTTAAGCAGGGAAGGACATCAGTTAAATTGGTTTTTAAAAATTTACACTTTCTGGCTACATTGTATGTAGGAGTTGTGGCAGGTGACTGGTAAGGAAGCTACTGTGGTAGTGTAGAGGGATAGAGAGGTGGATGGAGGCATAGTCAGTTACAGATTGGCATCTGGACAACATACAGCAAAGGGAGAATCAAGGGTGACCTCTAGGTGCCTGGTGTCAAGAATTAGATAGATGGTGCCATTTGCTAGGATTAGAAAATCTGGGTTGGCAGTAATTGTACTACTGGGTATTTACCCTAAGGATACAAATGTAGGGATCCAAAGGGGCACGTGCACCCGAATGTTTATAGCAGCAATGTCCACAATAACCAAACTATGGAAAGAACCTAGATGTCCATCAACAGATGAATGGACACACACACACACACACACACACACACACACACACACAAACACAATGGAACACTATAACACTATGCAGCCATCAAAAGAAATGAAATCTTGCCATTTGCGATGATGTGGATGGAACTAGAGGGTATTATGCTTAGCGAAATAAGTCAATCAGAGAAAGAAAATTATCATGTGATCTCCCTGATATGAGGAAGTTGAGAGGCAACATGGGGGATTTGGGGGGTAGCATAGGAATAAATGAAACAAGATGGGATCGGCGGGGAGACAAACCATGAGACTCTTAATCTCACAAAACAAACTGAGGGTTGCTGGGGGGAAGGGGGTAGGGAAAGGGTGGTTGTGTTATGGACATTGGGGAAGGTGTGTGCTATGATGAGTGCTGTGAGGGGTAAACCTGGAAATTCACAGACCTATACCTCTGGGGCTAAAAATACTTTATATGTTAAAAAAAAAAAAAAGAAAAGAAAACCTGGTTGGGAAGGGGGGAGGGCACAGTTTTGAGGAATGAGTTAAAAATCAAGACTTCTATTTTATACGTATTAAATTGTGTATTTATTTAAATTGATTTAAAATCAGTTTTTAAAATTTCAAAATTAAAACATATAAAAATAAAATATACCATTTTAACTATTTTCAGGTGTATAGGTGAGAGGCACTAAGTACATTCATGTTGTGTAACAATCACCTGCATCGATCTCTAGAACTTTTTAATCTTTCCCAAACTAAAACTGGGTCCATTAAACAATAATTCCCCATTGCCTCCTCCCCTCCATCCCTAGAAACAACTATTCTACTTTGTCCCTGTGAATCTGACATTGTAGGTGCCTCATATAAATGGGATCATACAGTATGTGTCTTCCATGTTTAGTTTATTTCACTTAGTGTAATGCCTTCAAGGTTCATCCATATTGTAGAATGTATCAAACTTTATTCTTTTTTTTAACACCGAATAATATTCCATTGTAGGAGTATAGCACATTTTGTTTAACCATTCATCCAGTGATGGAGGTTTGGGTTATTTCCATCTTTTGGCTATTGTGAATAATGATGATTTGAACATTAATGTACAAATATGTATGTTAAAGTTTAAATGTCATTTTGAATGAAAGGGGAGAAGTCAATTAGTCAATTATATAGAGATTTTGCAGGTAAGGGAGATGCAAGAGCTGGAGATATAAATTTTGGAGTCACCATATGATATTTGACAAGAGGACCCATGACCTAAATTGGGTCATGGCCCTCCATTCTCTTCAGAAGTTTAGTGAGTGAGGCTGAATCATGTGGCGTAGTTTTTTATTTTATTTTATTTTTTCCCCAGGTAGTATAGGTTAGTCTAAAGCCCAGAGTTAAAACAGGCTAAAAACCCACAATTTTTCTTAAAATAATCTTAGGATCTCTGAATTTATCTTTCTAATAGTATAAAAACCAGCACCACTATATCATACCCTAGGAAATAGGACCAGAGCAGCAGGTAACAGGAGAGGGTGCATCCCTCCCCACCAATGCCACCTGGGTCTAAGTAAGTCAAGAAGCTCTGGGCCTGTTGTCAAATAGGAAAAAGAGAGATTGAGAACAAAGTACGTGCCTTGGCAAAGTGTGTTCCAAAGGGAAAGAGTCCATGCTATCTTAATCACTCTAACTTCAGGAGTGCATGAAAGAGAGACCCCTACCTATGTAGGTCATAGCTTCATAACCTGATCCCCCAGCAAAACCTGGGCCAATTACTGTCCTCTAAATTGAGTACTACTGTTTCTCAGTACAAGGGGACAAGTTTTTTGGTTTTGATCCTGAATCTTTCCTGTAGTAATAGAAGGGGATTTTGAAAGGGGTGGAGAGGACTTGAGAAATTTCCCTACACTGTAAGCACTAGATTTTTGCTGTTAGGGTATTGATGTTATAGGTGCTTATCCAGTTTATGCTCTCCATGGTCTGGTTATGTTCCCATTGTGGCTGTGACCCTTGCATGTCACCCACAGTCTTGGTTTACAATCTTTCCATTCCATTCTGATAGAAGGATTGTGGACTTTGGAGTCAGACTTCCTTAGTGTTCATTTCCAAATTCTCCCTCTTCAGCTGTCTGATTTTGGTCAAATTATGTCCACAGAAAGTGTCATCTATGGTTGTATCAGGTCAAGGATATAGAATATTTCTGGTCCTCCTGTTCAATTTCCCTTTCCAGCTTATTTTTAAATATTTGACTACCATAAGGCTTGTGCCAATGTCTTGTTTTCTTAGTCTCTAAATTGTGTTTGACAACCATGATTTCAATTACCTCTTTTACTTGATGACTCCAAAATTCACATTTCCATTTCAGACTCTACTCTGACTTTTTCAATTTTTCATTTGGAGATTAAAAAAAAAAAAAAGAAAACTAAAGTTATCATAACCAAATCTTGATTCATTATCTTCTCTGCCTTTCCTCCAAAACTTGTCTATGCCCAGTATACCTGAACTCAGAGAGTGATAATGATATCCATTAAATTGTGTTATCTTTGCTACCTTATCTCCTTCCCCACTGAGCTCCAGTGAATTGTTCAATCCAGTTGATTTTATCTGAATATCTATTTAATCCATCTAATTCTCTCTTGTCTTCACTCACACCACCTCAGACCAAGCTCCCATCATCTCCCTCATGCTTTACCGCAATTACTCCTAAATACTCTCTTGGATTCCATTCTTGCTACACTCAAATTTATTCTCCACAGAGGTCACAGTCTTCTAAAAATGCAAATTAGCTAAAGTCACTTCCTTGCTTAAACTCCCTCAATGACTTTTAATGTGGTTGGGATAAAGATCAAAATCCTTGAAATCTTTATAAGGAACTACATGTCCCCTGCCTTATGGCTCTCTCTCCTCTCTCTCCATTATTTTTTTTCCCCTTCAGCTTTTTTGAGATATAATTAAAATATAATATGGTGTAAGTTTAAGGTAAACAGTGTGTTGATTTGATACATTTATATACTGTGAAATGATTCCCCTTGTAACATTAGCTAACACCCTCCGTCACCTCACATAGCTGTTTATTTTTTTGTGGTGAGACGATTTAAAATCTACTCTCTTAGCAACTTTCAAGTCCATAATACAGTATAATTATCTAACTATAAATACCACATAGTACATTAGATCCCCCAAATTATTCATCTTATAACTGAAAGTTTGTACCCTTTGAGTAATCTCTCCCCAGCTCTTGGTTAGTAACCACCGTTCTACTCTCTATTTCTATGAATTCTTGATAAGTCTCTATGATCCATTGAACCACCTTCCGGGAGTTCTTTAAATATGCTATGAACTTTCCCATGTCTGATCTTGCACATACGTGGTTCATTTTTCTTGGGTTTCTCTTGTCCTTGTTCATCTCGTGAAGTGGACACCTGTCATGTTTTCTGGCTGCCTAGCACCTGTTGAACACCCTGGCTACATCTGAGAGTTTTGTCTGGCCCAGGTAAAGAATGATATTCTCCAGGTTTTGTCAGGGCAGGGCACACACATGTGATCTAGTCTCTGCCCATCAGACTTATCCACGTGAGAGGAGAATATGAAAGTGAACAGCTTGAGGCAGGCAGAACCTACTGTGCTGGTGAGCAAAGCAGCATCGGTATCCCCCTTTTGAGAATGACTGGTTTATAAGGTGCAGCTTCTGGTACAGAAGTAGTGGCTGGTCTGCTTGCAGGAAGTTAGGTCTTGGCAGCAATGCACTGCAGGACTTAGTGCCCATTGCGTCAGTAGCCGTTAAGGAAGTTTCTTCCTTCCACCAGTTCTGTGTTGTGTTTTTGGCTGGTCCTGAAAGCTTTGTTTGAGTCTGCTTTTCCAACTTGACCCTTCTATGCTTCATCAGGCAAGGTCAGTTTCTGTCACTTAGAGTTATGAGAGAACCCTGGCTGATGGCAGTAGATAACCCCAATGAATGCTGAGCTCTCAGCTCTAGTTTGCTCCAGGAGATGGCTCCATTCCCCTTCTTCTCCCACCCTTGCTGACTGAGCTAGATCTTCCCACCACAGGGGTCAGGACTCAATGGAGTATTGTGGCTCAGCGTGCAGCCTCTGTGGTTATCTCTCTTGGATTCCAACCCCAACTCTCTCCCTTACTTGCTGTATGAATCTTGTAAATCTTACCTCACCTCTCCATGTATCAATTCCCTTATCTGTAAAATGGGGACAATAATAGTATCTATCTCATAGGTTTATGGTAAAGAGGAAATGAGTTAAGGTACACACAAAATGCTGGGATCAGTACCTAAATGCTCAATAAATGTGAGCTGATACGTTGTTCTTTCTCACAGTTCCCATGTCTTTCCTTCCATAATACTCTTCACAGATTGTAATTAAAGGCTCACAGGGTGGTAATTGGATTAAGATATGTCTTCCACATGCGCTGTTAAGCTCTATAAAAAGAGGGGTTGTTTATTTTGCTCTCCATTATATTCCCAATTGCTAGCACAATATATATTTATTTAATAACTGTGGGGTGGCTGTTGTAGGATCCTGGAAGCACTGAGCGATGTGGTCTCCACCTCCCAGCACACTGAGGCCAGGAGGCTTCTGCAGCATCTGGTGTTCCATGCAGTCTGCCCCCCTCCCCCAAGGTCCTTGTCTTTAGTGATTTATTTTTTGTGACCCACAACTGACCCTTTCCCACAGAGCACAAACCCTGGCCCAGATGCTGCTCTTTCCCTTGATGCCCTGATTTCTCTGGTTCTCAGCTCTGAACATTTTTTGCTGACTCTACACCCTCTGAGAGCTGTTTGAAGCCAGATGGGAGGCAGAGATAAAACAGGTTTCAGTCATCGCCCTTCCAGAGAGAAGAAACAACAATACCATACCAACAAATAGAATGTGTTGAGTGTTTACTATAAACTTAGTATTATTCACAGGTTTATATGTATTAATTTATTTAATACCGTAATCCTCATAAAAAGATTCTGTTGGCCCCATTTTACAGAAGGGGAAAGTCCTGGAAGGAAAGTAAGAAGGGGAGGAAGGAAGAGGGAAAGGGGGAAGGAAGGAAGGTTTTCTGGTAGAAGAGAGTTTCTTTTTTTTTTTTTTTTTCTTTTTTAAAGATTTTATTTGAGAGAGACTGAGTGGAGGAGGGGCAGAGGGAGAAGCAGGCTCCCACTGAGCAGGGAGCCAGACACAGAGCTCGATTCCAGTCCCAGGACCCTGGGATCATGACCTGAGCTGAAGGCAGATGCCTAACCGACTGAGCCACCAGGCATCCCTAGAAGAGAGTTTCACTTGCTCAGAACTTTGGGTTTCATAAGAACTTATCTATTTCACAGAGGTAACTGTGAAAGTAATACTGATGGAGACATTATAGAAAGTGACACTGAGTGTATACCTATCCTCAAATCAGCTTTATAGCTAAATAAAAATATATTTTTTAATACCTTTCAACTGCTTGCTGTTTGTGGGCTTTTTTCTCCCAAATCTAATGTAAGTAACAGGAACAATACAGATAATTAAGAAATCCTTACAGTGTATTTCTGGTTAATTGGCATTTTCCTATAAAATATTTAAAACTTAGCCTTTGGTTTTCAGGTTCTTTTTTCAGAGAGTCATAGGTTTTGTTACTAGGAGTTCCTATGTGCAGGTGGGACCTCCTGTGTTGAGATTATTTGGGCCTTTTCACAGATGCTGTCTAGCCAGTGATACTCACCTGGTGTTAGGGTGGGGGGCTTAGTGTGCATTTTCTATGTTTAGAACTTCCTGATGTTGTTCTACCTTATTTTATTTATTTTTTTTCCGAAGAAAGGGAAAGACAGTGAGCCAGTTCCCTTGCAGGCACTCTTATCCTGCTAAAGCTGTCCTCCAGTTATAGGGCTCTGTGCAATTCAACCAAGCTCAGAGAAACACATTTGCAAGGTTGGTGGGGGCAATTGCCAGAAAATCTGCTTCAAACTGTGTCCTGGGAAGGATTTCTCTCTCTTTGGCCTTGAGAAAAGGTTCTCACAAGCTCTCAGCAAGATCAGGTGGGTGGTTTGGGACTTGGAGCCCCGTTGGCAACTACTCTACAAAGAGTATGGTACATGATCTGGTGTTACTGTAACAAATTACTATAAACATGGTGCCTTAAAACAACATTTATTCTCTCACAGTCCTGGAGGCCAGAAATCTAAAATTAAGGTGCCAGTAGGATTGGTTCTTTCTGGAGGCTCTGAGAGAGAATCTGTGCCATGCTTGTCCACCAACTTCTGGTGGCTGTCTTGGCATTCCTTGGTTTCCAGATTTAATCACTCTAATCTCTGCCTGTTTCTTCACATTACCTTCTTCCCTGTGTGTCTTCTCCCCTCCTCTTTTCTTCTAAGGACATTGGTCATTGCATTTTGGACTCAATATTATCTAGGATGATCTCATCATGAGATCCTTTTCTTTTTTTTAAAGTTTTATTTATTTAATTAATCTCCAAATTCAATGTGGGGCTCCAACTCATGACCTGGAGATCAAGAGTTGCATGCTTTTCTGACTGAGGCAGCCAGGCGCCCTCTCATCTTGAGATCATTTTTAACTGCATTTACAAAGTCCCTTTTTCCAAATAAGGTCACATTCACGGGTTTTGTATGGATAGATCTTCACGGGGAGACACCATTCAACCAGTTACACATGGTGAATTGGGAAGGTGTCTCATGATCCACTGGAGTAAGGTGAGGCTTTGATTAAGTGGTGATGCCAGGCATTTGGCGCTCTTGAACTTGCAGGATTCCCACCTTGATCTCTCTGTGGTCTCCTATTTCTGAAAGGTGGGGTGGCCTGGCCTGCACATTGTGGTATCTTTTGGCATAGGGCATCTCCGGCTATGAGTGTTGAGGGGCTAAGGGAGTCATCTACATTTATAACCTCGAGAGGGATGCCTCTGTTCAAAAAACTGTGGTGGACTATTAGAGCTTATTCTAGGCTTAGTAGTCTCAAACTGGACTGTTTGAGAAAGTGTAACAATCACTCAGGTTGTTTATTAAAAACAGAAATTCTCAGATCTCAACCTAGTTTGCTAAGAGCTGCCATAAGAAAATGCCACCAACCAAGTGGCTTAAACAACAGTGATTTATTTTCTTGCAGGTCGCTAGAAGCTGGAAGTGTAAGATTGAGGTGTCAGCAAGTTTGATTTCTCCTGAGCTTTCTCCTTTTGGCTTTCAGATAACCAGTTTCTCACTGTGTCCTCATTGGTCTTTCTCTGTTCATACATACCTCTGGTGACTTCTCTCTTCTTAGAAGGACAACAGTCCCATTGGATTAGGGCCCACCCTAACAACTTCATTTTAACATAATCACCTATTTATTTACTTATATTTTTTCAGTGTTCCAATATTCATTGTTTATGCACCACACCCAGTGTACCATGCAGTGCGTGCCCTCCTTAATACCCACCGCCAGGCTCACCCCATCTCCCACCCTCTCCCCTCCAAAACTCTGTTTCTCAGAGTCCACTGTCTCTCATGGTTTGTTTCCCCCTCCAATTTAACTTAATCACCTTCTTAAAATCTTTATGTCCACATAAGGTCATATGCTGAGGTACTAGGGGCTGGGGCTTCAACAATATGGATGTTGGGGCTATAATTAGCTGTATTTATTGAGGCTATATGAGTTATAATTAGCTCATAATACTACCCAAGAGATCTGATTTTAGTAGGTCTGTTGTGGGGTTAACAAACTTTTTTTTTTAGCTACGCCCTAGGTAATTCCAAGTGGTTCAGGTGGTCAGAGTCAACACTGAGAAACAATGCCCTGCTGGATTAGTAATTATACTGATGATTGCTTTGGCTCCATGTTTTTTTCATCAGCCCAGTTCTTCTATGTGCTACATATTCAGCAATAAGTTAATGCAAATAGAAAATACTCCGTGACCCTTTGCAGACACTCCTCAAGACTGTTCTGCAGCTTCTGTCTTTGTCTTTGATCTGTTCCCATTCTCTGTCAGTGACTTCAAATCTGAGCTTGTTTTGCATCCTGCCTTTTGGACTTGTTATAATTTTGACTTAGCCACATACTACTTAAGGATTTTGACTCAGACCATGCTATTACTGTTTTCCATATCTGGGATCAGATTTGCTGCCCACAAAGTAAATCCCAGGATGTACCTGTTCAACTAACATCTTAAGAGTTAAAGAGCTTGGAAACCTGAAATTCAGGGTTGTAGGTGTCTCCGAACTGCTTCCTGGGATGCAGGAAAGCAGGAAGTCAGGCAGTGACTTTGGGATGTCACCCTGGAGAAAGAAAGGAGTTTCTTAACTAATGTAAGGAGCCCTGTTCTCAGATTTATACAGTCGATCTATGCCTCTCCCTTTGTCCTTACACTTTCTTAGACTTAAGTTTGTCCTTCTGCCTCCTCTTCCCCTTTTACATTATCCCAGATGCTCATTTAAACCCAGTTTTGACGTCATTAAAGTATCTGGATTGGTGGAGAGAGGGCACATCAAAATATATTTTTACTTTGGGTTCTGTATTCTCCTAAGGGCTGGCCAGAGAAGGAAAGGACATGGGCGAGGTATTGTGCTGGGGTCCATGCTATCTCATTTAATCTTTATAGCAGCCCTAGGAGTAGATATTAGTGTCTACATTGTACTCATGAGAAACTGGAGGCCCCCTCTGCATCTCAGATTCAAACCCAAGTGTTAGTTTCCTTACTCAAATTTGCTACATCATTTTTTATGGGTTCCTGAACCTTGAAGATATTTCATCTCTACAATATAAACATAGTAACATGGATATTTTATAGTCTGTCTGACAGTTCTAATAACTGATTTCTTTGTGGGTCTGTTTCTGTTGTCTGTTGATTTTGCTGATTTCCTAATTGTCATTGTTTTCCCATGCCTTTCTGGTTATTTTTATTTTGTTTTGTTTTTTAAAGATTTTATTTATTTATTTATTTATTTATTTATTTTGAGAGAAAGAGAGAGAGAGAGGGAGAGAGAGAGAGAGAAAGAGTATGGTAGTGGGGGAGGCAAAGGGAGAGGAAGAAGGAGAAGTAGACTCCCCACTGAGTGTGGAGCCTGATCAGGCTCATTCCTTGGACAGTGAGATCATGACCTGAGCTGAAGTCAGACTCTTAACTGACTGAGCCACCCAGGTACCCCTGTTTCTGTTGTCTGTTGATTTTGTTGGTTTTCCAGTTATCATTGTTTTCCCATGTCTTTCTGGTTATATTGGATAATGAGTTGATGATTATACTTAAAAATATTTGTGCTAATGGTTGAAGGTTTAGAATATGGGTATTTCCTTTCAGAAAGTATTTAAATGTGTGTCTTCCTGGGTGATCCCATACCACCTCTATCCAACTTCTGGACTTTACATTTTCTGAACCACCAGATGGCTTGAGACTTTCAGTGACTTCTTTTCTTCTGGCTCACCCTTCCCCTGAGGGATTAGTGTTTGGAGATCTTAGTTTTGTCTGTGTGAGGTCTCAGATTTCCTGCCATGTATCTCTGGGCTTTGACACTTAGCTTCACACCCTGGGAAATAGGAAAAGATTTGGATTTCCTAAGGTGGGAGAACTCCATGAAGTGAAAGTAGCTGCCATGCCTAGCAATCTTCATTTCTTCATTCTGCTTTGGCCTGGTAATTCCCTATGAAATTGTCAGCTTTTCATTGTTTTGAAGGTCTGCTTTTAAAATTCTATGCATCATGCTTACTTGTTTTCATTACGAGGGCTTGCTCAAATAATGTCATCTGCCATTACCAGAACATAGGAATCTAGGTGCTTCTATTTTTTCTTCTCACTCCTTCCTGGGGTTTTCTCTCCGTCATTTTTCTACTGTGGGACTGCTGCCTAGAACACCGTTTGGAACCTTTCCACTGGTTCCCACCACAGCAGCTTAGGTCTGTAGATGAGTCATTTGTTTGATAGTTGAACTATTTTGCCATAGTCATGGATGTCTTATATAGTCCTAGGTAATCCTGAAAACAAAGGCTATCTCTGTTTATAAACTTTTGGGAAATAAATCCCACTGAAGCCAAGTGCCCAATTTTTAGCCTTTTGTAATGTGACAAACACAGGCAAAACATGGCACTTTATAAAGCAATAATATGAGAAGATTCTGCTCAGCATCATGAAATAATGAGCTTCTAAAATAAGTGTATATCTCTGTGTATGTGTCTGTATCTCTGTGTATGTGTGTGTAGTAAAGAATTGGGTTTTGCCCAAATAACAACTTGGTCTTTGTCCTCAGCTTTTGGGGAGAAAATCTATGTCATACCTGAAGGAATGTTCTTGTTAAGGGTGGGGGCTATTAACATCAGAAAGACCAACAATATGATTGAAGGTGGGGTTTGAGGTAACATGGTATCACTTGACCTGGAGTCTGAATTCATCCACATGGACAACCAATTAATCCATCATGCCAGTGTAAGGAAGTCACCATAAAAACTCTGGACACTAAAGCTCAGGTAAACTTCTCTGCTTGGCAGTGCTCTGTGCATATTGTCACATGTCCATCCCAGGACTCCTCGGCGAGGGGATGATGGAAGCTTCATGTTTGGAGTGCCCCTCCCCACCCCCCACCATCTCTGACCTAGCATCTCTTCCTTTGGCTGATGTTAACTTGTAACCCTCACCATAATAAGCCACAACTGTGAGTATAGTGGGTTTCAGAGAGGTCTGCGAGTTCTAGCGAATTATTGAAACTGAAGATGGTTTGGGGACCCCCATGACCTTGTAGTTTTGCCAGAAATGAGGGTGGTCTGATGAAAGGCTATTTCCTCAACCTTCTCAGTTTGGCTAAAACTGGGCAGTGTGTGTGTGTGTGTGTGTGTGCACGCGCGTGTGCGTGTGTGTAGAACAACTCTGGCACAGGGTTCTTCTAATTAGAACAGACTTTAATATATTAGCAAGTCTTAGACATTTTTGCCTTGCTTCTTTTATGCAACATGCCGACTGTGAGGCTTTTTCCACTGGACTTTGTGTCCCAAACCAAACTCTGGCTCTGTATGTTTGTAATTTTTATCCCAGTGTGTTTTGTACCCACCCATAGTCCCTGCCAGTCTGTGTATACTTTGCCTGCAACTCTGGTTCAAGAAAGAAAGTGAACATGCTGAAGTGATTTTTCCCTTCTCAGATGTGGGACCTCGTAAATCACATTGACAAGAAATGTGATGATGGTCTCTTTCTGGTCTTGAGGAGATCGGATGAGGAGAGGCATGTAGGCTCTAGCACGGTTTTGTCATTTTTCCCTGTGGTAGCACAACAAGAAGGATTCCAGCAGGCCAGCTCCTCAGCCCTAACCACATAATTCTCTATTTGAATGTTCCTGCAATGAAAACGCAGAGACACCCATGGTGTCACTGGGGCAGTACTTGCCTCTGAACTCCTGGCAGTTAACAATGAACTTGTCAGCGTCTCCCTTTTGTTCCCTTGCAAGCAGGCTCCGCATCATTTTTATCCCCTGGTTGAGCATATGGATCAATCCTTTGTGCGTGTTCCGTGGTACTGTGTGTATTTGCAGAAGCTGTCTGGCTTTCTCCCTGGCAGGCTTTTGTGTTGGGCAGTAGTTCTGCAAATGGGAAAAGAACTATGCAAGATTCTCCCATGTCTCCCCACTGAATTCTAAGGCAGTCAAAGAAGATAGTGGTTTTCTGACCTGGTACTTGGTTTTGGTTATTTTAATTCTTAGATACATGCCATGTAAAACTTAAATTAGTTATAAAATTATTTTTAAGGGGCGCCTGGGTGGCTCAGTGGGTTAAAGCCTCTGCCTTCGGCTCAGGTCATGATCCCAGGGTCCTGGGATCGAGCCCCACATCAGTCTCTCTGCTCAGCAGGGAACCTGCTTCCTCCTCTCTCTCTCTGCCTGTCTCGCTGCCTACCTGTGATCTCTATCTGTCAAATAAATAAATAAAAATCTTTAAAAAAAATTATTTTTAAGAATTGGTATTTTGCCATTGTGGTTGACAGAGGGGAGGAGACACAAATGGCAATGTGGACAAGTAGAAGAAGGAGTATCTATACATGTTTTAATTCCTACAAAGCTTGATGTGCTTGAATGTTATGTGTTTCATTTTCCAATCATACTTTATTTAAAAAGAGCCAATCTGGTTTGGCTGAATTCCTGCCTTGAGGCACTTTGCATGCCTCCATGCACAAAGGTAGAGGGATTAGGCATCAATTAACTGCTCAGGAAACTTTTGTCTATGGAGTATCAGTAGTAAAATAAATAAATAAATAAATAAAATTCCAAAATGATTCAGAATGTACTCATGTGTCATGGTTTATATAGTTCCTCTAAGAGATCCCAAAAGTACAGATGTATAAAGAAAAAGGTAGAGTGGATCTTGCTTTGCTAATGCTAGAGGAGTCATTGTGGTTGAGAGTGACCCCTAATACTGTTAAAATTTAGTATATCATATGAAGGCTCATTTTCACCCAACTTATTTAGGAATATGTCTATCTTATAAAGGAAATTTGTCTTTTTATTTAATTTCTGTATTGGGAAATAGATTTTATTGCATCCCATATATAGAGTTTACTTATTCTGGTTTTAAAAGAAATGTTCAATGCAACAATTCATGCAACCCCAGAGGTTTTTCTTTCTTCCCCTCCAACTTGAAATATTAAATTAAAATACTAATTAATAAATATTAATGCAAAAGTAATATTAGTAAAATGCTTGAAATACTAAAAAATGAGTTAAATTTCCTACCATGATAGAAATCAGTATAAAACTACTTAGAAAATTCTCCACATTTTGACATATTACTATAGGAGTCCCTGGGTGGGATTTAGGATATCCACAAATGAAATTATATAGAATATTGTGTATGAGCATATGTGTATGTGAGGGAGAGATGACCCATTGCTTTGGCTCTTAGAGGGTTCTTAGAGGGTTTAAACACCACTCTGAGTTTAGATGTTGGGCAGAGGGGATGCCATAACATTTTTGCGCCTACTCAGTCTAAGATATATGTACAACCAGAGCTGTATGTCGATCCTTTTCACTTTAGGGTCCTATTTCCAGAATTATAATACATGTCTCAGTTTGGTCATAGGGACACAAGGTAATACCTGGGGCTATCTCAGCCCTATTGTTATCACCTCTTTTAACTTATTAGTGGACTTTCTGGATTCTCTGGAGGTTGCACTTGGAAGTTGAGCAGTGTCTTCTCTCCTTTTTTTTTTTTAAAGAACATTTTATTATTTATTTACTTAAATTTTTTATTTTATTTAAATTCAGTTACTTAGCTTACAGTGTATTACTAATTTCAGAGGTACAGTTCAGTGATTCATCAGTAGCATATAATACCCAGTGCTCATTACATCATGTGCTGTCCTTGATGCCCATCACTCAGTTACCCCAGCCCCTACCCACTCCCCGTCTAGCAACCCTCAGTTTGTTTTCTATAGTTAAGAGTCTCATGGTTTGTCTCCTTCTATGTTTTTGTCTTATTTTATTTTTCCCTCCCTTCCCCTATGATCTTCTGTTTTGTTTCTTAAATTCCACATATGAGTGATATCATGTAATTGTCTTTCCCTCATTGATTTATTTCACTTAGTGTAATACCCTCTAGTTCCATCCATGTCATTAAATGGTTAAGATTGCATTTTTTTGGTGGCTGTGTAATATTCCATTGTGTGTGTGTATGTGTGTGTGTGTGTATGTGTATACACCATTTTTTTTAATCCATTCATCTGTTGGTTGACATCTGGGCTCTTTCCATAGTTAGGCTATTGTGGACGTTGCAGCTATGAATATTGGGGTACATGTGCCCCTTCTTTTCACTACATCTGTATCTTTGGGGTAAATACCCAGTAGTGCAATTGCCAGGTCATGGGGAAAGTCTGTTTTTCACTTTTCGAGGAACCTCCATACTGTTTTCCAGAGTGGCTGAACAAGCTTGCATTACCACCAGCAGTGTAAGAGGGTTCCCCTTTCTCTGCATCCTGGTCAGCATTTGTTGTTTCCTGTCTTGTTAATTTTAGCCATTTTGACTGGTGTAGTGTGGTAGTTTTGTAGTTTTGATTTGTATTTCCCTGATGCCTAGTGATGTTGAGCATTTTTATATGCTTCTGTTGGCCATTTGTATGACTTCTTTGGAGAAATATCTGTTCATGTTTTCTGCCCATTTCTTGACTGGATTATTTGTTTTATGGGTGTGGAGTTTGATAAGTTCTTTGTAGATCTTGGATACTAGCCTGATAAGACATTTACAAATAACTTCTCCATTTCTGTAGGTTGTCTTTTGGTTTTGTGGCCTATTTCCTTTGATGTGCAAAAGCTTTTTATCTAGATGAAGTCCCAAAACTTCATTATTGCTTTTGTCTCCCTTGCCTTTGGAGACCTGTTTAGCAAGAAGGTGCTGCAGCTGAGGTCACAGAGGCTGCTGTCTATGTTCTCCCCTAGGATTTTGATGGATTCCTGTCTCACATTTAGGTCTTTCATCTATTTTGAGCGTCTTTTTTTGTATGGTTCAAAAAGTGGTCCAGTTTCATTCTTCTGCATTTGGCTGTCCAATTTTCCCAACACCATTTGTTAAAGAGGCTGTTTTTTTCCCATTGGATATTCTTTCCTGTGTTGTCAAAGATTAGTTGACTATAGAGTTGAGTGTCCATTTCTAGGTTCTCTAGTCTGTTCCATTGATCTATGTGTCTGTTTTTGTGCTGGTACCATACTGTCTTGATGATTACAGCTTTGTAATATAGCTTGAAGTCCAGAACTGTGATGCCACCAACTTTGGTTTTCTTTTTCAACATTCCTCTGGCTATTTGGGATCTTTTCATATAAATTTTAGGATTAATTGTTCTAGATCTGTGAAAAAAGTTGATGGTATTTTGAGAGGGATTGCTTTGAATATATAGATTGCTCTAGGTAACATAACATTTTCACAATATTTGTTTTCCCAATCCATGAATGTGGAGTGTTTTTCTATCTCTTTGTGTCTTCCTCAATTTTTTCATGAGTGTTCTATAATTTTCAGAGTACAAATCCTTTTCCTCTTTGGTGAGGTTTATTCCTAGATATCTCATGGTTTTTGCTGCAATTGTAAATGGGATAGATACCTTAGTTTTTCTTTCTTCTGTTTCATTGTTAGTGTATGTAATGCAACTGATTTCTGTGCTTTGATTTTATATCCTGTCACATTGCTGAATTCCTGTATGAGATCCGACAATTTTTGGGTAGAGCTTTTTGTGTTTTCCACACAGCATATCACGTCATCTGTGGAGAGTGAGAGCCAAGCAGTGTCTTTAATGAATATAATTCTAGGTAATAGGGAAAAACTCTGTGTGTGTATGTGTTTCTTTGTGTATGAAAAGTAGTAGATATTGAAAAAGACATTTATTGAGTAAATGAATGGATGAATAAAACATTCATCAAAATGAATGAATAACCAAATAATTAGAATGATATGTAATTTAACTTCTTGAATGGAAACCCTACTTGGTTAAAAGAGAAAATTGGAAAAGAGCATTGAGAGTTTTTTTTTTTTTTTCCTGTGATCCTCTGCAAGAGAAAGATACCCACACTAGTTGTCAGTGATTTTGTATGTTCACGAAAAAACTTCCCAGAGATATAATTTTTCTCCTTTTTTTTCTTTCCTTTTCTTTCTCTCTCTCTCTCTCTTTTTTTTTAATTAGCTATCCACCTTGATAAAGTCAATTGCAAAATATATTCTGTATGGTCTCTTCTGGATAATTTTGAGTGGATCCAAGGGTATAGCAGCCGGTTTGGTCTCTTCCATGTTGATTTTGAGGATCCTGCTAGACCTCGAGCGCCTTACACATCTGCCAAGGAGTATACCAAGATCATCCAAAACAATGGACTGGAGGAACATCCATAAAAGATGGCTGACCCACATCTCCTGGAGAAGAAGACTCTGGTTTTGGAAAAGAAGTCTACTTTGGTGATCTTTTAGACAATCTCAAATTGCCTTTGTAATAATCTCCTACCAGCTGATCCGTGATTATGAAGTCTGAATACGGAATGCCTGGGGATGTATTTAATGATAGCCTTTACTCTATTTGCATTTGGATCAATGAGGCTTTAAAATAAATAAATAAATAAAAAACCACTGAAATTGATTTTTATATTAAGAAATCAGATAGACTTGAAAACTTCAATTTAAATCCTTAGAATTTTTCTAGAAAAAAATAATGCAAAATTCATAAATATAGTGTGCTCATGATTTGCAGCTCTAATAGCAAGATCGCATATTATAAGAATACTTGTTTATGAGCCTAGCTTTTCTGGTTATGTCAGCTTTGTTTGTTTTGTAGACCCATTTTCATGTGGCCCAAAATTCTTCTACTGTTTAATCTAGTATAAAAAATCAAAATTAAAAGTTAGTCACATTATATAGTTATGCATTCTATTCAACAAAGGGATTAATTGATGGCACGTTTAATAAAATGGATTTGTTGATGTATTTGGCACATATTTTCTCTATGCATGAGCAAGTATATCTTTCTCTTGCCTGATAAATTATTTTTGAAAAATAATATATTAATAAAACAAATTAGACTCTGAATGAAAGAAAAAGTATTTGAGTGGATGTTTAGCAAAAACAGAATTCCTACTCCAGAGTGACACCAAATGAAAGGCAAAATAATAAGTAGGGCATGGTCTCTACTTTTGGGTATTTTTTTAAAGTTTAAGATCTATAACAACATTGATGACACCCAGGAAATATATACATAGCTTGAAAGACCTACATGAGTGTGAGATGTCTGCACATATCTAAGATGTAAATGGGGTTGGATTGGAGTTGAGTATTTTATTGAGCTTCCTCAGTTGGGGTCAGTAATAGATGTAGGGTTTCCTCTGGACGTAATGTGTCTACACCAGAAAACCTTTCACAATCATATTTGGACCCTTACCTCCATATTGGAGTAGCATTTACTCAACATTCATTTGTGTCATGTGTGAAGCTAAGAGATAAATATTATCACCTCCATTTTGCAGACTGAGAAACAGAGGATGCAGTGATGTGAATTTTCCTCAGGTCATATTGTTGGTACTTGTTTCCCAAACCTAGAATTTCTTTGGCATCAGCTCTGTGCTCTAACACTCTGTAGGTCCAGATCTGTGTAGAAATCTTTTCTCCTTCTTTTGAATACAGGAGCAAAAGAACAACAACAGCAAAAGTGTGGGGTTGCCTTATTCAGGAGGAAGTGGGGAAGTATTTTTCCGTGTTCTCATTCTGTTTCCCTGAGGAAATTACCCATACTTTGCCATTCCCTAAGGCCTTTGGCCCTGAGCAGACACTATGTCATTTTTAAAAAGCACTGTGGTCAAATTCTAGATCATTTTCGTGTTCATAATCAGGGAATTATTTGCAGCAAAGAACACTGTCTTGGTACCTTTGGACAGAGTGAGAAAGAAATGGTCGTAGTAGTTCAGTAATCGTGGAGGCACTAGGGAAAATTATATTAAGATTAAAATGGTGTACACAGGAAATTCTATTACATCTTTGCCACTGTTTTGTTATTTTTATTGTTCAGTGAGACATTATCTCACAATTTGTGTTCATTTAAAAAGCACATTTCCAAATCTTATTTCATTCCTCTCCTATCCAGTCTGTCTTTTTCATTTTTACCATGTATCTTACTTACAATTTATGTACCCTCCTTACACTATCTTGCAAGACAACTGAGTTTTCCTTTTAATTAGGATGTTGTTTGGATATTATTTATCCTACTGGGCATATTTACAAGTTTTACAACAATACAAATGAGCACTGTATTTTCGTTACCAAAACCAGAAAATTTATATTCGCGCTGTAAATAAAATGATCTGTCACATTTGGTCTACCAGGTGTGCGATAAGCATCGTGGCTTCTGCAGGCCCGGGATTCCTCACAGACCAGGGGATTTCTGCAGCTCTCAGCTGGGTTTCAAGGGCGAGCTCTTCCTCCCAGAAATGGATCAAACCAAGGGTTCTTCTTCAATTCGACCCGCAAATTAGAATCCTCATGAGTTTCGGTGAAGAAAAAAAGCTCTACCACCCAAGCTCTAACAGCTCCTGTAGTATTTTAATTAATGTTATTTGTAATTGCTTGTATTAGCATTTGAAAACAAGATTGATTGGCTTTTGCCTGTCAAGGAAACAGAACTCCGATTCTTTAAATGGAAAAACAGAAGTCGTTAATTATACTTAAAAATCCATAGATAACTGTACTCAGATGTCTTGAAGGTCATCTGAGGCTTGTAAAGTACATGTTTTATGTCTGTTTTATCTAAGGAGAAACTTGGCTATCACAATGATGGACTGGATCTACTTGTATTTCCTTCTACCTTCCTTCCTTGCTTTATTCTTTCTTTCTTTATTTAGTTTTATTTTAAGAGACTGTGAACACATGTTATTAGCATCCTGGGCATCGCTTCTAAAGAATTCTGGGATTTTATTTTGGAGGGGGGTAGTTTTTATTTTAGGGTAAGTTATTTCTGAATTGCTAAGAACATACAGAAAATAACAGAAGCCCATTTTCATTTTGATGTGTAGGGTTTTAGTTTTATAACTCCTGTGAACACCAGCAGGAAATGTCCACCTAAGCCCTTTATTGAATGAGTAGGTACGAGTTCTCATTAAGAAACCCGTAAACTAAGAAGCTGGTAACCTTGGTATTTGGCAGTGGCCTGCCAGTCAGGCTTTTGTGCTCTGGGAATTTGTGTTCGGCCGTAGCTTTTAATTATTTTTATGAACGAGGGAATAATGAATACATTTGTAATATATTGAAAAAACTCCCCAACACTGACTGACCAAAAAGTAGATTTATATGATAATCCTTAAACACCAATTCTATTGCTCAGTGCTAGGCAGAGAGAAAATAGAATACTGAGCTTCATTACTGAGAGAGCAGAATAAATCAAAGCTGATGGAATTAATACTGTTTAATTACTAGCAATACACCTTACCTGGAGAACACATATTCATCACTGATGACAATATTTTAGGCTCTAGTTGTCCTGGGAGGGATATAGTACTTAGCACAAAGCATGATGAGCCTTAAAGAATGAAATTAGAAGAAAATTTGACATAGAGACACTTTATGGTGGCCTTCATGAAGTGAGAATACACCTTATTAATTGTGGCAGCGGTGAGATGGGGAGATGTTGTAGAAGCACTGGGTTAGGGTCATTGGAAAGAGTGGTCCCTAATGGTGAGAGTTAATGAGTGCTTCTCGTAGAGAGTAAATGTCCTATTGTCTTAGGTTTTCCCAGAGTCTCACCTGACACATGACTGGCTTATGTGACCTTGCCCAAGAGGCTACTGGTAACTGGTATGAGACAAATGTAGTGTAGGTATTAACAATTTGGGCTCTGGAGCTAGTTCACCTGGATTTAAATCCTGGCTCTGACATTACTTACTGAACTTCCCTGTGCCTCAGTTTTTCTACCTGTAACATGGGTTCCTCTTAAAGCTGTTGGGAGACACAAGTAATCTGATAAATGTAACATGCTTAGACAGTTCCCAGAACACAGTAAGGGCACAGTTAGTGTGGGCCATTGTTTTTCACTTTCTGACTCGTTCACACGGATCCTCCAGCAATTTGTCAATTACAGTTTAGGTTTTTCTTACTCTGGTTCTACCTCCATGTCCTGCAGACGTTTCTGCTCTGGTCAGTTGAGATTCACTGTCACTCCGATTTTCTCTCCCTCCAGTTGTTGTGGCAGTGGTTTTCCTTGTGACCTCAATTCTTGTACTTATCTAAGAAGAATGGCTAATTTTCAGTTTGTTTGGCATTTTTCTTGTTAGGAGAGGAGCAGTAACTTCCAAGCTCCTTACATATTGGGCCAGAAACAGAAAATTGCCATTATTTTTGTAATCATTAGAATTGAAGATTTCTAGCAGCCCAATCAGAACGTATTTATTAAACTAAACTGTGTAATAGGTTGTATTTCTATATCTCTGTAGAGATACAGAGCTGCACACAAGACAGTGCTTCTTTCACGGTTGGGTTGGAGGACTAGAATGGAGACATGAAATGATAACAGATGATGCTAGGAGAATTTTCTAGACAGTAGGAGTAGGACGAACTCTCTGCTAGATGAGGGTGGGCAAATATGGCTTCTTGGACAAGGGAAATAATATAATATTAAAAACAGGGTTGCCTGGCTGGCTCAGTTGGAAAAGAATGTGGCTCTTGATCTCAGGGTCCTGAGTTCAAGCCTCATGCTGGGTATAGATTACTTAAAAATAAATAAATATTTTAAACATTAAAAATATTAAAAACAATATGATAATATAAATAATGTAAGTTAAAATATGGAAGTGGAAAACACAAAGCCCTGGGTGTGGAAGGCCGTGCCCAGGCCAGTTCACCTTAGGGAAGGGAGTGAGAAGGTTAGATGTGGACAGTTTGATGTTCTTGGTCTTGGTTTTCTCTTGGAACAAGATGAAGATTTCTGAGCAGGATGGTGAAGATTTAAAAGCAATATTTTGAAAGATGGCAAAAAAACTAAGGTGTAGGAACCAGTTAGAAAACTGCTTGTAGCAGAATATAGTTGATGTGTTAAGGGCTTTATTTAAGGTAGGAAGTGCATATATGAAAAGTTAATATATAATTTTAATTAATGTAAGGAAAGTATACAGGATCTTAAATGCAACATGGTCTCTTGGATCAGATCCTGGAACAGAAAAAGAGATTAGTGGAAAAACTGGGAAATTCACATAAAGTCTTTAGTTTAATTAATGGTGCTTTGCCATTGTTAACTCTTTAGGTGAATAAATAAAGCATGATCAAGTAAGATATTAATGTTAGAGAAAGCTGGGTGAAGAATGTATGAAATACTCTGTACTCTTTTTGCAACTCTTCCAAGTTTAGAACAAATCTAAAATTGTTTCTCCCAAAAGCCTGGAAAAATGTACATGGAAGAGTTAATAATATATTCAGAGAATATATTAGGTATAAGAATATATTATAACCTACATATACCAAGATAAATGACAGCTTGCTTTTATAACCACTGTTATAACCACTGTTAATGTCCTGATATGTCCTTTTTTTCTCTCTCGGGGTTGTCCTATTATGGTTAATTTTTTCTTCTCTATAATTTACTCTTAAATTTTCGTTAGCTTCTGTTTTCTTTTATTATTAGAAAAAAATTTTTTTCCCTAAAGATTTTATTTATTTATTTGAGAGAGCAAAAGTGAGAGAGATCATGGAGGGAGAGGGAGAAGCAGACTCACTACTGAGCGGAGAACCCGACACAGGGCTTGATCCCACGACTCTGAGATCACGCGCCGAGCAGAAGGCAGATGCTTAACCGACTGAGCCACCCAGGTGACCACAACTTGAGGTCTTATGTATCTTAATATTTCAGTTCCTTGCATGATATCTGGCAATTCTCTGCAATTTATAAATGTGTATTAAATAGCTGATCCATGGATGTTAGGTAGTCAAATTCTTATTTGCAATGGAAACCCAAGATACGGATTGACTTGCTTAATCCTTACAAGAGCCATATGAGGTAAATTCTATAGCTAATATCCCTGTTTTATAGATGAGTAAGTTGAGGCAGAGAGAACGTTAAATAACTCGTCTAAGCCACAGAGCTAGTAAACAGTGGAGCCAGCATTGCAACCCATGTATCTGTTTCCAAACATCAAAAAGCTACTTCATATTCTTTCCTGATACCCTTGTGGCAGAATCAGGCCTGGTTCCCTGGTTATTTTCAATAGGCCACCCTGACACATAATTTAACCAAACTACAATGTTTTGGTGTAAATCCTCCATGTCTCTAAAAGTTAAGCTGATTTTCCATACCTACTCATTTCACAAAGTGGTAGATGTGTAGTTTCTTTCTTTCCTAAGACTACCGTTGTCCATACCAAACATTTTCTTTGCTTCTGCACTCACCCAGGCCATGTTGTTTTTGAATCCTATCTTCTAAGAAACTGGTTACCCTTCCCAGCAATGGCACTTACCAAAATAAAATTTCTTCCATGATAAAGGTGCTGCATTTACAATCAAAACCACAGTGAGGTATTGCCTTACAGCTATCAGAGTGGGGTCAGGTCCAGAGCTGATGACCAAGAAAGAATTCTTGCGACGGTGGTGCCTGGGTGGCTCATTTGTTAAGTGTCTGCCTTCAGCTCAGGTCATGATCTCAGGATCCTGGGATGGAACCCCACATTGGGCTCCCTGCTCAGCAGGGACCCTGCTTCTCCCTCTCCCACTCCCCCTGCTTGTGTTCCCTCTCTCACTGTGTCTCTCTCTGTCCAATAAATAAATAAAATCTTAAAAAAAAAAAGAATTATTGAGACATCTTTGGTGCAAAATGGTGGTTTATTAAAGCATAGGGGCAGAAAGAACTGGTGCACCAGGATCTTGAGGATTGGTGATTACATACTTGGGAATTGGGGGAAGTAAGGATAGGGAAGTTTCAAAAGAACTCTCCTGTGCTAAAGAGGACTGACCTACAAGTTACCTGCGAGATACCAGAGGTCTTGCCATTGTTAAGTTAAGGTTATTTTCCTCTCTAGCAAGGTATTAACATTAAGAGAGTTGGGAGATCTCTGGAAGAATGTCACACATGTCCCATCCAAAAGTGAGTCCAGGGAGGTTACAGGGTGTTGGCTTATGCTTTGTCCTCAGTTTGCCTTCTGTTCCCTCATCAATATGATCCAGTAATTCCACTAGTGGGTATTTACCCAAAGAAAACAAAAACCTGTGGCGTTATTCTTAGAAATGTACTGTAAGCCCTAAGGGGTGACTCTGGAAGCAGCTGAAGTATCGGCAGTGTTCCTGGACTTAGGCTATTGAAATAATAGCCTGATATGGACAGGATCCCATGATCATCTGGGGCAGGGCATAGGGGAAGAGCTATAAAAGAATGTAACCCTCAGTCCTCCTTCCTGCACCTGGTGATTGCTAGCACGAATATCCTTCTCCTCCCTAACTGACTCCCTGCATACTCGTGTATAGTGTATGGGTAGAGGCCTGCTTTATGGCTTCAAGATAGTTGTCATCCATTTGTACTCCTTTCCCATGTTTTTTTTTTTTTTAATTAAAAAAATTTTTTTTAATTTGAAGATTTTATTTATTTATTTGACAGAAAGAGATCACAAGTAGGCAGAGAGGCAGGCAGAGAGAGGGGGGAGGCAGGCTCCCTGCTGAGCAGAGAGCCCAATGCGGGGCTCGATCCTAGGACCCTGGGATCATGACCTGAGCCAAAGGCAGAGGCTTTAATCCACTGAGCCACCCAGGCGCCCCTCCTTTCCCATGTTTTGCTGAATCTTTCCTTACTTTTCCGACAAAAAGTAAATTAAAAGCTATATGTAGAATCCAGCTGCTGATGCTGTCTCTCACGGAGACAGTTCTGCATGTCTGCTCAGATAAGTATCTGAGAACTTTATTTCAGTACGAGACATCAAAAGCCTAATTCAAAAAGATATATGCATCCCTATGTTTATTGCAGCATTATTTATAATAGCCAAGATATGGAAGCAACCCAATCTATCCACTGATAGATGAATGAATAAAGAAGATGTGGTATACATATACAATGGAATATTACTCAGCTGAAAAAAAGAATGATCTGCCATTTGTGCCAACCTGGATGGACCTAGAGGGTAGTATGCCTAGTGATTTCAGGAAGCCAGAGAAAGACAAATACCATATGTTTTACTTGTATGTGGAATCTAAAAAACAAAACAAAGGAACAAACAAAAAACTAGAAACAGAATCATAAATACAGAGAACAGACTCGTGGTTATCAGAAGGAAGGGGATTGGGGGGATGGACAAATAATTGAAGGGAATTAGGAGGTACAAACTTAAAGTTGTAGAATAAGTAAGTCACAAGGATGAAAAGTACAACATTGGAAATACAGTTAATAGTATTGTAATAATGTTGTGTGGTGACGGATGGTAGCTACTCTCATTATGGTGAGTATAGCATATTATATAGAATTGTTGAATCACTACGTTGTACACCTGAAACTAATAGAACATTGTGTGTCAACTATACTTCAGCGTAAAAATGGTGGGGGGAGGGGTGCCCGGGTGGCTCAGTGGGTTAAAGCCTCTGCCTTTTGCTCAGGTCATGATCCCAGGGTGCTGGGATTGAGCCCCACATCGGGCTCTCTGCTCTGCAGGGAGCCTGCTTCCTCCCCTCTCTCTCTCTGCCTGCTTCTCTGCCTATTTGTGATTTCTTTCTCTCTGTCAAATAAATAAAATCTTAAAAAAAAAAAAAAGGCGGGGGGAGGAAGTGTCTCACTTTCAGTCAACAATTGGGCAGATATGGGGGTTAAGCATATGGGTTGAGACAGATAACCCCAGGATTCATTGCAGTTTTAGAATTTGTGAACTGCAGGACCTCAAGCAACTCACTCATATCTCTGTTTTTTGTTTCCCTCATCTTTGAAATGAGAACAAAAATAAACTAGCTCGGGGACATCTGGGTGGTGCAGTTGAGTAAGTGTCTGACTGTGGTTTTAGCTAATGTCATGATCTCAGGGTGGTGGAATCAAGCTCTGTGTCAGGCTTCTCACTCAGTGGAAAGTCTGCTTGGGATTCTCTATCCCTCTGTCAACCCCCCCCCCCCAACACCCCCCTGGCATGCTCTCTCTCTCTCTCACAAATAAATAAATAAATCTTAAAAAAAAAAAAAGAATAAAAGTAGCTCCTTTATAGGGCTGCTGTGAAAATTAAGTGAGTTGATATAGGAAAGATAACTTAAAGCCTTCTCCACTAGGTGGTAATTACAATGTCTTATAAATGGTAGCTATTATTTTCTGTTAATAGTAATGTGAAGACTGTAAATCAGGGAAATTATTTCAGGCAATGCATTCTTGCTACATGCCGATCTTCCTTCCTTATTTCTTCCCTCTGTACTAAAGCAGTGGTTCAGCAAAGGGCATCCACTGGCAGCTCCCAGAAAGCAGCTAATCCTTCCTGCAGTGGAGGCTCCTTCTTCCCTGGGGTACAGTTCATTCCAGTGCTCACTTCTCCTGACTTTTCTAGGCCCACCCTGTATAGGAGATAGAGGGCTGCCTTCTAGAAGAGTGAGGGCCTTCCCTGTGCTCCTGCCTGCAGAGTGACGATTTGGGAACTGTCCTGCAGCCAAACTAAATGCTGTTGTGGGTGCCATGTGCCCTTTGTGCCCTCCATGTCACACAGAACCGAAAGCATTTTACTTACCACGCACATCCCAGCGAAGAACTGGCGGAGAGATCCCATCATGTTTTCCATTCTCCCAGAAATCTCTCTCTCTTTTTTCCTCACTGTAAATTACAGTACATGGTTCTTATTACCTTAATAGACTGTGAATTGATGTGCGTGAGAGATGGAACCAGTGAGAGGATTTGGCTGAGAATAAATTTTTTTCTCTTCTCTGTTTCATTTTTTTACAGTAGAATGCACCCCTGAAAACCTTCTAGATTTTCTACCTTCTGATCATACTGTCTATTATAATTCCGCCCGATGGCAAACTTCTCCTTATTGACTCTAAATTACATTTAATCCTGTTAGGATCACTTTTTATTGAAAGGCATGTGTTGTGATGGCGTTGACGGGAGTCCAGAAGCCGAGATGCCCAGCCAGAGGAAAATAAACTCGTGGAGCTTTTGAATGGTTGTCATTTTCATGCTGGGCCCAGCTGTGTAGCCTCTTGAAGGATGTAGAGGATTGGGGTGTTCGGTGCAGATAATGGTGGGCTCCCGGGTGGTGTGGAGAGCTCTCCACATAAGAAAATAATCTTTTGAGCCCGGTGGACTAAGAACCAAAGGCCATTTTGAGCTAAGACAGTATAATTCTATTAGTGAAAAGCCCTTGCAGGGGGAAATGGCCTGTGCTAAAATCTGTGCACAAATTAAAATAACAGGGCTAAGGGGGGAAGTATCTCTATAAAAGGCTTTATGACTCTAGTGGATAATAATATCCTTGTCACATTAGGATCTGGGGACCTAAAGATATAGAAGCTTTTTTACACAGCATATGGGCCTTCTTTACTCAACTTTAGCCCGTGCAATAAATCCATTCTTGGGTGCTTATTTGATGAATTTGAATGCTGTGCCAAAGCATACTTTTGTTCTCATCAGGAAAAAGTAGAAAGTAGGGTCTGCATATCATTGCTGTGTGTTGACACCTTATAAGATTGCTGTCATCTAAAAGTCCCATTTTGGCTAAATGTATTGCATGGGGAAGTTCTCTGTAATTTGCGTGGGATTTTGTGGGCGACAAGTACTGTTAATATTGCTGTTTTGATATGGCATGTAAAATTTATTTAAATGCGTAACATGGTTTAGAATAGATTCATTAGAAAGGGGTGAACTGGGGAAAAAAAAACCTGTCAGCACAAATGCTGTTCATTTTTCAGGGTGACAGAAATCAAAAGTCCCAAGGACTGCAACTGTTGAATAGCTAACGTCAAGCATCACAGCGTTATATGAAGGGTGGGCCCTCCTCATCCATTGGACAGCAGCTGCAAATTTAAAGCTTATGCTACATTTCCCTAATTCCATGACAAAGACATGAGCAATGGGCTGTCACGTATTTGAAAATTGTGCCGTGTAATTAAATAAAGACACAGTTCATAATTCTATAAAAGGATGATGGCAACATTTATTCTAGAATTAAACAGTAATGAAACAGATGACTCTTTGAGATCTAGCAATAGACTAGGGAGTTTAGTACTAGGACCTCTCTCTCTTAAACTACCACAAAATGAAGATAGTAACCAACTGCATTTGTCTCCTGTCTTTCTGCCTTCTCTCCCTGCCTGCTCATCTCTACCCCCAATTCTCTCTCCTCCTTTCCTCCCTGTCACTTTAACTTTTCTACCTCATTCTCTTCGTCTTGCTCCATCCATCCACTCACTCACTCTATTCTTTCATCGAACATTTCCTAAGAACCTAACCTGGCTCAGGCATTGAGACCATGTTGTGACTAAGACAGATGTGGCTTGATCCTCACGAAACTTACAAGTTATGTGGAAATGGGGCTGGCTTACCCAACAGGAAGACCCCTGTACTTAGGGTACCAGCAAAGGAGGAGTAGCCCCCACCTCCCCATTTAAAAAAAAAGTATGTTCAGTCTATGTTATTTGGAGGAAAGCATTGACACAGTCATCATGGGCAATATCAAAACCTGTTGGACACCTTCAACTTATTTGAAAGTTTTGATTTTTTTCCTAATTTCAAAATCCATATGGTGTTGAAGGAGACACCATTATCTTGTCAGAGCTTAGGGCCTCTAAAAGTCTTAATAGAGAACATGTGGGGAACAAGTAATTAGACAGTGACATTGAACAAGTAATTAGAAATGTGATGAGCACTGTAAAGGAGAACTAGAGAGTGCTGTGGAGCATATGACAGGGGAGCCTAACCTCCCTTCTATTTTCTCAATGAAATCCAAGACATGCACATTTCAACTAGTGGAATAAGCCCTTGAAAAAGAAGGTGTTTACGGTGTGCCTGGAGTAGGTGAGTGGTGGGAGAAGGAGTCACTCCTTCTGGCTGCGCATGAATTGGATAAAAACACTATTCTGGGCAGACTGAGAAGGACATGAGGACCCTTGAGAAAGGACTTCCATAGAATAAAGGTTTTTTTGTTTTTTTTTTTGCAACAAAATGGAATAGTTGGACGATCTTGACTTCAAAAAATGAAATCCTTTATTCCCAGATTATAGAGATAGCAGGAAGAAAAGCTGCAAGAAAAGGCCATAGCACCTGCATAATATAGATGAACTTTAAACATTATGCTCCCTCATGGCTTTGAAGTCTTCTGGAAGGTCTTAGAAGGACTACTGATAGAAGAGCTGTCTCTGGGATGACTTTATGATACCATATGTAGGAATTGTATACCAGTGGTTCTCAAACATTGGTGGGCATCAGTATCACCCAGAGAGTTTGTAAAAACCTGGATTGCTGGGTCCTGTCTGAGAGTTTCTGACTCAGCAGGTCTGGGGAGGCACCTGAGAATTTGCATGTCTCACGAGTTGTCAAATGCTGCTGCTGTTGCTCCATACTTTGAGAACCCCTGTTATATGTCGTTGAGTCAACTAACCTTAGTCATAGGGACGTGGAAACAGTATTGGTCTAAGAATCAGAAGACCTAAGTAGATTCCCAGCACCACTGTTTAAATGTCTTGGTCCTTTTATTTATTTATTTATTTGAGAGAGATAGAGAGAGAGTGAGGGAGTGCACAAGGGGGAAGCAGGGAGCGGCCACAGAAGAAAGAGGGAGAGAGAGAATCCCAAGCAGTCTCCATGCCTCAATCTCATGACTCTGAGATCATGATATGAGCTGAAATCAAGAATCTGATGCTTGAATGCCTGGGTGGCTCAGTTGGTTAAGCGTCTGCTTTCGGTTCAGGTCCTGGGATGGAGCCCCACACGGGGTTCCCTGCTCAACAGGGAGACTGCTTTTCTCTCTCTCTCTAGTGCTTCTTCTGATTGTGTACACTCACTCTTTGTGTCCAGTAAGTAAATAAAATATTTAAAAACAAAACAAAACAAAAGAAAGTGTCTGATGCTTAATCCACTAAGCCACCCAGGAGCTCCAATGCCTTACTCATCTTAATCTTGTCATTGAATGTCTCCAGATTTTTTCCCTCATTGAAGAATGCATGTTCTCATAATAAAGTTGTTACAAGAACCAAATTGTACATCTGAAAGCCTTTTGTAAATTGAGAAAATAACTTTTGAGATTTAAAACTTTTGCTTAACTCTCGTCATCATTATATCCCTCTATCAAACGTGTCTGAAAAACAGAGGTCCAGAGATTGGATAATGCATCCCAGAGGCTGTGAAGAGCAAAACTGTAACCTCCAACCACCATGGTTATTGGAAGAATTCAGTACAGACTATCAATGTGCTACAAACAGACATTATAGAAATGTGGGTATGGCCAATTCTGTGGTGTTTCTAGAAGGTCATATCTTTGTTATAGTTGGCAGTCTGTTAATTTTTTGGGAATCAGAGTTGCCCATATTCTCAGTCAGATTCAATTCTGGGTGAATGAATGAAACCTGTTGGCCAAGAGTGGTTTGTCCTCCTTCAAGAGTGGTAAAGTGCTAAGAAGGAAAGGTATAATTTGAGTAGTTAATGTTGCAAAAACAAAAACAAAAATAAAAAGCAAGAAGCTATTGTGGCTATGTGAGGCCACTCATTCCTGGTAGCTGAAGAATCCCAGGGGTCCTTTTATTTTCTGGCATATTTACCCAATGTAAAGTTCCTTTTATTCAAATTTACTAAGGCTTTGGGGCGCCTGGGTGGCTCAGTGGGTTAAGCCGCTGCCTTCGGCTCAGGTCATGATCTCAGGGTCCTGGGATCGAGCCCCGCATCGGGCTCTCTGCTCAGCAGGGAGCCTGCTTCCTCCTCTCTCTCTACCTGCCTCTCTGCCTGCTTGTGATCTCTCTCTGTCAAATAAATAAATAAAATCTTTAAAAAAAAAAAAATTTACTAAGGCTTTAAAAAAGTCAGAATTCATATGAGAATATTTTTGTGCCCATCAGCGAGAAACAAGGCTCCATATTTTATTGACTGTCAACTTCCTAAGGTGCTTTGAACTGTCTCAGCTGAGCCCTGCCAGTGCTGAGATGTTCCAAGAGAAATAGACAATTCTGAGCCCTGGTGGAAATTTGAACATCGATGTGTCCTCGAAGCATATCTATGAGATGTACTGGGAGCACAGCAAAATTGAGAATCCCCTCTATGGGGTATCCAGAAATCCTTTATTTGGCCATTAAACTGTTCATAGAACTTATCACTTCCATGTGGTGACAGAAAATCATTGAGAAAGGTCCCTCCTGTCCAGCAATGACAAAGAAAACATCCCTGAGTATCAATTGTCCTGGTGGTGGTTGTTCTGAGCCCTGGGTACATGCCAAGTGGCTTTTCAGGTAGCCCCCAAGGTTTGACTTGAAATATGGTTTTCCCTCCAGCTTCAGAGGTACATGTTTACTTGTGTTTTAATAATTACAGCTGGAAGATTTCCCGCAGAAGACTGAATTGTTATTCTATAGCATTTCTAAGGGAGAGTACTAGACAAGGGAAGAAAACATGAGAAAGAGTCCAAGACTGAAGGACTCGCAGGAGATCACCGAGGGCAGTCCTTCTCTTAGAACAGCATACACTAGTAGCTGAAGATGCAAGTCCATGTTAATCCCTGGACTCCAGAGGCAGGCAGACTGGGTCAAAGTTCCTGCTCTACCACCTTCTAGGTCCCTGACCTTGAGATGCAGAACCTCAGTCTCTTCCTTTAAAAAAATTAGCTTAAAGATATTTCTTTCCTCACAGACATCTGGCGAAGATTACATGAAGGAATGTCTGTTAATTCCAACTAGGTGGTATGTTTCTTTGGAAAAGGGAGGAAGGTCTTTATCCATTTTTTCAAAAATCTTGTATGGAGCAACTACTGCGTGCTGGACACAGGAGGTATCTTCCTCAGGATGTTATCCTATCCCACTGTGACTAGCTTCATGCTAGGCATGCACTTAATATTTCAGTATACTTGCTGTATTAACCAAATGAAATTTTCCCACTTTGCTTTTTAAAAAAATGGTATTATAAGGGCCTATTTAGCCAGAGTGATTCCATCTCAGTTAAACAGTGATTTTGTTGTTTATGCAGTAAAACTTAAACTGACCCTGCCTCCCCACCCCCCCAGGGGAATTTACTTAGAAGCAAGTCCGGGAAACCAGTAAAATATGGTCGACCCATCCCTGATAACAGAGCCCGAATACAAGGATGAGTCAGGCCAGGTGGAGGCACCCAATCAGTAAAGCACCTCCCTAATCACCAAAGAATGTGGGCCCCGCCTTTTGGGTGCCAATTCTGACCAAGGTGATAGGCTAGTTCAAATAGCTACTATAGGGTAAATTGTAATTCAATTGGCCACCCGTGTGTGACCTAGCATGACTATGCAACTTTCTCTGTGTGTTACAATCTCATTGGCCACCTGTATGTGGCCAAGCTCAACCACATGGCCTTTGCTCTATAAAAGTTAGTCTGTGAGGCTGGGAGGGGTCGCTCTCTCTGTAAGAGGCAGCCCCTGCCAGTCTGTTTGATTCTCGATGTTGGCGAGAAATAAAGCTTTGCTTGACCTTTGCTTTGTATCAATCTCGCTCCTTTGATCACAGACCCTAACAGTATGGGGTAGCTCAACTCCTTTATTCACCTCTCAGACCGTCCTTAAAATATTCACAACCTTTAATTTGGACACCCTATTATTAAAAAGATGGAATGGTACAATTTCTTCCTAGATCTTCCATGCCATAGTATTTCCTGGGGACATTCTTGATTAAAACTTGACACAAGGAAAGTTTTATTTTATACAGGATTAAATATATGCAAAGGGCCATGACTATGTTACTATCATAGTTTGTATTTTTGAAGTTTGGATCTAATTTTTGATTTAGGCATTTTGCCCCCAATGAAATATTATATGTTACAATGTAGCAGCTAATAAGATCTGATACAGTGACTTTAAATTGAATTTCATTAAAAAAATAAGAGCATAAAATGTCTTCCTAATAGTCTTAATTAGGGAAAATGGAAGATCATAGTATTTCTATATTAATGCACTAACTTAGATAATTGGGATAATATGAAATGCATAGTGAGAAAAATAGGAAGTTCGGAGGCCAGGGAAAAATAACCCACTACTTTCCAGTTTCTAGTATTTTTGTTTTTTGACTAAGGAAGCTCAGTGAATGTCAGGCCTTATGTCTTAAACTAATTATTCTTTTTCACGTGTATAAGTCAGTATTGTCCTACTGCAGGCCTTGTTTTGTAGTGACTACTTCCTTGGGAAAGGCATTGTTCTGAATCTCACTGCTTCATAACGACTGCCACTTGTCCTCCTGATTAGGGCATTGTATGAAAACAGTGCATTCATGGCAGCGTCCTCCCTAATCTCTCTCCTTTCATCCAGAGTCTCCCAGTTTCTCAGAGAGCTCTGCCTTTGCATTTTTAATCGAATGCTCCTAAAAGTTGATATCCATGTATTCTGCTTGCCTGAAATCTCAGTCTATGCTTCACTATGAAGGTCTTATCTGTCTCTTTTATATTTCAGTCTGGTTGGGAGTGAAATTAGGCTCAATTCTCTAATTGGAAGCCACATGGGGCATCCACATGATGATAACTATACCCGGGACTCAATAGCTACCCCGCACTCTGAAACAGAAGGTCGCCATTTTGTAAAACCATAGAAAATGCTACTGGGCATTTTACAGAATTGTCAATCAGGATAGAATGGACACTAATTGCTTCTCCCACAGCTGTTAACATTCCTCTTTGGTGGCCAAGCAACCCTTAAGACAGGAACAAACCCTCTCAGACATCTGAAATTTTTCTACAGACCTACGTATGGGTTTCCAAGGTGACATCTGTGATGAGTTGTCCAGTGATTAACAAGAATGAAGAACTAACACTTCTGAACAAATAAAATATTTTAGACAGAAAAATCTGATTCTCTTGGAAAGGATATAGTGATCATACAAATAAAATTTTATGTTTACAACTTTGGGGAGTGTTTATGTTGGTCTTATATGTTATTCTATCATAGTGACATGAACACATCAGGGGATGGACAAACCAATCCAGTAAAGTCCATACCCGTAAAAAGTTATTAAAACTTACCTCTGTATTTATTTTTACCTAAACTTTTTTTAAAGAATGTAAACTTTTCTAGTAATTAAAGTAAAAGTGTGTAGGAGTGCATGTTTATAATTCATAAGTAAATATACATGTCTTGGGACTGGACTAGACACTCTAAAAATATTTACTAATAGGAATGTGTGTTAGTTATCTCTTGCTAGGCAATAATTATCCCAAAACATGACGTCTTAAAAGAACAAACATTTATTATCTTACAGTGTTTATGGATCAGGAATCTGGGTGTAATTTGGTTGTCTGCCTCTAGCTCGAGTTCTGTCATGAACTTGAAATAAAGCTGTTGGCTAGTGCTGTAGTCCTGTTTGAAGGATCAGCTAAAGGTGGATCCATTTCAAGTTAACTTATCTTGTTGTAAGCAAGATCCAGTTCCTTGCAGACTTTTGGACTGAAAACCATAGTTCCTCCTTAGCTGTTGACTAGAGATCTTTCTGCTTTCCTTGCCTTTTTCAAGGGTCAGAAACATGGCCATATTTCACAAAAGGGCAGCTGGCTTCCCTCAGAGTGGGGGAGTGAGAGAGGCCAAGAGAACATCCAGGTCAGAAGCCAGTCTTTTTAATACTTAATCTTAAAAGAGACATTCCATCATTTTTGCCATATTCTATTCAGCACAACAGAATAGAAGCAAGTCTGTTGAATAAGGTAGAATGGAACGGAATTGAGTGGAATGGAAGGGAATGTTATCGAATAGCATAGAATAGAAGTGAGTTGCTAAATCTAGTCCATGTTCAAGGGGAAGAGATTATACAAGGACTTGAACACAAAGATGCAGGGATCTTTTGGGACTACCTTTGAGGTTGCTTAGCCCAGAGTGCATGTTCAAAAACTCTGGAGACTATTTCTTTAGAGCACAGGTTCTGCAAACTCTTTTGTAAAGGTCTAGATTGTGAATATTTTATGCTGGGTGGGCCACATATGATTATTGTTGCATATTCTTCTTTGTTTTTTTATTTTACAGTCTTTAAAAAATATATATAAAGACCATTCTTAGCTTGAGCACCATGCAAAAATAGGTGATGGGGCTTTTTTCCTGCAGACCATTGTTTGCTAACACCTATTCTTAGTGAACTGTGAGATGATTTCAGCTCAAATTCAAGAAATCTCCAATGGTTATTCAATGATAGAAACAGTTTGCTTAAAAAAATGAGATGAATCCTTTGGATAAATACCTAATAGTGCAATTTCTGGGTTCTGGGTAGTTCTATTTTAACTTTTTGAGGAACCTCCATAATGTTTTCCAGAGTGGCTGCACCAGTTTGCATTCCCACCAACAGTGTAAGAGGGTTCCCCTTTTCCCACATCTCTACTAGATATGTACCCAAAGGATACAAACAGGGGCACCTGGGTGGCTCAGTTGTTAAGTTTCTGCCTTCAGTTCAAGTCATGATCCCAGGATCCTGGGATCAAGTCCTGCTTTGGGCTCTCTGCTCAGCAGGAAGCCTGCTTCTCCCTCTCTTGCTGTCTCTCTCTCTCTCTCTTTCTCTCTCTGTGTCAACTAAATAAATAAATAAATAAAATCTTCAAAGAAAAAAAAAAACCCAAAGGATACAAATATAGTGATTCGAAGGAACACATGTCCCCTTGCAGCACTCATCTTAGTTGAGTGCTGCCCTGGAAGATGCTCAATAAACACCTCTGGACTTCCCTGGTTAAATAAATAAATAAATAAATAGTCCACAATAAATAAACTATGGAAAGAGCCCAGAAGTCCATTGACAGATGAATGGATAAAGAAAAGGTGGTGTGTGGATAGATAGATACACAATGGAATATTACTCAGCCATTAAAAAGAATGAAATCTTGCCATTTGCAATGACATGGATGGAACTAGTATTATGCTAAGTGAAATAAGTCTGTCAAAAAAAGACAAATACTGTCATTTCACTCACATGTGAAATTTAAGAAACAAAAACAGATGAACTTAGGGGAAGGGAAGGAAAAATAAAATAAGATGAAAGTAGAAAGGGAGGCAAATCATAAAAGACTCAACTCTAGGAAACAAACTGAGGGTGCTGGAGGGGATGGGGGATGAGGTAACTGGTGATGGGCAATTGGAAGGGTACATGAAGTAATGAGCACTGGATGTTGTATGCAACTGAAGAATCACTGAAATCTACCTCTGAAATTAATAATACAGTATATGTTAATTAAATGGAATTTAAATTAAAAAATAGGATAAATCACTTCTTCATAGAATTATTTAAGCAGAGTTACAAAGTTCTCTTTTGCTAGATGAAAGGTGGTTGGGATTGAAGGATAAAGCCAGGAAAATGGACCAGTTGAGCCCTTCCCAGGTCAGAATACTGGTTCACAAGATGTGGCTTGGTAAAAGTGCCCCCTGGATGAATAAAGTTGAAAATGATATGTGCTGTATCTGATTTTGAGAGAAACACACAATTTTAGCATGTTAAAGTCTTTGAGAAATAAAGAAACTTGCTTGATTCTGTTTTTTCCAAACTTTTTCGACCTGTGCTGTGCAGCACTGGTGGTTCAGTGGTGAGCATAACTGCCTTCCAAACTTATTAGACCAAGGAATCTCTCTCACCCCCTTTTTGTTTTAGTAACATCCATTATTTTTATTCCATGAAACAAAGTTAGGAAACATTAGATCCAACAACATATACGATCTCTTCCAACTTCCTTAGTTTGTGATTCTAAGCACATAAAATATTATTTGGTTTTCTTAGTTCATAGTTTCATGTATATCTGCTTCCCTAAAATGTTCAGTTCATCTTAATATTTACCAGGTACAAAAATTAGGTCAGCCCCTCTTGCTAGGCATGGAAATGTAAAGATGATATAGCTTTTATCCTCAAAAAGTATATCAATGTCTTTTAGGCTCTGAACCTTCTGCAGTGCTTTCTACACAGAAAGTACTTAGGAAAGGTTAGTTGCGTGAATGAAGGTTGAAAAAACAGGGCCCTTTGGGCCATTTGGGATTATGGAAAATTCATAGGCGAACTCAGTAAATAGCCATAAAATGAATCAGTGAATTCTAGATGAAAAGTAACAAGGCATTCAGTTACCCTGGTGTTGTTATAAATCTGGAAATATGTTCCCGAGCAATCACGCTAAGTCAATCACCATTATAAATTAAGAAGCTTAAACTAAAATTGTACTCCTGAAATTCAGACTCCTATTAGAGTCTGCCACTTTAAAAATAACCCTTGCAGATTCGAGTTGGAGTCTTGCGACTAGATGGTTTGATATGACTGTGGCTTTCATCTCTGTATAATAGAGTATTATCTGGTTACAACACATAATTCAATTAACATTATCCTTTAAATTTATCCATCCTTTGTTGAAATGCTTAAATTTATTCCTCTTTTATCCTTGCCTCTCCTTTTTCAATCTGAGAAACTACTAACATTAATCTATATCTTTTGAGGTTATCATTTTACTTTAGCGAGGCACTGTTTCATTCTTATCATCCACAGTGCATCATCTGGGCCGTTCTTCTCTATATTGTGTATTGCCATCAATATTCCATCCTTATATATTTTTAATCTCAGCTGAGAATGTTGTATCATCTTCAATTCTGGTCAGATAAAATAAACGTTCCATTGGATATGTAAATGATCCTGTAAGCCAGATGAATTAGGAGGTTTTGCTTTCAGTGTTGAAAAAAGATCTTTATCCTTAAATCGGACATTATGGAAACAAACGAAATGTTACATGCTGGCATATTTTTAAATGCTAATTTTTTTTTTACCTCCCCATGAAGAAAAAAAATGGCATTTGTGACTCAGGATTTGCTCTGCGAAATGAAGTCTTTTCATTTATTTACAGAAAAGGAGGATCAGGAGCACTTAGGGAAGCTTTTATTCTTTGTCTATCTCTCCAGCTGTCAGGTTATAATAGCATTGGCCTCTGCTTGCCGGGCTGGAATCAAATGGAGGATCCCAAAAGCAGCCTGGGAAATCAAATTTCAGAATGTTTTAACTGGAGGAAATTTAAAATGATAGCTGGTCCATCCCTGTTTTTATAGTTGGGGAAACCGGGCTGAAGACGATTATATGCATTATTCAAGGCCACCCAGCCTTCAAGACGTACCCGCCTCCTGAATTCTAACTCAGTGTTCCTTTTACTTCATTGCATCATGATAACTTAACTTCTTCACGTTTTGTTGAATATTAAAGTGAGGACTTCATGAATAAATCAGAGTACGTAATAACTGATACCCACTAGAACTTCCCCCCACCCTGCCCCAGTTGGGAATGTCAAGCCAGAAGGTCTTAAAATAAGGAAATAAATGGAATTCCAACTTACAACTAGGTAATCTATGATAAGGCAAAAATATAAGCATGGGAATTATTGGTGGTTGGGACCCTCATAATGTCAAAATAACTAGTTGTATCAGGACAGAATAAAGTCCGCAGCAAGGGAAAAACATAAATGAAGGAGAATGTTTGAGAGTTTGGGGTCTTTGATGCTCTTCTTTGGAAGCCTACTTTATACTCATTTTAGAAAGATATTTAAGATGTTTTCGGATGTTGAAAGAAAGAAAACAAGTGGTTTAGATGACTATATACATGTAGGGTACTTTGTTATCTTTACTTTTATTTATTAAAGATCCAAGATTAAATTCAGATAATTAATGGAATACCAAAAAATCTATGAAGAAGATCAACAATTTAAAAAAAACAACAAAGAAAATCATTCTGATATTGAGATGCAAGTTATAATAAAAATTTGGATTATAACAAATATAGTAACTTCCATTATGAATAGGTTCCCATCAAAACTACATCATCTGTATGTGATTTTAGGCCACAGACTAGCTTCTGGTAGTCTTAGACTCATAACCTTGTTTCCTCCCCTAAACCTCCATACTTCCAGCTACGGGTGCTTTTGCTTATATTGCCATAAGGCCTCTGGGCCTGCAGCTTCATGTCAGGGGATCGGATTAATTGTTATTTTGGGTGGGAGGAATTCCATAAAGCCATCCCCACATCCTGATGGCTCACAATAACGTAGCTATACACAGAAGGGACTGTGAAGTGAACCATATCAACCTAGCCCCTTAAACCCACGCTAAATGTGTCCTCAAACAACTTCTCCATTTATAAAGAAAAGTAGAGCTCTGGAGAGGGTGAACTACATGGTTTTCCTCCGTGGCTAGTCAGTCTGGCTTTTAGTTGGTGACCTTTTCTCCTACTTCATTCATGGGTGCCCAGGGTTTTCCTGGGCTTCCCACTACACCTCCCTCTGGGAACGGGGGCAAGGAAGACCTTGGGACTCTGCCGTTTTCCAGATGGAAGATTAGCAAAGTTTCCTAAGAACAAATTTTTCATCACACTCACTAGATGGAAGATTTTCAATGGATTCCCCTAACTTTGTTGGTAAAGTTGCAGGAAGTTTCTTCTTTACAGAAATTTAAGTCATTTATAGTCTGGTCCCTGTCCCACTCACTGGTCTCTGTTGTACTTTTCCTATGTAAACTACAGATTTTCTTTGTTAGGAATTTTTGCAGTTCTCTGTTGTTGTTGTTGCTTTTCTGACTTGGCTTTTGTAAGTGTGCAGCTCTGAGTGGAATGTCCTTCTGGTTCTTTTCCTGCCTGGCTAATTATTTCTAGGTTCAGCTTGGGATATATAGATGAAAATGTTGTATATCCCTCACTAATTTTTCATTTTCTGGAAAACTTTGTATGCAACACCATGTGCCTACAAAATCGCCTTCAAATATGGCAAATGATTGCATTCAAATATCACCTCTTAGTCCTAAGTGGAGGCTGAACCAATATTCCAAAGAGATGGTTTGTAGTTGGTAGGCAAGAGAGTGCAAGCCAACTCTTGTTTTTAAATGTTATGCCCAGAAGAGATCTTTGAAATTTTATAAACAGATGGATTCTTTTTGCTTGATTCACTAATGTTTTACAATTAACTAATTAACAGGTTTATTGCCAAAATTAGCAATAAAAAGTGTTCAGGAGCTTCGACCAAAGCAGCCTTTTGCAATTACATAGATACCAAAACAATCTGCATGATAGTTTGAGGCTAAACATTGCTCAAATCAGAATTTCACCTGCTGTTTTCAAATAAAAGTTGACAAATACAAAAATGAACCCTGCAGATTTCCACACTCCTTTCATATACGCGAGTCTCTGCCTTAATTAATAATAATTCCAGGTAATACCAACTATAGTCAGAAGGCCTAAGTGTTACCCAGATTGCTTTCAAGTGTGCAAAAATGCTTAGCAAACACAGTTCTGGAGGACTAGCAGGAACCTGTTTATGGCAAGTCTGTTTGCTGTGCTCCAGCCTGTAGGGCCTTAGATAACCTATTCACCCTTCTCTCCTCCTGCTCCTGCCTTGAGCCTGGTCTGTCTCCTGTCCTGGGAGTCATTATTGCACTGCTTCTTGGACCCCACCCCTCTCCTCTCTCTAGTACCCTAAGCCTCTGCGCTAGTCAGATCCTGGTAATTCCTGGAATATGCCACGCTCTGTGTTTTGCTTTGGTGTGAGCTATTGCTCCGCCTGGCGTGGCTTCTTGGCTCCTTTGCGATTTAGTTTGAGCATCAGCTCTTTTGGGATCTATCCTCCGGTCAATGCCCTATTCCTGTCTCCAGAAGATGGAATTAATTTTAGGAGAAAAGAAAGGCAGCATAATTTCTCCTTTTGGTGTCGCTTTGTGGAAACTGTAAGCAACTTGTGGTGGAGAAATAGGTTTTGATTAAAAGAGGAATTAGAGGTTTAATGAATATCCATTGGAAGAAGAAAAGAAAGAGGGGGAGGATGGAAGTCAGGAATGAAGAGAGAGATAAGAGCCATGCTTCTGCTCATTCCTAGGTCCTCAGGCCCAGAATATTCCCTCTGTCTGGGATGCTTTAGTCCACTTTTCTCAGCTCATCTCTCAGAAACCCCATGGAAGTTTTGGTTTGCACCGAACTACTTACTTGTACTTTTGTATAAGCCCCTTTAGACCTCTGTTCTTTTCCAACATGAAAAATCTGCTTCATCAAATTAGGTTATAAGCTTCCTGAGCAGGGAGGTGGCAGAAATGGGACCTCAGTATTCAAAGGGACTTAGGGAAACAGGACCCATTCTAACCCCTTTTCAGGGTGGAAATCCCATTGGAAACAGTCCTGGCACTTCTGAAAATTATCTTGAAGCTTCTTTGATGCATAGCCCTTGATAAATGTTCATTGTGCATGATTAATCAGTTAAACATTCCCTGTGCTTAACAAGATTAAATGCTGTTCCTATGATTTTATTGATTTATTACATTAATTACTTTCATTCGTATACCCTGCCATGTTCCCCAAAATACATGCCATTGGATAAGAATCAGTTATGATCTCTTAACCTTAGGTTGTAGCCTGAGCAGTGAGTTAAAATACAGTATTTTCCTTTGTTTCCTGACTCCCTAGGCTTACTTCACCCGGTATTTCCTCCTAGAAGCCTTCCCTGACTTCTCCACCATGAGGTAGTAGCCCTCCTGTGTATTTCCAAAGCACCACTCTGTGTACTGTTATCCTGACACAGCCTTTGTAGAGCAATTATTCATCTCCTGATTTTACCTGCCTTCCCCACTAGGTTTCCTTCACCTGGAAGGCAGTGATAGTGTCTTTTTCTTCTTCTGTGTGTGGTCACTAACCCAGGGCCCACAGCATGGCCACCTTTCACCCAATCCATTCCTTATTATGCTGCAGGAGCTCTCCCCTGTATAGACACAAACCTACATGCCTGCCCCGCTGCATTCAGCCTCTGAAAACTCTATATCTTCTGCAGGAGAAAGTACAAACTCTGTAGTGTGGAGTAAATGGCTCTCATACATGGTCCAATTGCCTCCCAATCTCATCTCCACTCTCATCCTCTGTTATAGGCACTCAGAATCTTCCAGGTCTTACATGTCCATTTACCTCTGTGTTAGTGTACATTTTGGATGAAAAAACAAAACAAAACAAAACAAACTTGCTTTCCATTGATATCTGTTAGCAGAATATCTCTCTTCTTGGAAAGGTCCTGTCCTTCCTTAATGATTCAGCTCAAATATTACCCACGCCTTGGGATTCTGAAAGCACTTTGACTCAACCTACCACACCGCCATCTTCCAACTAACATTTGAATAAGCACCTGCCAAGAGACAGAGAACTGGGAAATGGAGACTCACTTTACTTGTTGGCTTTACTCACCCAATGAGACAGGGATCTTGATCATCTTATTCTCTTTTCTCTCTAACAAAACACAGGTTCTGGTCAGTTATGATAGTTTGGGTGGATATACTCTTGGGCATTTCTTAGTTGTTCATTATCAACCTGATGTCAATGTTGGATCTTAATGACTAGTCATTTTACATATAATTTATGAAAATGCAGATGATGATAAGTAGACCTTCCATGAACGAATGATTTTTCAGAGTGCTACATTAGGAAACTCTCTGTTAATTCTAGAAGCTGAAGCTATCTTCTTGCTACCATCTTTCTAATCTGTTCATTTAGAATTCCATTCTTTCACATTTGTACTTTCCTGTAGTTAATTTTTACATTAACATTACGTTTGACATTGTATTAGGTATAATGCTTTAATTTTGTAGCATAATGTATGGAGAATTAGGTATACAACTTCTCTACTGATAATGGGAATACTGATAATGGCAGTTTTAATGTTCAAACTCCCTGCATATTTTATTAAAATGTATACTGTTATTTTATCCTAATTTCTTCAGGGAACTGAACAGACACTATTCAAGCAACTTTAGAAGAAACACGAGCCTTATTAATTATCTTTGTTGTTGTTGTTGTTAAGCAATAACCTGTTGCTGTGCTTTCCACGGAGTAACAAATGTGGTGTACAAAGAGACAGAGCTCATAAAGCTTGAAATTCAGTATGCATACCATATGAATGCCATGAACACATATAGAATCTAACATCTTGCAGTCAGACAAACCCAAATCCAAGATTCAGAGTAGTTTCTGAAAAACCATACCAGGAACAATGATTTCTACTGGATCTTCTCTTCTTTCTTCTCTTCTCAAGGGAGAGCACATCCAAATAGTTTCATATGCTCAGAGTGGAACCACTCAATTGATTTATACTTAATCAAATGGCTGGATTAATGTTTTTCTGGATTGATTGCATTAATTGACGATCTCCATTCCTTCTCAAAAATGTATGTGCTGACAACCTATGCTGATTAATAGACATGGCACTTGAAGTACTCAGAGTTGGCAGGTCACATTGTAAGTCATTTTCCTTATTTGTTTATTTATTTACTTATTTATTAGTTTTTTCTAGTTTTATTGAGCTATAATTGACAAATAAAATTGTAGTATATTTAAGGTATACAATGTGATGCTTTGATGCTCATTTCCATTTGTAAAGGATTTCAATAATCAAGTTAATTAACACATCCATCAAATCACATCCTTATCTTTATTTTAGCAGATTTATTTTTTGATGAAATATACATTTAAAAAGCATATTTAAAACATTTTGGATTCCTTTAAGGGGTGCCTGGGTGGCTCAGTAGGTTAAAGCCTCTGCCTTCAGCTCAGGTCATGGTCTCAGTGTCCTGGAATCGGGCCCTGCATGGGGCTCTCTGCTCAGCGGGGAGTTTGCTTCCCCTTCTCTCTCTGCTTGCCTCTCTGCCTACTTGTGATCTCTCTCTGTCAAAATAAATAAATAAATAATTAATTAAATAAATATATTTTGGATTCCTTTAAATGATTATAATAAAATAACTGCCTAGGTACTTATCATCCAGCTTTAAAAACAGAAACCTGGATTCCCCCCATCCTTCCTTTGCATCTCTCTGGCTGCTCCTTCTCCCCACGTACTCTCCCCAGGGTGACCACTACCCTGAATTTTCTCTGAATTGCTCTAAATTTCCTTTATGGTTTGATATATACACCTAAAAATATATTGTTTCATTTTACAGCTTTCTGATCTATATGTTGGTAAAATAATATGATTATATACATAATTTTTCTCATTTGTTTTTCCTTTTCTATGTTTGGATGTTATGTTCTCAATGTTTTTTTTTTGTTGTTGTTGTTGTTGTTACTCTAACACCTTTAACAGACTTATTCAACCAGCACCACCACTGCCACCACCACTTTATCATCTTCCCAGATATTCAATACTTGATCAACTTCTTTTCCCCAATTTAAGTCTTACTCTTATTCTGTATTTTAATTCTCTTCTAGTTTTCTCTAGCAATTAGAAATTCTTATAGTTATTTTGAATACTCAATGTTGATTTAGATTTAACCAAATTTTTCTCAATCTTATTCAATTAATTTATTTTTTGTTCACCATTCTATCTCAGATATTCTGTGATCATTTTCTTTTTGTGTAAAGCACATCTCATAGACTGTAATCTAGGGGGGATCTTTGCAGGTTAGCTTCTCACATATTATTTATCTGAAATGTCTTTATCCTCTTCCTTGAACAATAGCTCAACTTTCTTTTTTTCTTATAACATTGATGGTGTTATTTCAATATAATCTAGCTTTCATTATTGCAATCAGTCAGTCTAATTTCTGTTCCTCTGTGGGTACTCTGTCTTTTAAGACCTCTTTTTCTTTGGTGTTCTTCAGTATTATGATGATGATTGGGGTTTGAATTTCTTTTTATTTAATCCTCTTGGGATTTATTACAATTCCTAGTTCTGAGAATTGGTGTCTTTAAATAGTTCTGGAAAACTCTCAGTAATTCTTGACTTGAGCATTACCTTTCCTCCATTCTCTGTTATCTCTGTGGAAAAGACGATTTTTTGAATGCTCCAGGCACAGAATAAGAGTAACCGGGCTAGCCTCTCTTTCAATTAGGTTAAAACTATGTGACTGAGCTATAGACAGTAGAATGTGGGTGGAAGGGATGGCTCTCCCATCTAGTTTTGGCAGACATACGAGTGGTGCCCATGGTCATCAACTTTGTGTGTTCAGAGGAGTGATTATCTCAGGTTAAAATGTATATGGATTCAAGGGCATATTTGATTATCTTGGACAGTTGGGTCAGACATCTGGAATGAGAAAGAATGGAATACTAGGAACAGGGTGATCTGGGATAGAAGCATGAGGGTGAACATATGGGGTAGGAGCTGAGTGTAAATATATTTATTAGGACATATTAATACCCATCAGAGAACATCCTCCATGAAAGAGATACTAAACAACCAAGTATTCACAATGACTTTTCTGTCTTTGGCCTCCTCAGTGCTGGTAGGTGTACATATGAATGAGGTGGCCATGGTAACAGAGATGGAGGCCAAAAATGGCTTCAACAACATAAGGTTAAACTTACCAAAGCTGATGTAGCTATTGCCACTGTCTAATGTCTGATTGATCAATAACAGATACCAAGGGAGGGTTTCAGATATAGCACCAGTTTTTGAGGACACCAATGGGCTACTTTAGTGGAAAGTTGACTATATCGAGCTCTTTTTTACCATTAAATGTCCAGTGATTAATTCCCATAGGAACAGATACATATTCTGGGTGTACATTTTCCTTTTCTGACTGTAGGACCTCAACCAGCACTGCTATTGTACTATTGAAGGATTTACATATCTTTGACTCACTGGTCCACCCCCATATTATATTGTGTCAAACCAGGGAACCCAGTATTTAACAAACAAATGTGCAAGGGGGTTTATAACCATAACATCCATGCATTGTATCCTATAATGGAGAATGGAGACGTTGGATATCAGTTGTGGCCTAGAAACAGTCTGCTGCAGTGGGAATTGTCTTTTGTTCCACTAACCTTCTAATACATTTTACCCTGGGGAGAGAGGCTTCTCAGAGTTGTAGAGAAGTTGCTATTCAACATGCTGAGAAGTACAGTGGAGAAGCACAAGGGTGGAATGGGATGGACAAGAGGTTTTGTCTAGATCTCTCTTCAGAGAAGGACTCACTCCCCTGTTTCTGGAGGTTCCATTAACAGAGACCCTTCAGGTAACAGCCTCTCCACAGAATTCATTGACTGTAGTTAGCCAGCTTTCACAAAGACACAAACTTCATGGGGTAGCTCACATCCAATGACTGATCAATACTGATACATAACAGAGGCATTTTGGCCCAGCATGGGACAATTTTTTAGAACCATTTAGTTCCAGAATTCCCTGTGGGGTAGGCTGAAGCTGTCATGGGCCTCTAATTTCTCAGTCTTCCTATCTTTCTGAAGGAAAGATATCTTTTTGGGCCTCTAATTTCTCAGTCTTCCTATCTTTCTGAAGGATCTTTCTTCCTATCTCCTTTAGAAAGATAGGAAGACTGAGAAATTAGAGGCCCATGACAGCTTCATATAAATATCTTTCCTTCAGAAAGATACACACTGAAATTTATATGAGTCAGAAACACATTTGTTTTATTAAGCTTCTAAAATTTGGGGCTTACTTGTTGCTGCATTATAGATTAGCCTATTCTGACTAGTATGTTCTCTTTCTGGACCACCAGTTAAGGTTTATGTCAGACATTATCCCTCTATCCTCTATGTCTCTTACCTTCTTTAAAGTTTTCACATTTCTTTTTAAGATGCATTCTAGATAATTTATTTGGATTTGTCTTCCAGTTCACTAAAACTCTTACCTGTTGTCTTCAGCATCCTGTTTAATTTACTCATTATAGGTTTAATATTAATTAATTTATTTTTCATGTCTGGGAGTATAATTTGCGTGTTTGCAAATTGACTTCGTTGTTCTTTATAGTCTCTCTTCTCTGCATTTTCAAGCTTTCCTTTTATTTTTTTAAACATATTGCATTTGTATATTTATATTCACTATCTTATTATTGCAATCACTGAAGACTTCCACTTCTGATCTTGCCATCTCTTTGTTCCTACTGGCTGTCACTTTTGTGTTTTGTGATTTTTGGCTACAACCTACTCATTTTAATTGACACTTTGTGAGAATTTCTTGAGGCCAAAGTTGTAGTTGGATTCCTCCTGGTGACATTAGTATGTGTTAATGCTATTGGGAGCATTAGTAACCCAGCTCCACTTGAGTTCACTGTAAGTTTTTTGTTTGTTTGTTTGTTTTTGTTTTTTAACCAAAATGAAAGCATGAATTTGGATTGTATACTTCTATAATGATTGTTTAATGATAGCATATTCTCAAATAGGGTTTTTTTCATCTCTTCACTCAGCATAGAACCAATAAATGCAATAAATTAATACATGCAATTTTCTTTTCTCTTTTTAACTCAGTCTTTGGGGGCTGAGCAACAGGGAGTTTGTCTTCATAGGCTCTATCCTTCGGCAGATCCTAGATTTTAACTCCATTCCCCTGTACTTTTTCTAGCACCAAAACAGAAGCTCAGGAACTCCAAGTTTTACCAAAACCTCTACATATAACTTGGTTTTGGAATCTCTTATCAGTCAAGGTTCCTGCTTTCACTTTTTCTTTGGCCTCTATGAATTACTTCCTTTTTTGCTAATTCAGCAATGCTTTTTAGAAGATTGAACATATGTTTTATCTAAGACTTTAGCTGTTTTAGCCAGGAAGTTTGTTCAGAATTATCTAGTCAGCCATACTGCTAGAAATAAGTCATTTCTAGCCACTATAGTTATGCACATATACTTCTACCAGTCTACTCACCAGAATTAGACATGTCTGTTGCCAAAGTTGCTTATTACAGATAGTTTTTTTAGTATAACTAATTAATTTATGGAAATATTATCCTAACTAATTAAATAGTTGAGTAAGAGAGCTCTTGTTTGTTATGAAATAATGATGGCAAGTCTCAGCAAAGGAGAGTTGTTTAATAAAACATCATTCAATTAAACCTGGGGAAACAACAGTAAAAGTTTTTAGAAAATTTATAAAAACCAAGAAGGATTATGTACTCAGGTTATTTTGCAACTGTCTTTAATTTCTTGCTCTACTTTAGAGAAACCAGAATGAAACTAATGTTGTATTATAGGCATTATAGGTATAGTTTTTGTAAGAAAGATGGCAGGGAGGCCAACTATAAGAACTTCAATTGGTGAAAAATCATTGGATTCACATGGAAGGTTAGTAGATAAAAATATTTTTGATATGCATGTAATTTTTTATTCCTTGATCAACCTGTTCCCTTGCCCCAGTAAACCAGTCCTAACTATGGAAGAAAAGAGAGTTGATAGTAATCTTTAACCCATATAAACATATTAGTTAATATACTTGGTATTAGCAAATTTTTCTGGAGATGTTTGTTTTTTCCCCAATTTTATTGAGGTATGATTGGTAAGTAAAATTGTGATATACTTAGAATGTATAATGTAATGATTCAATACACATATGCATTGTGAAATGATTCCCCTAATGAACACATCCATAATGGAGGTGTTTGTTTTGTTGTGGTTTTGGACATAAAAGGAGGGGTTGTATCTCAGAGTTGTCCAGCAAACAACTTTTTTTCAAGAAAAATTTTTTACTATTTCAATGTGAAGAAGGTCTTCAACCCCACTAATGATAAAATATGCAAACTTTAAGTTATCAAGTACAACATTTTTCAAAACTTATTGGCAAAATTTAAAGATTGACAACATCCAATTTTGGTGAACAGGTAGAAAAAAGTCACTTTTGATTTTATACCAACTTTATTGAGGCTTAATTGATAAATAAAAATTGTATATATTTAAGAGGACAATGTGATGATTTGACACATCCATACACTGTGAAATGATTACCATAATCAATTTCATTTACACATCCATCACTTCATATAGTTTATCTTTTTTTTCTTTTTCTTTTTTCTTTTTTTTTTTTGGGTGGGGGAGATGAGAACATACAAGATTTACTCTCACAAATTTTCAAATATAGCATACAATATTAGTAACTATGGTCAACATGTAGCAAGTAACTTTTAAGTGGTTGTTTCATATTCTTCATTTTTGGAAAAAAGTTGTTGGGATAGTTTTCTAATCAGCACTTTGTTGTTGTTTGGTTGTTACTTCTTACTCTCTTCATAGTTTCTACCTTTTAGAGGTTTTTTTGTTTTGTTTTGTTTTGTTTTGCCATTTTCCGCTTCTGGTCTTGGGTCTTGTCTATCTCTTCATAATCAAATGGGACATTGATCTATTTTACTTAACAAAATACAGTTCTCCTCCTCAGAAGAATTTTGTCATCAACTTCAAAAACAGTTAACATTTTTTTCTTTATGATTTTTATCATTTAGATGCTCTGTATCATTATGATTTGCTAGGCTCTTCCATATACTATCTTACTTAAAATTACATAACAACCCTGTCAGGGAGGTATTATAATCTTTTGTATTATTATTATTATTAATTTGACAGACAGAGCTCACAAGTAGGCAGAGAGGCAAGCAGAGAGAGAGAGGAGGAAGCAGGCTCCCTGCTCAGGGAGCAGGGAGACCCCCCCGATGTGTGGCTCGATCCCAGGACCCTGGGATCATGACCTGAGTTGAAGGCAGAGGCTTTAACCCTCTGAGCCGCCCAGGCGCCCCGGTATTATAATCTTTATTTCACAGTTAAGAAGATAGAAGACCAAAGAAAGTTACATGTCCAAGGCCATAAGTTAGAGGCAATTGAATTCAGTCTTGAAACCAGGATTGCTTAATTCTTATGTTCAGGTTTCCTTATTATAATGTTGCATGATCATTTACCCCATGTGGTATCATGTGAGCCTAATCCAGGTAAATCTAGCTCTAAAACACAAACATTGTCTAACTTCTTTCATAGCCCAGCTAAATGTACTCCAAACAATCCACTTTTCCTAACCTGCTGTGGGAGGATTTTGAACCAGTTTTTTTTTTTTTTCCTTTCCAGTAAAGCTAAACTTCAATAAAGTTTCTTTTATAATTTTTCTATAAGATGACTTTAGTTTAATTTAGTCATTCAATTCTCTCTTCAGCACAATCACTAGACTGTCAGCTCCAAGATGACAGTTTTGTGTCTCTTTCATCTTGGGTCTCCACTATTTTCCCATGTGCCCAGCATGTAATCAGCACCCGTATTTATGCAACTGAAGAGCTCCCTTCTCCTTCTTGTTACAGCTCAAACCTTCCCTTAGACTTCCTCTCCAACCCTCATTTAGTCTAATGGCCATCTCCTAGGGTGATTTGGCTCGTGTTGTAGGATATGTCTAACTCAAGAGTTTCACAAAATTCTGAAAAGTCCTGATCTTCCATAAGAGGTAGTTATTAAAGGAGAGGATACTAGAAATCTGAAAAACACAAATTAAAATAAAAAATTATATCCAACCTCTCAAGTGATCAAAAATAGAAATACAGATAATACTTTGTACTGGCAAGGTGGCAATGAAAGGAAAAATCTTATATACTGTTGGTGAAACTGTAAAATGGTATGGTCTTTTTTGGAAATAATTGCTCAATATGATGTAAAACTTACTGACTTACTAATTTCATTTCCTAAATGAGGAATATCTTTACATGTAAAGATGATCATCATAGCTTTATTTGTAAGATTGAAAACTATAACCACCAAAACATTCAATAATGTTGAAATTAATACACAGTGTATAGTAATTCATATTTTACAGCCAAGCAAGTGGGAGTGAGGCATTCTCCAACTACTCTTGCATGAAGCTCATGAAAGCCTACAGGGAACTAGCCACTTCTGCAGTACTTGGAACGGACGGAAAGATTGAGGGGATTATGTAGTGACATACAAGATGTGCTCGTTATACTGTTATGATGTTGGGAAAGAAATATAAGATTTAATGTTACATGCTCAATTGGATCTCAATTGATTCATGCATTCAATAATCTGTTGAGTACTGAAGTGGTCCCCAGGCTCTATGAAATCAAAGAATAGGACAAAACTCTTCTCCTTTTGGAAGTATACTTTCCAAGGCAAGAAGAGGGTTTGGGGACAGGGGTGGGGTGACAGACAATAAAGTAATAAGTAAGCAAAGGAGTTAAAGTTAAAGGAGTTAAAGATTGTGGTTAGGTCTAGCTAGAAATGAACAGACATAAAACAAATCGACAATGCTTTAAAAAAAGATTAGGTGAAAAGATACCAAATCTTATCAGTGATGATCTCTGAGTAATAGAACTTACTCCATAGCATTTCTGTGTTTTCCAGATTTCTATAATGGGTATAGATTTCTCTCAGTAAGCAGAAAAACTACAGTGAAATTATTCTTAAAAGTTATTAGAAGAAAATGAAATCATTCCTCATTATCTGGGTGGCTCCTGGAAATGACTTCATATCTCTTTTTGTACTTGGTCTTCCTTCTGCATGGCTTTGGGTTTTGGGTACTCCCCCTCCAACTTGTTTGTCACAGCCTTTTTAGAATTTTCACAGAGGGGAAGCAGATGTATAGGTCTGTGAAGGTGTGTATGTGCATGAGAATGAAAAGAAAATCCCTGAAAACAAGGACATTTCCAAAGTTGCTGCGCTCTTAACAAGAACCTGGTGAGCCAGTGGTCCTGAAATATAAAACTTACCCCATCTGCTACTTGTTAACAAGGCCAGCGATCCATGAAGTTGCTTCTTTTTTGGGTTTTGGTGTCTGAGGGTTTAAATTAATGGTTTGAGAGTAAAGTCTATCACTGTATGTAGCATAGCCAACAATTGCTTAAATTCAGGATAAACTATGAATAGATTTAGGTTTTCAATTTTCAAGGTGCCCACATAGCACAGCGATTGGCAACTCAACATTACTTTCATGTTCCCTGTTACAAGGTGTCACCAGAAACAGAAATCTATAAGAGGCTCTGCCGCTTACCATCTGCTTGATTCTCAGGGTCTCCAAATGGCTCCAAAAGGTGGTGGCTGTTTGCAGTGCTTGGACTTTTGAATTGCATTAAGTACCAGTATGAATTTTCTGTTTGGCTGACCTCTAAAGAATGGCAGAGGAGACCAGTGCAGACATCAAGTGCCCAGAAAAGGAACCTTCCGGGACAATTCTTGCTCCCGTCCCGGATGCCAGTGTGACCAATTCAGCAATTGTGTCTTTCCCCAGGATAAAATGAATATTGTGTCAGTGAAGCTAGAATCATAGAGTGATGATCTGAGAATCAGTGAGAAGGAAGATGCTGACCTTGGAGAGGTTTAAGAATGCCTTATGAATAGCTATCCAGAACATAATTAAAGGCATTTTAACATCATAAGCCTTGAAGAATGCGAACCATCACCACTGCACACTGGGGAGTAAAAGATATTGCTTTTATAGCTGCAGAGCTTATGGTCAGAAGTGATATGAAATATTAGAAATGTGACAGTTTTATAATAATTTTATTCTTGCTCATTGTGATAATTTTCATTTGCAGCTTTTTACCTTTGAATATCTTGAATTGCATTAAGCCTTTCTCACTCCATCCTTGTCCTATAATATTAGAAACTGTGGTTTTTTAATCTGAGGAATTACAATAAATGCTACAGGCACAAGCAAACAGATAATGGTGTTTATGATGCCTGCTATTTGAAAAATTAAAAGTTCTGAGTGAATTTGTCTCTCAGTTAATAAAAGCAATAGAGCTCTGAGTGAAATATTTCCTCTTCTTACTTTTTATTGTATCACTATGTCTTCTTGTATCCTCTTCCTTCTCTTAGCTGCTTTTTGTTTTGAATATAAGAGATGGAGGAAGAATCCTTTCTGTCAAAAAATTTGCTCTGTTTTTTTTTTTTTTCTTATCTATATTTTTCTTTCAGATACCATCTGCAGATTCTTTACTGAATAACCCAAGTTAGAATTAGTGCTAGAGATCATCTGGTTTAAGTATTGAAATATTTCCCTTTGTCAGAAGAGGAAACAAAATTACAAGTGGGACACCTGGGTGGCTCAGTTGGTTGGGCAGCTGCCTTCGGCTCAGGTCATGATCCCAGTGTCCTGGGATCGAGTCCCACATTGGACTTCTTACTTGGCAGGGAGCCCACTTCTCCCTCTGCCTCTGCCTGCCACTCTGTCTGCCTGTGCTCGCTCTCGCTCCTCTCTCTCTGACAAATAAATAAATAAAATCTTAAAAAAAAAATTACAAGTCTCAAGACCAGCAGAACTAGGACTATAGTCTATGTCTCCTGACACTGCAAAAGCCATAACTAACTCTCACTGAGTATTTGCTAGTGGGTAGGCAAAGCTTTAAGCACTTCACGTGTATTAACTCTTCTGTGTGTTCCAATAAAACTTGATTAAAAAAAACAAAAACAAAAAACAGGTGGTGGACCAGATTTGGGCTGTGGACTGTAGTTTGCAAACTCCTAATTCTTTTAAGACTCAGAGTGTCCATATGAGATAGGGTCTGCTGTTATTGTCATCTTCATTTTACACAAGAGTAAACTAAGGCACAGAGTAGTTATCTAACTTAACCCAATGTTATATACTTAAAGATTGTCTCCATATAAAGAAACAGGTTGTCTGACCTGAACCTACACACTTGGCTGTACCTAAGTGTCTGATAATTTTCTCCATATTTTGTCCTTTCTCTTCATTTCCGGGGTACTTTCTTGAAGAGAAAATGGTGGGTTAGCATGCAGAATCTCATATACATATATGTACTATGGGCTTATATTGATGATGATTTTTTTAACTTGTTCTTTTTCTGTGGTTGACAACGCTATTTAGCACCTTGCTTGGTCATTTGAGAGGGATCTAAAAGAAGCAGTTAATGTGTTTCTTCCCTTAGAAAGGGTTAAAATTTAGTTTGGAATCAAAGAAATTAAAATGTAATCAGGTAAACATTTACAGAATCCTTACAACATAGAGTAGATAGTCCAAAATCGTCTTTATCTTATGATCAAGTCAGGATAGAAAAAGCTATTCATTAGCTTATTTGTTCTGAAGTCCTGGGATACTTGAAAGCAATCTCTGTCAGCCTGTTTATGTAAAGTTTTGTAAGAGAACTGTGACTATTTGACAGTTCAGATTTTTTTTTAATCCTCAAACATTTCTCCCAAATAGCCTTACATTTTCATTTTTTTAATCAAAAATAAGTTGATAACATGATGTGGCTTCAGACATGCAATTAATTAGTGAGAGACTTGATCACCACATCTTAGGGGACCATACCCAACCATCTGTTGATGGCTTGGAGATTGTTTCACTTTTACCCAAGTGAAAACCTCTGTTAATACAAAAGTTTAAAAATTGAATGTTTTTAGAGAGGGGATTTTTGGATCGTACATTAGAGGTGATATAAAGATTGCAAAAATATTCCAAACCAAGTTGCTGTCTTTAAGGAATGGAGAATCCATTCAGAAAACAGGCATAACCACATTTTTAAGATCCCTCTGATCATTCTATGATTCATGCAAGGGTTAGACTCCTTTCTAATGAGTACAATCATTTACAATCTGTCAGTAGGTGAGCTGACAAATGAATGGTTTAGATATGTGGCGTGTGATCACAGGGGGGAATTGCCTACATCAGTTTCAGGCAGAAGAATGTGTTTGAGGTGAACCCTAAAAGATGGGTAAGATTTAAAAGGCAGGTAGAGATGAGGGAACAGATTGACCATACCATTTCTTTTTTATTTTTTTAAGTTTTTACTTAAATTCCAGCTAGTTACCATACAGTACATACATTATACTCTACCATATAGTACATATCAATACGTTATATTAGGTTCATGTGTACAATATGGTGATTCAACCCTTCCACGCAACACCCATCACAAGTGCACTCTTTAGTCCCCATCACTTATTTAACTCATCTTCCCTTCTGCTAAACTTAATTTGTTCTCTATAGCTAAGAGTCTATTTCTTGGTTTGCCTCTCTCTCCCTTTTTTCCCCCCTTTGCTCATTTGTTTCTTAAATTTCATATATGAGTGAAATCATATGACATTTGTCTTTATCTGACTGTTTTATTTTGTTTAGCATAATACTCTTTAGCTCCATCCCTGTCATTGCAAATGGCAATATTTTATTCTTTCTTTTTTTTTATGAGTGAGTAATATCTGTGTGTGTGTGTGTGTGTGTGTGTGTGTGTGTGTGTGTGTGCGTGCGTGTATCACATGTCCTCTATCTATTCATTAGTTAATGGACGCTTGGGCTATTTCCATAATTTGGCTATTGTAGATAATGCTGCTATAAATATCAAGGTACATATATCCCTCAGACTTAGTATTTTTGTATTTGTGAGATAAATACCTAGTAGTGCAATTGCTGGATTATAACGTAGTTCTATTTTTAACTCTTTGAGGAAACTCCATACTGTTTTCCACAGTGCCTGTGCCAGTTTGCATTCCCACCGATAGTGAAGAAGTTTTCTTTTTCTTCACATCCTCACCTAAACCTATTGTTTTCTATGTTGCTAATTTTAGCCATTCTGACCGGTGTGAGGTGATATCTCATTATGGTTTTGATTTGTGTTTCCCTTATGATAAGTGATGCTGAACATTGTTTCATGTGTCTGTCTTCTTTGGAAAAATGTCTACTGTCTATTTTTAATTAGATTATTCATTTTCTAGGTGTTGAGTTTTGTAAGTTCTTTATTTATTTTGGGTATTAACCTTTTATTGGGTATGCCATTTGCAGATCTCTTCTTCCATTCAGTAGGTTGCTTTTAATTTTGTTGTTTCCTTTGTTGTGCAGAAGCTCTTTATTTTGATGTAGTCCCAATAGTTTATTATTGCTTTTGTTTCCCTTGCCTCAGGAGACATTTCTAGGAAGAAGTTGTTACCACCAATATCAGAGAAGTTACTGTCAGTGGTCTCTTCTAGGATTTTTATGGTTTCAGATCTCACATTTAGGTCTTTAATCCATTTTGAATTTATTTATTTATTTATTTATTTTTTGCAAAATACATCATCTTAAAGCCAAATCTCATCCTTCAGAACATCAATGGATTGGCTGGAGTGGAAACTATCACTCCTGACACTACCCCACAGATCATATTAATTACAAGAGTTTCATCTTCTAAATGTTCTACAAATAATCTCTTCAAGCTTTAGTAAATGCCAGTTTTAATGGTGCCTTATGATGCCTATCTTAGTAAAGCAGGAGGATTCCAGGATACAGAGCCAACCCACCTTCTTCTTTACAGATATGGAACAAGGCATGAAACATTCTTCAGTATTTTATCTCTTTAAAGTGGACATCAATGCTTTGGTCTTGAACTTGAAGTTGCATTTTGGTCAGGTCCTCAAGGAAAGTTCCAAATTCAGCAACAATAGAGTCAAGGCTGCCATATACAAAGGGTTTCCCATTCAGACCAGACACTTCGTGGCTTAGTGTCCTGGTGGTGCTCAGGCTCATGGGAACCTCAGTCTCCCACTGTCTAAAATGCCATGGCAACCCCATGCGGAAGCACTGAGACCAAGGAAGTAACAAGCTCATCACCTAGGCAATGGTGGCTCAGGCATTCCAATAGCCCCTCCTCAAAGCCTAAAAAGAAGGCCCGAAATAGGAGATGAAAACATTAGGGGTCTTAACAGGGGCGTCGGGCAGGCTGCAGCAGACCATGCATTTCAATGTCAAATCCAGTTATGAGGTGAATCATAGCTAGAGCAATCTTGGACTTCTCTTCCACTACCACTACCACATCCCTTCTGTACTTGACACCAAGGAAGCATGCTAATATGATTGCTGATATGATTGATCAGACCAAAGCACTTCTTGGAGCCATACTGTTGTTACAGGTATGCTTACCATCATTGAAGGTGGGAATGGTGTCTTTCCTTGTCTCTTGTGATTTCTTCTTCTATAATGAGCAGATCTAGGCAGGGCCCATCATCCCCAGAGCCATGGTTACTTATGTTTTCATATCTCTCAGCATATGACTACATGGGTAATTCAGGTCAGGTTCAAGTACCGTATTTACACATTCCTTTTCTCTCTCTTCTCTGAATGCTCCCTTCTGTGTTCCCTCCCCTCCTGCCTCCCCATCCCCCACAGATTTGAATGCATATAGCTGTCTCAAAATTTATATTTGCAGGAGGAAGGAGGGAATTTAAGCACACCCCCCCAAAAGCAAACTTACTCCAATTCTGCCATTTAACAGAGTGAAGTGGTAGGAGGAAGATCTCTTGCTGCTATTAATTTAGTGGTCATACTATGCTAAATATCCTGCTTCTGTATTTTGCAAGTATCTCTCTTGGAAACATTATGGGGAAGTAAGGATATTTGTCAGGGTAAGATCTGAGATTTCAGAAACGTTTTGCTACCAAACACTTACCCATATTCCCAAATATTAATACAGGGCTTAATCTGGAAGAGGCCATCTTTCTGGAAGAGTTTATCTTTCCAGTAGGCATAAAACTATTAGGTGACTTGATTGTAGGAGTTTGTTGGTATCTTAAACTATTTAACATTTTCTTTACATTATGTCTCTGATATACTTGATAATTCATTTGCTAAGAGATTGAGATGAGATACTCTAATAGCTTTGCCTCTGTTGAGTTACTGGGCTGGGGTGTGTGTGTGTGTGTGTGTGTGTGTGTGTGTACAAACCACATGGCACTCAACATGGTAAGGTTGCACTGATTTTTCTGACATCTAATCGTTTATAACTTGACATATATGATTTCAGTTTTAAAGGAAACTTTTTTAAGGCCAACTTCACAATTACTTCCAAAGACTACATTTTGTAACTTAAAGTTGGAAAAGTGGATGCCAACCTAATAGCATCTGGATTAGTGTTTCTCAAATTATGATCTGTGATCTGGTCTACCTGCATCAGAACCATATGGGCATGTGTTAAAAATGCAGAGTCATGTACTTTAACCCAGATCTACTGGATACACAACTTAAAATAAGACACAGGAATCTATCTACATATATATATATATTAAAGATTTTATTTATTCGTTTGACAGAGAGAGACACAGTGAGAGAGGGAACACAAGCTGGGGGAGTGGGAGAGGGAGAAGTAGGCTTCCTGCCAAGCAGGGAGCCTGATGTGGAGTTCAATCCCAGGACCCTGGGATCATGACCTGAACCATGACCTAATGACTGAGACGCCCAGGCGCCCCAAGAATCCATATTTTTAACATGCTCTTTACATGATTATCATGACTACCCAAGTTTGAAACAAATGATTCCAGACTATGATTTTGCTGAGCCAATGCATCTAGAAGTGTAGATGTAGCCAAGACAGAGACCTTGTACAACTGGCTAAGCCACAGACCTGACACCACCCTTGGGCCATGCTGCATGATGGGAAATCTGTCTAGTCTTATTGGACAGTCTTTCCAATAACTTTCTTCATTGCAACCATAGTAGCTTCTACCACATCTGCAATCTGACCATTTGCTTGAGGGTGATGGGGTGTGATGGTGACAGTTTTAATAAAGTCTCCAAACATTAATTCCTTGAACTCAGCAGATTTAAGGCAAGCCCACAGTCCAAAGTAGAATATATAGTAATTCATGAGTTGCAAATAACTGACAGAGTTCACAATATTCTGCAAATAATTAAGCAAACTGGAAGAACTTTGGGACTTTTCATCAAGTCCTAGAATGGTCCTGATGAATTGATCTAAATTCTTGACCAATGTCTCATTTCCCAGGGAGTGGTCAGTTTATTTGACAGGAAAATGCCAGATATGTTTTAGTTTTTCATTGTGCTTTCTGTCACCATTATCAGAATCGATTTGAAGCCACAGCTAAAAGCTAAGCCAACACTTTATGTAGTTTGCCCAAGATAATAAGATGTCTGCTTGCTGTAATGTTGATTCTTGAACATATTAAAAATTGATTCACAGTGCCTTCTATCACCCAGCTTTATTTTTATTCATACTAAAATGCAGTGCTTTGGAAGGCAACAAGCAGATGACCAGCAATTTTTGGAAAGTATGTTTAATTAAATGATAGAATGTGTACCAAGCACTCAACAGAGAGCCTGATGTGTGGTAGAATTGAATTAAATAGTAGTTACAACTACTTTTTCAAAAAAGTAATTAACCCTAACCTACTTCCTCTGCAATGCAAGGGGACAATTCAACAAGCAGTTAGGATATAAATAAGCACATTTAAAGAATAATTTCACCACTAACTTATCCACACGAAAATTATAGAAAGTTGAAGAGGGTTCCCGCAAAGATTGATGCCTAAAAGCCTTGCCAGCCTACATCTTCCTTTTTTTTTTTTTTTTCCCCAGAGCCCACCTTCCAAAGCCTACAGAGAATAGAAATAAATGTCAGTTCTTTGCTTGCTTGGCCTCCCTTGCTGTTAGGGCATTGATATGTTCCAATACTGACCAGTGGTACCTGAGACCAAAAGTGATAAGGACACTTGTCAAAGCATTTTCACCCTTAGGGAAGATGAAGAGAAACAAGAAGCATATCTACCTTCATTTTTCTTCCTTTGCATATTAATTGTGTGAGGCTGTGATGCTTGGTGCTATGGCAGCCACTTTTAGATCATGAGAGGACCAAGGGCATCACAGAGAAACTGAAATTGCTGAACCACTGAATGAATTCTGGAACCATCCAGATTCCTTTTGATGTGAGGCACACAAACCTTTATTTCAAAGCCTCTTTGTTCCAGTTTTTTTCTGTTTCTTAAAACCAAAAGTATCTTATCTGACATACCTTTATAACAGCTACACTTTCTTTTTAGAATGCAAGCTCCATGAAGTCAGGGACAGATTCTAGTTCATTGCAAATACAGCGACTTCAACACAATGGAAGGTTATTTTTCTCTTAAAGTCTGAGCTGCTGTGATGACGGTGTGGTGTTGTCATGCAAACAGCCTCCTTTATCTTTTTTCTTTGCCATTCCTAGGGTGTTGCTCTCATCCGTGAAGTCTAAGATGACTCCACACCATGTCTGCACTGCAGCCAGCAGAAGAGGGAAGGGGAAGAGGAAAGAGGGCCCCTTATTTTCAAAGGCATCACTTAGGAGTTGCCTGCATCACCTGGTTTATTACCCAATTGGTCAGAACTTAGTCTACTAATGATAGTTACAAACATAGCTGAGAAAAGAAGTCATTACTCTGCACTGTCATGTATTCAGCTTAAAATTCCATTATTATGTTTGAAAGAAAAAGTAGATATTGGGGAACAAGTAAGTTTCTTTCATAGCATCATTGGTGAGAATAATAGGTGTAAATAGTTTTGAAAAAAATATATATATATAAACAAAGAATACCTAATTTGTGCTAGTGACTCCACTAATCTCTTTCACAGATTTAACTCATTCACTCTTCACATTAAACTTTCTTACTTTTTTTTTTAAAGGTGTTATTTATTTATTTAACATAGAGATAGAGCTCCAGGCAGGCAGAGTGGTAGACAGAGGCAGAGGGAGAAGCAGACTCCCTGCTGAGCAAAGAGCCAGATATGGGCCTTGATCTCAGAACCCTGGGGTCATGACTTGTGCCAAAGGCAGACACTTAACAGCCGGAGCCACCCAGATGCCCCCGCATTAAACTTTCAACGTAGAAGGCATTCTTATCCCCACTTTGCAGATGTGGACAATAAAACTCAAAGACTTCGAGCAACTTGCCCAAGGTCATATACTGAATAACTCACAGCACTTGTGTTGAAATCCAAGTCCATGCCGTTGACATTTTACCCTGGAAGATCTATCTGGCTCACTACCACCTGTCCCCGTCCCCAACTGCCTTATCCTAATCTTACATTCTGTATTATGTTTACTTCCTCTTCAAATTTTGCATATGGATTCCAGGGGGTTATTTATTTATTTATTTTTGCTTGTTGCCTCTCATTCCAGTGTTCTCCAGAGTCTTGTTCTCGACTCTGTGCCTTTAAATTAGCACCAACTCCAAATGATAAACATCTCTTTCTCTTTGTTATCTTCCAGTGCCAATTATTAAGGAATTGTTGCCCCACTCCACACTGAGGCTTCTGTTCTTTGTGATACTGGCACTGGGGCTCAGCAACCACCATTCTGCTTTGCCCGCTGCTGCCTGTTAAGGTCTGCCAGGTGGAGGGAGCTTAAAGGGAGACTGTGAGCAAGACTGGAAGGGAGAAGGAACCAGCCACTTCCTGTTTTTTTCCCATTAGTTTTATTCAACTTCCTCTTCCTTTCAGTATACATCCAAGGGGATACAGCAACTGGATGCACATTAAAGTTTTTCCAACATGTCCAGGAGCTCCCCCCTCACATACCCTCAGATACCAGCTCCAGCCCAACAAGGCTCCCTCCTCGAAGGACTAAGTTTCAGCCTCTCCAGGTCATGGTTCTGTTTTAATGATGCTAATCTTTTACCTAGGTTTTCTGAGCCTCTGGGTGGTAGCGACTTGGTGCAATTGCTAACTTCATAATACTTTACAGTTGTTAAAGTTATGCTAAGTCAGTTTTGGTTTAACTTTTTTCCTTCTCAATTATACATTGGCTTAATTTTATTTTCCTGGGTTGATCCATGTTTCCATCCTCAGAGAAATCAAGAAAATTCATAGCCCATCTTTGATTGAGGGCAGGATCCCATTTCTACAACTCTATCTACTCCACACAAAGGTGGGCAAGGTCTGGGAAGAACAGCAGGAAATTGATAAGCACATGGAGATGAATGATTTCACTTGTGTACATTCCTCATCCCCCAGAAGCTGACGGAGTTGTCTTTGACTGAGTTGCTAGCATGCTTGTTGCTCTGGTAAGCAAAGTACTTCAAACTTGAAAACACTCAGGTATCCCTCCGAGGAAGGAAAGGGGCACTTAGGATTCTGCCCATTCAACAGAAAGGAAAACTGAGGTAGAGCAAAGAAGTTGGCTAAGTTTTCAACTTAAACTGCCACAGAGATAAGAGACAGTTTGACTCTTGGCCTGTTTTCTCCTCAATCTCCCAGACAAGGAAGGACAAGAGTGACCTTTGTGGGCAAGGTTGTTCCTTCTTTCTGACCTTTCTCAGTGGCAAGTACAATCCTCCATTTTTCTGGCCTGCCAGTCTGGCACTTTCCACAGGCATAAAATTCACTTGAGAGAAGGAAAATAAAAGTAAGATCAAAGGCTTGCATAATTTCATTTCTCGGGGGGGGGAAAACCTTGTTCTGGCAGCCTGCTTCCCAGGAGTGATCCAAACCACCCAGGCGCTGTTGTCCACAGTGAGTTGGAAGCAGTGGAGAGGACTTGGCATTTTTTTCTACAGTCACTGATGACACCAAGGGTGGCTTAGACAGCCAAGATGAATAACCCCTGGGAGGCACTGAGGGGTGAGAACGAGCTGTGGGACTCCCACCAGGACGATGGGATCTGCCCATCTCAGTCCTTGCAAGTTGTGCAGAGTCAGAGCCCTATATTTATTTGGTTTGAAGTACTCATTTAGGTGTTGGTAGCCAAACAGCTATGTCAGCCTCACTCCAGGTGATATCTCCTTGTTGGTGTCCAGCACTGTGGATACTATGGCTTTGTAATTGACTGATTGCACCTTCAAGCCTAGTATTTTTTATTTTTATTTTATTTTTTGACAATAGCAGATCTTGCCTCAGGAAGGGCTGGCTGATATGATAAGTTGCTTTGAAGATTGAGTGATATTTAATATTTTGAGTGACTGCTTCTCGTTGAAGTGATTGGGTTCTTCAAGGACACGCTATACATGTTTAAAATGGGATGTCTGGGGCTGCCACAGCATAATCGACTGTGAAATAAGCCTGTTGGAAGGGACAATTACTTCTGGAGCCTCAAATGCAAGTCAAGTCTCCCGTGGCAGTGAGAGGGAGGGTCCCGGTGGGTCCTAGTCAGGAGTGAAAATGACTGTTGCTTTACCCCTTAGCATAGGCTGGTGCCTGCATTAGACAGTATTGGAGACGTATAGGTACAGCCTACACAATCAACCAGCAGTGGCTCCCAGGATGCGTGGCTGTTGTGAACAATCCATCCTTCCATCCTCACATTATTAATATCCAAAACCAGTTATGGAGAACCTACTACGTGCCACATATACACACAGGTACTAGCAGCAAAGAGATGCCCAGTATGCTTTTAAGCACATGGTTCAGTAGAAAAGGAGAGAGAAAGCACACACTAACATTTATTAAAACAAATACTATGGGGCACCTGGGTGGCTCAGTCGGTTGAGCATCTGATCTTGGTTTGGCTCAGATCATGATCTCACAGGTCATGGGATTGAGCTCCGTGTCAGGTACCATGCTCAGTGGGAAGTCTGGGGGAAATTCTCACCCTCTGCCCCTCCCCTCCTTCTTCTCTCAAATAAATACATCTTAAAAAAATAATACCGTATGTCAGAAATTATATATCTTGTTAATTTCTTTCAACCATCTTATAAAATAGTGTCATGTCCATTTTATAGAAGACAAAACTGAGGTTTAGAGCAGTGAAATAACTAGCTCAAGACCACAAACCTGGTAAGGAGCAGCACTGAGATTCACTGCAGATAAAGACACATGTCCTTGCCATCCTAAGAGGTGCATGGGACAGAAGCTCAGCTAGGATATAGCTCTGAAGTGATGGAAACCTGCTTCTTCCACTGTCACAAATCTTGAAAGCCTCACTACTAATGTGGCCATTTTTATTTCATTCTGTTAAGGGAGAAACTTTTTTTTTCTTTTCCTAAACTAATCAGGGATTCTAAAAGCTGTTCAGGAGGTTTTAGTGAAAGGTGCATACCGAAGTCACATCCAATTAGACACACAATTACAACGACAGTTCGCCAATACCCAAACCTGAGGCACCATATTGAACAAACCCCATAGAAATTTAAGCCAATGCTTGACCTAAAACTGCAGCTGATATTTGAAATGCCGAATGAATTCAAGAAATCCCGTGGATGGCTCCAGGATTCAGCAAGTCACAGTGTAAGATGACAACTGTAGGCAGTCCTTCTGAGCTGAGGATGCTTTTTCCTTATCAGTATTTCATTGTTCCCTTCTGACAAATGCCCTTATCAGTCATAGAGCAGTTTTCTCTCTCTCTCTCTCTCTCTCACACACACACACACACACACACACATACTCCAAAGCAGAAAAGATATATTTTTTTCAAAAGATTGTTTTTGGTCACCAATAAGGTTGCTGATTAATATTTAGTCTACGTTACAAAATAAATCCTTTTGTTTGTATTAGTTTTTCTGTTTTCACATTCTGCTTCATTCATCCTGCATTTGACTAGCAGGTAACATTTCTCGAGCCGTCCCTTTTTTCATCTGCATTTTAACAGTGTAATAGGTTTTCTGAATATTGTGGTTTGGATCACTCAGACCACTAGCTTTCTTCTAGTTGAAGAGGTTAAAAAAACTGAAAACTATATTAAAATTACACTTCCTGGAATTCTTTGTGGATAAGGCTCTAGATTTGAGTTGGATTCTACCACCAAGGGGTTTTGTGCAATATTTGGAAGGTGCCGGCTTCCTGCCCTTCTTGGACAAGGTCATGGGCAGGTAGGTGTTTCTGTAGCCATAGTTTCCCGAACATTTGGAGGCCATCATGGTGGAGGAGCCAAGGCAGTAGTAGCTTTGTGATGCTGGCAGAGTTCGTGTTCTCAGCTAGACTAACTCTCCTAGTCCCCCATTCTAGACTGATCCAAGGAGATGTTCCTGGAAGCCCAGCCTAGAACCCACATTTCTAGCAGCTCTAAGAATCCTGTAAGTTTTCAATCCCCTATATTAAATCTTTTCCCAACTAAACACCTACGGTGGCTTCTGTTTCTGTTTTGCACCCCAAGTGATAGTGAAGCCAAAAATGTCAGGTTGGGATCATGTGTTTGGGGCTGCTGTTTGGCTCCAGCTGATTTTTTTGGGTCTCAACATTAGACTTGCTGTCTCCTAATTTTCACTCCATGCTTTTTCTCATTCCATTTTCTCTGCTTGGAATGTTCTTTTATTTTCCCTTCAAGTTCAGTTCTGATGTCACCTTCCCTAGAGAGTTTCCTCTTATAGATTTAGGGGAAAGTGAGATATTTGTATGTTACGTGCTTCAATCCTTTTGGTTTTGATGACACAGTGGCCCAGGGATATGGAGATGAAAGTCAGCCCTGCTCATAGGGGGCTTTTGGTCTAGTGTGGGAGATAGGTCAGTAAATATATTAACCCAGAGATATAAACTACACTAACACAACAATGTATCTCTTGGAGGTGTATATAATGTTGACGTAAATAAATATGTGCCAGTGTGGTTTGATATGACATACATAGGTGAAATCACATACAGTGAAATTCACATAGCAGCACTTGATGCTGTGAAAGAAACACCGTCAGTTCCACTTTTTGGATTCAAAGTCTACATTTCATTTCACCAGCACTAGGATAATGATTTGCCTCCTGCTTTGATCCCTGAAAGCCACTCTGATTTCTTGTGGAAAGAGAATATTCTGTTTCCTTCCTTTCTACATAAAATTTGACATTCCTTGAATTAATTTCTTTCAGAAGACATCCCATAAAGCTCCATTTGAATATTTTTTAATGTACCTAGTTAATTCTAAGATTAGAGCCCCTCCCCCAGTGAAGAAAGAAAAAATGTTAAAAAGTGGGGATTATGTTTCACTATCTTTGGTTAGTACAGTTAAGTGTATATTCACAAAAGGTTTAAATTGAAGTTTTATTAAAACAAAACCAAAAGGGAAACCCACAAAAGAAAAAAAAATTTTTAATTCTCGAACTTGTCTGCCTAGGAACATGGCCATCTGCCAGACGGAGCCACTGTCAAACACACATACAATTCGGAGTGACTTACAGTCTAATTTCTTCAGGGCTTCCACCTGTGCTCAATTAATGAACTGCAGAACTTGAAACCTACTTTCCTTGAATTTTCTTTATTTCTTTTTGGGTAACCTGCTCTCTGCCTGGCTAACGGAATGCCCAGGCAGTATCCACTGAATGTGACAACTGTCCCCACTGCCCCCAGCTGTACCGGTTTAACTCTTCCTTCCCTTATTACAGTACTGGCTTATTCTCTGATCCCTCTTTTCCCTCTTCCAATTTGACAACCCTCCTTGGGGCTACCAGATGGTTCCAGCTTAATTTTTAGTCTTTATACCCAGTGTATTCCATCAACCCCATCTACCAGTGGCTCTAATCCTTGGATTCTTGATTTTGTCTTTTGGCCAAGACATCTCCTCAAACTCAAAACTGGTCATTGCTTTCCTGTTTAGCAAGACACCAGGAGAGTTCAGGGCTCAGTAATTCCTATTTTGTGTCCCTCAGAAACTTGTGTGGAAGTCCTAATCCCTGGTTCCTGGTACCCAAATAGGGCCTTTGCAGATGTAATCAAGTTAAGATGAGTCATAATCGATCAGGGCTCAGGTAGGTGCCCTGATGACTGGTGTCCTTATAGGAGGAGAAAACAGAAACAGCAGGAGGAGAATGCCATCTGAAGACAGATACACTGACACAGAGGGAAGGCGGCCACGTGAAGATGAAGGCAAAGACTAGACTACTGTCGCTGTAAGCTGAGGAGCACCTGGGGCTATAAGTAGGTTGAAGAGGTGAGAAAGGACTCTTCCCTAGTCTCTAGAGGGAGCATGGTCTTGCCAACACCTTGGTTTTGGACTTCAAGCCCCTGGAACTGGGAGAGAATAAATTTCTCTTGTCTTAAACCACCCAGTTTATGGCAATTTGTTACCGCAGCCCTAGCAAGCTAATATAGAAACTCAAACAAGATGTGGCCCTGTTGGCCCTGTGGTTGGGCACTGAACATCAAGAAAATCAGAAACCATCTGTTCCAGCTCTCTGTTTGGAAATACTTTCTTGTATTTCAATACCACACTCAAGTTCATAGAACAGTTTCCACATACATTATCCCCACAAGACTTTGGGTTTGATATGAGCCCCTGGATTTTACAGTTGAGGTAACTGAGTTTGGACACTGAGTGGCTTGATCAATGTGCCATTCCTAGTGGACGGAGGAGCCCAGCTCAATCTAGTTTCTTTTGACTAAAATCCAAGGCACTTTCTCTTGGCCCATCCTGCCTATAGGGTGTAGTGAAAGAAGTCCTTGACTGGATCTCATTTCAGTCCTCACTATGGTTTATGTGTATGCTGCTGGACAAGTAACTGAGGACTGAAATTAAGAATTTGAACTTCATCAGATCAGTGAAAACATGTGCCAGGCAGGCTGACATTGCTAAAAGAGAATATAGCTTGAATACTGTCTACCTCTCTCCCTCTCTGCGGCTACCACCCTAGTCTAAGTCCCCATCTTCTCTCGACAAGGCCACAGCACTGGCCTCACGCTGGTCTGCTCCCGCTCTTTCCCATGACAATGCTCTCAAAGCCCCCCAGAGATCACTGAAACACGTAAATCACATGTTAGTTCCTCATAGACCCTTCCATTGTGCATGGGACTACACTTACCTTGAAACACAAGGTCCTGCCAAGGCCTCTGATTCATCTCTTGTCTCTCTTACCCCTCATTCACTATTTTCCAGACTCTGTGGTCCTCTTCTTTCTCTCAAACATGTCAAGACCATTCCTGTGATGAGCCTTTGCCCCAGCTCTTTCTTACACCAAGCATTCGAGTTGGAGCTCAGATAGTTCCACTTTAGAGAGGCCCTCACTGGAGGCCTGCTTGAAGTAGTAGTCCCCACCCCAGTTTCCCTCTACCCTATCCCCTTTGTTTCATTTTCATTGTTGAAATTCCTCCTATTTCATATGATCTTATTTACAAATTTATTTCTGTGTTGTCTGTCTCTCTTCCAAGTATCTAAGATCCATGATGATCAAAACTGTGTCTATCTTCTGCTACGCTTCTTCTACATGTTTCTGGAGAAAAAAAGGGCTGCTGGGTAGGTAGTAAATGTTCAGTAAAGTGAATGAACCCCCACTGTAATTAGCATTAATAGCCATGCTTTGCAGAGCTTCCTCTGCCTCAGGTACTAATATGATCTTTACATGGATGATCTCATTCACAGCAATCCAGTGAGTTAGAAATGATTCTTAACGCCCCATGTTAGAGATGAGACTCTGGGGCTGAGAGAGGTTAAAGGCCATGCCAAAGGTCACACAGCTTGTGAGTGTCTAAGGCAGGACTGGAACCCAGATGTGTGAATGAGAAGCTTACTCTCTGACCCCAATGCTCTGTTCAGACTGTGTACAGACTCGAGTTGATTCTTTCATGGCTGGCAATGGCCATTGCAGAGAGCAAATGTTAGGTATTAAGGCAATGATTTTTTCTTTGTTATTGTAGTTGACCAGTCCAGGACTCAGATCCAGAGCCACAGTTTAGTATGTGGAATCAGGAAAATAGCTCCATTCTTGGCAGTCCCATAGCTTTTAGGGCACCATTCTGATGTCATTTACCTCAGTGCTTTATAGATCAGGGGGACACAATCCAGACAAATCAATGGATCCCCTGACCATAGAGGATTCTGAGAAAGAAAGAGGGTCACGGTAGAGCACTGTTTGAAGCTTCCCTCCTCCTTATATGCCTCCCATTAATTTCCACTCCTGCGTTAGCAAAGCTGGCTGAGACACAGGCTCCATTTGGAAGAACGATGAAACACAAACGTTTATTGAGTCTGTGCTTCGAATCAACAGGGTTTTCCTTAGATTGAGTTGCCGCCAATTATCCTCCATGCAATTATGGAGATCCCAGAAGCAAGCAGATGGGGAAGAGTTTTGTTTTCAAATGGAGGAGAAACCAATATGTAGGAAGAAAAGGCAGCTTGTTCATTTGAACAGACTCCAGGTGGCTAGTCGCCAAAAGGCAAAGAGCTGGGGAGCCAGGTCTGGCCCTGGATCAGTCTGGCTGCCCACAGACCAGAGGAACCACTGAGACAACGGGGCTCTGCCTCCACTCATCAGGCTTGCCTGCCATCGGCCAGCTTGTCTGGGCAAGTGGAGGCCGAGGAAGAGAGAGCCCACAGAGGCCTTTCCAGGTCAGGTTCAGACCTTGACGCCTTTGGAACATCAAGTCCCGCTATTTTGTTGTTGTTTAACAGTGACATGATGGTTTGTTTTATCAGAGAAAAAAAATTTAAGAAAAGACATGAGGAGCTCAGGTCATATGGCAAACCTCCTTGGATGGCTTTGATCATTTGGAGTTTCACACAACCTAAAAGGCATTTCTCCTTTCTTAAGGATTAGATGGTTGAAAATTTCTTGCTGGACCCTAACTCTTGAGGTTACCATTCCCAAGAGAACGGAGGATGCTGTTGAGTGATGGTTATAATTGTTTCTGTCTGGATTTTTATTTATAATTACATGGTCACATAGGGCTCCGTCAAAAACAGTCAATATTTGCCAATTTCAGGATCATCAGTGCTTAGAAGGAATTTCTTTCCTCTTTGACACAAAGGCACTGTTATCAAATCTAAGGCATGTGACATGGGGAATGGGAAAGATTGACTCACTAAATTAATGGAAGTAAGAAAGGTAAAATTGATGAGGGAAATTCCATGTAAAAATCAGCCTGACCCATAATCCAAATGAAGGTTGCTTGAGTTTCAGTTATCAACCACACAGCAAATAATGACTTGCTATCCTGTTTCCAGAAAGTAGCCCTTTTCCCTAGAAAAATAGGTGAAGAAAAGTTTATCTGACCTCAGTTATAGACCCTATTCTGTGTAGCTGTGTAACTTTAGTCAAATTACCTGCATTGTCTAAGACTTGGTTTCTTCCTTCAGATTAAAGTAACAGTCCCAAATTCTGGGATCAGTTTCACTAATGGATCCAGAAACGTGCATTTTTGATTAGGGGGACAAAAAAACACCCGGATACATTTTGGGGTTTTTAAAGGGCTGATTCCTTCTGTAAGCAGCTAAAGGAGATGGCCAGAGAGCATGTTGATGATTTCACAAATGATCACAATTGCACATCTCTTACCTGAATGAATATTGCAGGGATATACTGGGATATGCAAAACAGAATCTGGCCGTACAGCAACATGTATGAGACGGATGGTACCTGTTTTGATGCTAAGGGGAAAAAAAAAAAAAGCCCAGGACACCTCTTAGAAGCAGGGAGCGATTTTGGAAGTACTGCAAAAGACAACGATATTGTTCTTGGTTTAATAGGTGATCTACCCCATGAAATAAAGCTGCAGGGCCACGTTTGTCTTGGTTAATAATGTCAGCGGAATGAGGAGGTTTAGCTGTAATAACAGTAATAATTGTGTCGATGTAACTGCTGGGGCCGAATTTCCATCTGCAGCTTCATAATATATGACCTTTGTTATGTCTCTACCTGTTGATTTTTTAAAGGCAAAATTGGCTTGTCTGTTCTGCTCAGGGGATGGAGGCTGAAAGAGTCCATTTTTCCCCAGATAAATCAAGGTTTTTGTGAGTGGTGATTTAATCTCCCAAGTGTCCTTTGAACTTGATTAAAATTGCAGACAAAGGAAGTCAGACTTTAACAGATACATTGTTACTTTGATTCTGAATAGATGGGCTTAGAGGTGGACATTTTTATTTACTTTTTGTCTTTCATCAGCTCCTTTTTTTTTTTTTCATAAAAAATAAATACTGACACCTGTGTTTTTGTCCTATGCCATTCCTCCTGACCTCCCTTGATAGAATTAACCATTACAATTCTTGGAATATGTCTCTCTTATTATACTTGTCCTGCTATTTCAAAAATCATTTGTTAACCCATCTTATATTTATCCCTGGCTTGTGAGTTTTTTGAAGGTCAATACTAGGTCTTGCTTAACTTCGGATCACTAATATCTAAATTAGAGCCTTGGTTGATGTGCCATACTTCCAGAAGTGCAATGGAATATTCTGTCTAGTGCATTTTTCCCCCAAAATGTTTTCACAAGATATGCATTCAGTTTGTTCACTCAATCATCTGATGCAGTGGTCAGGAGAGGCAATGAGCAGAAGCAGCTTAGATTAGGTGAGGTACGTTGATTGGAAGTTGGTCAAATTGCTCAAGATTGCCTAACAAATTAGTAGAGAACACAGGGTCAGAACTTATTTTTCTAATTACTAGCCTTGAGCTTGGGCCAATCCATGTGGGGTTACCAAAAACCCACGGGACACGTGCAATTATAGATACCTTTGCCATTATTGCTCCCTCTCTACTATGCCAGGCTCATATATGATGTTTGTTTATTTTTATTTCTATCCAATCTTTCTTTCCCTCTGTTAATTTTAATTTAACTTAACTTATTAATTAATTTATTTTTACCTTCTTCCATTTTGCTCCCCTCACCACCTCTTTTTGGTCCTTCTTTTCCCATTTGTGTGTTTAAGGCTGTGACACATACTGAAACTCACTGCTTAGCTTAAATAATGCCAAGAACTTCCCTGGCAAGACTTATATCACATAGACTTGTCCTTCTCAAGCTTGGGAGTCTTAGGATTGGGAGTTCTAGAAGTCCCAGAATAGGCACATTGTACTGGAAATAATGAATGACAATATATAAGGAGTATATCATTAGGGAAGGGGTATGGATGGTGGATTCTATGACTTCAGATGACACTGAGCTCATTATAAGGACATGGAGAGACCTGTGGAGGAGGGGAAATGGTGGTTGGACCTTGAAGGATCTAGCAGAGCTGTGGGGTCAGCTGGCTTGGGTTTGAATCTTGCCTCCAGCACAGATTAGCTGATTGAGCTTGGATAAAGTCATTATCCTTTCTAAGCCTCAGTTTTTCCACCTGTAAAAAGGAGGTAATGACAATAATTATCTATCTATTTCATGCTATGAGGATTAACAAAGACAATATAAGTAAAGTGCATAGAACAGTGCGTGGCTTATGGTCCCTGTTCCATATACATCAACTATTGCTCCTAAAGTGCTAATTTCCTGTTATTTTTTTGGTGCCCCCATAGGCATAAGTGCATTATAGAGTGTAACAAAATTCACTTGAGTTTCTGTGGTAAAACAAACCCTCAGAGCTTTGAATTTGTTATAATAGGCCTCAGGGCCTGGACACTCGGTCTAATATCCTCTGACCTGATGTGTGCTTTCCCATGGAATGGTTTAGAAGCATAGACCAGGTTGGATAAATCACAACTGAAGACATTGAAGGGGGACCTGCAGAGTGTCTGGCCCTACTGGATGGCTGACCAGATGTTTTAGAGAGAATGCAGTCCTACTGGGTAATTCCCGCTTGAGTACAATGGCCACCATCTACTGCAGTCCTGCTTGTAAAGACAAAATGATGAGTAGCACCCTAGTCCTCAACTTTCCTTCTTTGGAATCTCTGATATCTGTAACTCAAATATCCAACTCTCTTTAGCTGGGAAGGCTGATGCAATCTTCTTCACCATGGTGGTAACCCACCTATGCTTGCTCATCTAGCTCAGGACACTACCTACCCATCCCATTCTCCACCTCTATCCCTGCCTCTAATTTCTCTATCCCCAAGAGGAGTTTGTAAATCCGGTAAGCGAATTTTTGATATGTAACCAATAAGGATACTGCATGCAACAGATTATGTCTTTAAAGGAATAGAGTTGATTCTTCCTATTTGTGGAAGTTATGCCTATAAAGTGGCTGTGAACCTTGAGTTGGAGAGCACTGAAAGATTACTCATAGGGGACACACAGTGTTAGGTTCTTGTGAGCTTCTGGTCACATTTTTGTCAACCAATGGATACATACCTGGTTTCATGTGTGTTTCTGTTTAAAGACTCCTTATGTAATATATATTGCTGGTTTGTTAATATTGAATTCATGGCCAACTGCACAACAAATCTTGCCTTAGTGACATTTACCAACATATGTACTTTCTCGTATCATAGCCTTCTTGTGCTCAGGAACACTAGACAGAACCTTAGTGCTACACTTGGGGACCATTTTCAACAACAAAATCACCCACCAAAAGCACAAAAATGTGAAGATCATGGCACTATATAGACCGTGAAGAGGACACTTGTTCACAGGATGACAGCTAAAGCAAGAAGGCAGAGCACTATTTTCTTAGACCTCAGCTGGGAGCATGTGTGTCACGCGACTCCAATTTTTTGTCGCTCTGCACATGTCTGCAAATGGCCACAAAAGCTCCACAAGTATTGATCTTAGCAATAAACTTTAGCTAGTGGGAAAATTTGCAAATACAGAGCTTACAAATAATAAGGATTGATTTTATATACATATGCATTTTCATAGAGTTCAGGCAACTAAGGGAACGCTCTTCTGGACTATCAGGACTAAACACCCTTCAAGGGCTCAGTGACATCGTATTTCAGGGGGAATGGTGGTGTTCAGTTTCCAGTGTGCATATTTGCTTCCCGGTTAAGACTACAGGGTTCAGAGTCAGTCATATGAGCCTCCCCATGATTAGCTGTGCAGTCTTGGGCAACTCAGCATCTTTGAATTATGGTTCAGCTATGAGATATAAACTATTGGGAACTTATGCTAATATTTATATTCATCCCTCAGAAAGTGTTTGGTAAGACTAAAGAAGACACCTAAAGGACTACTAGATAATCATATCTGGACATACTGGAAGTATTCGATAATGTACCAAGTATATTTTGTCCCTGTCTTTGATTGTCTTCTCTTTTCTTCAATAAATAGCTAACCTGACCTGTCCTTTAGTCCAGCTAAAGCCTCCTCTTCCAGTTTCACTCCAGAGTCCCTCTGGAGGGTTCTGTGTCCTCTGAAATCAGGGCACTGATTACCTGTACCCCTTGCTAATCATATGTTATCTTATGGAATCACTCACATCGTCATTTGCATTTTTGCCTTGTTTTCTCCATTCCACAGACATGAAACACATCTGAATATCTACAATGCACAGCAAGCACTCCATGCAATGCTCTGTGGGTCCCTGACCTCAAAGAGTTCAAGACCTTGGAATCATGTCTGAGTATTTTCATATTTGTGTAGTGCTTTCTAGTGGCTTTTCTAGGAATCTTGCCTTGTTTGTTTTTTCACATTCAGGTCTCTTTACAAAATGGCCAGGGCCGAGTCCAGTGTGTCCATTTCATAGATGAGTAGGTTGACCATCTGAGAAGTGAAATAAGTTGTTCTAGGTCACCTGAGAACACATCCTTGCAGGGAGACATTTGTTGGGGCTCTGATGTTTGTGTGAATGCTAATGAGTGAGCTCCAACTTCCCTGTGAAAGGCTTTGAAAAGTTCTTTTCTATTCTAGGTTAGCCATCAGTTGATGTGTTGGTGCAAGTGTATCATTACCACCCTGATAGGACAGTGAAAACTCTAGCAGGGGGATCTGCCAAAGATCCCAGCCCAAATCCAACAGTAACTATTTGAAATTCCAATTCTGATGCTGATTTTAGCTATAAAAACCCAATTCAAACATCATGGACCATTGCACAGAAAGAAAGAAGGAGGCTAGAGACAGATAGGGGACAGCAGGAAACACAGCAGGAAAGAGTTATGATGTAAAATATTTGTATCAGATGCCTCCAGTCATTCCTTTTTGAGCTCATATTGACAGAGTTTGCTCTATCTTTGCATTCAGAGTTTTGTACTCTTCTAATAGCAGACATTTAAACCTTTGTTCCAATTTAGGTCAAAATTACTCAAGCAGAACCCTGAGTTAATGTGCAATATTTCCCCTAGGGTATCCCTCATTTTGGAATGAAAAGCTAAGTCCCATCTTTTCAGGAATTAGTGAGGAGGCTTGGGGGTGGACGAGCAAGAACTTTCCAAGTATTATTCCAAGAAAATATCATGCATATCAATAGAATATACTCTGCTTTGTCCTTTTGGAGTCTCAAAGTTTGTAATATCCTCTATTGTTCAACCATCTGTCTCTTAGTCTGTCATTTGTGAAGTAGGGGAATGGAAAAAGATTTAGTTCTCCGAGTCCTCTTTTAGTCTTTACAGGGTGGTAGTTGGGGATTTCTCTTTCCTTCTTATCTACTCACTATTCTTTCCAAACTTGCAACACCTTTGTGTTTATGTTATTATTATTTTTAAATGACTACTCATAAGGGTTTTAAAAAACGAAAAATTCTGTCTCCTTATTTCTTCCCCAGTCCACTCTTTGTATCCATTATGGACCATGTCTTGAATTCTCAATCTTAGCAACATCTGTTGACACCCTTTCTTCCCACATCTATGGAAAGGTAAGAGGTTAGTTTGTTATCCACTTACTCTGCATTTCTTTTCCCAGTTTTTTAATTAGAAAGATACTAATCTTCTGTTTGTCTATTGGTTATTCTTGTAAATTTAAATAATATGCTTCAACTTCTTTTTCATGGTTCGTCAACTCTGGTAAGACAAGGAATCTTTTTTTGTTTTGGATGCCATTGACAGAAATTTGTCTCTACTAGCGTTGTCTTGGTAAAAGACCAAGCCTACTTTTTACACTGGAAGATCAGTTTACCCAGCAAAACTACCTGCCACCACATTGGTGATAAAAACTCAGGGACAAAGACACATTGGAAACCAATATCATAGAAGGTTTAGTAAAGTTAAAACTGATAAACTCAGGGTAAGAAAAAAAAAATCAACATGATAAATAGTAATTGGGAAAATCGCTCACTTAAAAAAGAAACACTATCCAACAATTAGCCGAATTAGCACCTCTATTGATTCTTGGAAGTATTTTCTCCCATTTAACCTACTCAGATCAATTAGCTTGGCATCTGCCTTCAACTTCATATATCAATATAACTGTTTTCTCCCCAGCCTAACTGCTACTTAGGAGATAATGGGAGGGGTGGACCATTTTACAAGACAATAACACGGTTCCTGGAGAAATAAATCTAGAGACTGAAGGAATCAGATTTATTTCCAAAGAAAGTGGTACATCCCTCCCGTGGTGCCTAATACACCGGTGGTTAAACAATTAAGTTTATTTTTGGATACAAAGTTAATTACTTTGAAAAGTCAGTGATACCGCCATTGACAAATACTACCCTTAAAACCCTTAGAAATAACAAGGCAGTCACTCAGAACAGCTAAAATGGCAGAATTTGACATTTGTTATTGCAGGAATTATGGTCCTTCTGCAAAGTTACCTGATCTTTCTCATCTTAATTGAACCTTGGCAGGGCAGGCTTTGGAAGTTACCTGGAGGTGGAGACTGAGAACCCCATTATTTTCCTTGTTAGACCCAGTGAATATTCCCCAAATGCCTCGATTAGCTGTCAAGCACCTTTCTTTCAATTGTTAAATCCCTTGATTTTAAATTCTATTTAGGAGCTAGGCAGGCTCCAAATGTCAGAGAACACCATCATAATGGCCAATGAATGACTTGAAATTTGGTTTGCCTTCTGCAGAATTTAGATCCTTGTGAGAAGCAAAGGATCACAAACAATAGGGAAGTAATTGAACACTTGTGTTATACAAAGTAAGATTTATGTGGCTATTAAAAATAATGTCTGTAGATAATATTTAATGATAATGAAAAATGCTGCAATGTACAGTTAGGTGTAAAAAGACAGGAAACAAAACTATTCCAGGAATCTAATTTTATTTAAAACAGCTGCATGCAGGTCAACAGGGGAAAAAAAAAAAAAGACTGGAAAGAAATATGCTATGTTTATTTCAGAAAGATGGATCTATGGTGGGTTTATGGATGGTTTTTATTTTTATTTTTTACACTTTTCCACATCTTCCAAATATTCATTTAACACGCTTATCTTCTAAATCTCAAGAAGAAAACTATTTTTAAGTAATTGAAAGGCCTCTGAAGCTTTAGAAATTCAAGGGGTCCAGTCTCTTCTACCTCACTCTTTTTCCACCTACTCTTCCATGATGTACCGCCAGCAAAGAGCGGGATATCTCCACATTTCTCTTCCTTTGTGGTTAAAAAACGCCTGCCATCTACTTTGCCATAGAGGGACATAATGAAAGATGATAACATTTATCACTTTAGAGAACAAAACATTTATCTATTCTTCTAATATTGTGTTTCCTAAGTGATGATGGGTCAGTTAGAAGCCCAGCAGGAGACAGAAGATATGTCCACAAGGATCACTGACTAAAGTTTCATGAAAGGGCTATTTACAAAGATGGCGGCTGACTTAAGGGAAATCAACAGGGATGGTGGAACCGGGGAGCAGTGAGTTGTAGGGGAGACCTGGATGACAGTAGCCACTGTTGGTCTTTGTTGTGATAGGCATACAATGGCATACTACAAAGCAATTAATTGTAATGAACTATTGATAGACTCAACAACATAGATAAATCTCAAAATAATTATGTTGAACAAATGAGTTCATATTCTATAACTCCATTTCTATTAAATTCTAATCAAAGTAAAACTAATCTATAATGACGGAAATCAGATCAGTGGTTGCCTGGGGCTAGGAAGGCAGGGGTGGAATGCGTGGGGAAATTAGGTAACATTTTGTGGTGGAGTTTTCTTTTTTGTTTGTGGCGGTGGTTGTGTGAGAGTATACTTTTGTCAAAACTCTTGAAACAGGGAAAATAAAAGGAGTTTTTGTGACATGCAAATGAAATTGGTAAAAGCGCAGGTGGTGGTGGGGGGGTGAGGGGTGGGGGGGAGTGGGAGAAAGAAAAAGAGAGAGGAAGAAAGAGGAGCAAGGACGAGAAAGAGAGAGTAGCCACTTCTAACAGTTGGTCCAGCAGGGAGGAAGCTAGGAGATAAAATGTAAAATGCCAGTCTTCCGTTCCTCCCTGACCCTCCCGCCTCCCCTCTCCCTCATCTCTTGGTGCTGTCTGTCACAGTCACACTACTCCAAAGCTGGAGGACAAGGTCTGTTGAGGAAGACTTGAGAGATCAGCCTGCTGGGGGCCAGAGCAGAATGGAAGATGGATCTGTAAGAACACACGGAAAACCCTCAGCACAGAACGTTTCTACACTGTGTTAAGCCTTTAGAGAACAACCGGGAAAAAAATATTAAGAAGAAAAGTACTTCTTGGTTAAAAGACTTATAAATGGGACAAGTGACAATACCAGGTAATTTGATTGAGGGACTCTGCCTATACTAGGAAAGTCCAGTGTAAGATTATAATAAAAAGTCATCCATGGTGTGCCTCTTTCCTATCCCTACACATAGAAATAAAAACCTGATTATATGCTCAACTGTGGAAACATCTGTTTACAACTCCCAAGGGACATGTGGAGCATAGTCACGCCCATTTTTCTGGATGTCAAGATCAAAGTTAGGGTCTCTTTCACACAGCCTAGTGTCCCTCAGTGATCCATTAGGTGTCTGTGATCCCTTTACGTGCATTTATTTAATACTTTATTTGCCTACTGTCACTAAGAGTAATTTATATTTGAATTAGATTGATGACTGAAAAATGACATTATATATAATTTTTAATGCCAACTAACAATATAATTTTTTTATGGTATGGCACACTTCCAAGTTTAGGGAGATAAAATGTAAAATGTAATTTTTAGCATCTTTAGAAAGATTCCATTTAATCAGAATATTTAGGCACTTCTATAAAATAGTGATGCATACATAGATACTATTGGGATATGTAGGACTTCCTATCCCTTCATTAAATGATCTCAGATTGTTTTTATAATTTTCTTAAGCTTTTGTCAAATTCATTGTTATTTGTCTTCTCTCTTTCAGATTAGTGCTTCCTAGTACTCCCAGCTTGCCTGACTATGAAACTATCTGAACCCAATCTAGGGAGGACTGAAATATTGAATCTCAATATTTGTTAGAGTTGCATGTAAACTAAAGGTAAAGAGGCACCTAGAGACTAAAAGACACACATTTTGATAAATAAGTTTGGTAACATTGATTTTGCCTTTTACTAGTCTTCTTTTTCTTTTTTTTTAAGGTTTTCTGATATACTCTGGATTTTTAACCCCCCTTCAGTTCTGTATTTCTAAATTTCCATTTCATTTCATCCTATCTCTCAGATTTGCAAATTTCTTATGTTTATTACCTGTTTTGCCAGGTTATGTTTTAAGTTTGTTTTTCTCAAACTGTAAGTGATTTCAGCTTCCATATGTGTTTGGGGGATGTGGAGAAAAAGCCTGAGATCTAAGCATATCCCAGTTGATTTTATAGATCTGGTTATAGCTTTGCTCAGTCAGGAATTCCTCCTCTTTGAACATAAATCACTTGCTTTTCCACGGGACCTTCATAACTGTCTATATTTTTTCCATTTGATGATCATAATTAAGGAAGCATGGCAAATGAGATCATAAATATTTTTTAGCTTACTTAGACTAATAATTCTGAATCTGGGGTTTGGATCCTATAAATCTTTAAAAATATAGATATCATGAAGCCTATTTTATACTGAAAAAAACTGAAGGCTTGGAGAGATTCTTTTTCACGTCTTCTAGATGTTTTATCAGTTAGTAGAGAGCCAGGATTTATATACAGATTTATCTCTCTTTGAAAAGTAATTATCAGTTTAGGGACACATGCGTCGCCCAGTTGGTTAAACATCTGACTTCGGCTCACCTCATGATCTCCAAGTCCTGGGATCAAGCCCCGTGTTGGGCTCTATGCTTAGGAGGGAGTCTACTTGTCCCTCTCCTTCTGCCTCTTCCCCTGCTATTGTGTGTGCTCTCTCTCTCTCAAATAAATAAATAAAATCTTTAAAAAGAAATAGTAATTATCATCTTATTAAGTTCTCTTTCACCCAGAATTCTGTTCAGGGAGATACCACATGGAGACACTCATGAGTGTGTCAGGAAGACTGAGTGTGCCTTCTAGATTGGAAGGTCCATTTTGGAGTCAGAGACTGTATTCACTTTAGGACGCAGTGTTATCAAGAAATTTCATTAATTGAATAAAGAATCCAATTTTTATATTGATGGCCTGTAATTTCAGATTTCAGAGTAAAGCAAAAGAAGTGGCTTGAATAAATCTCAGATTTCATATGTTTTAATTGTCAGTAAATAGTAAGAAGCTATTCATTTGGTTACTCAAAGAATATTTATTGAGCACCTACATCAGTGCATTTGTTGCTGTGTGACCAGTTATCCCCAAACTTAGTGGCTTAAAACAACTCATGTTCATTATCTCAGAGTTTCTTTGTGTTAGGAATCTAGAAATGGATTTGCTGGGTGGACCTGACTCACCGTCTCTCATAAGATTGAGATCAAGGTATTTGGGGGGTTGCAGTCACCTCAAGGATCAAATGGACAAGGCTCTGTATCCAGGTTCACATCCAGGTTCATTTACATGGCTGTTGAGCAGCCTGAGAATACCCACTGTCAAGCTCACTGTATGGGGACGCTTTGGTTTTTTTTTTTTTTTTTTTTTTTAAGATTTTATTTATTTATTTGTGAGAGAGAGAGAGAGAGAATAGAAGCAGGGATGAAGGGCAGAGGGAGAGGGAGAAGCAGTCTCCCACTGAGCAGGGAGCCTGATGTGGGGCTCGATCCCAGGACCTTGGGATCATGACCTGAGCAGGAGGCAGACACTTAACCGACTGAGCCACCCAGGCATCCCAAGGTGTCAGGTTCTAACTGGACATCAAAGGGAGATACTAGTTCCACACAACGTGGGCATCTCCTTATGGCTACCCAATATGGCAGCCTGCTTCTCTCAGAATGAGAGTTCTGAGAGAGAAAAAAAAGAGAAAGAAACAAGAGATAGATAACACAGAGAGAAGATGGAAGTCTTGGTCTTTTTGTAACCTAGTATTAGAAGTGACATATTTTCACTTTTACAGTATTCTATTCTTCAGAAGGGAATCACGAGGTCCAGCTAGCACTCAAAGGGAGGATATTATGAAAGTTCAGAAATGGTAGGTGGTGGGGAGTGCTGAGAGCTATCTGAGAGGCTGCCTACCACAATCAGTCCTACTCAATTAACAAGTAGTTGGTGACTGAGGACCAACATGGTACCTAGAATTGATAAGGATGTTCTGTGTAGCAATGATGATTATGCTCTGTAGCACCAGAAGATGAGTGTGAATCATTTTCTCTTCCCAAGAAGATTGCAGGGGAGTGGAAGAGCTGGTCTCTAACCAGCAGAAATAGTTAATTAATACAAGCCTGTATGTAAAACAAGTAGATCTTGCCTATTAGAAGAAGCATGCATCTGAATACCTATCATTTAAACAGGAAAATCATAGGTCCTGCAGGAAGGAATTTGTATAGGAGTATAGGGAAAGGGAAGATGTTTGCAGAATTCAGGGACTAGTTACACCTAAAAATTTACCTGAAAACACAGTCATAGTTTTTGGATTTCAAAGAAAGTCTCCTAATCACTTTCATAAATTTTAATTTATTTTTTTTACTTTCATAAATTTTAATTCATTAAGCATTTACTCTATGCTATTTGTGTGTGAGGCACTGTGCAAAATATTACAAACAGAATCTTCTGTTACGCACTTAATAACGGTGAAGTTAGTTATTATTACTCCCATATTTGCAGATGAGTTTGCTGAGATTCAGTTATTCATTAATGATAGAGCTGAGAAATGTTAGCAGTGGTGTATTGTCTGTACAATATCACTTATTCTTTTTTTCTCTTTTATTTCTATTTTTTTTATTTGAATAAAACTATTCCAGGATCTATTTAAGGCCTCAGAGATACAGAGATTAACTAGGTAGAGAGTGCTCTGAGAACTTATGGTTTATATTCTAGTGGGGGGGGGGGTTGGGCAATTGGGAAAAAAAAAAAAAATATATATATATATATATATATCTCCAGAATGAAATACCAGGCAAGGATAAGTGATTTATCTGTCTTACCTCACTGGAATGTAAACTCCTGGAGAACAAAGACTTTGTCATTCACAACTGTATTCCACAGTGCCCAGAAGAGTTCTCGGCACAGAGTCAGAGTTCAATCAATATTTGCAATTGACCAAAAATAAAATAACAAGTAATAGAATGTACCAAGTAGAAGATAAAATGATGACGTGATAGAGAGGGACTGAGGGATTACTTCAGATTAGGTCGTCAGAGAATGGTTCCCTGAAGAGCCAACATCTGAAAGACAAAAAGCCAGCCAAACCGCTATCTGGATGAAGAGCATTCTGGACAGAAATGAGCTGCTAGTGCAAAGGCCCTGAGGTGGGAACAACCTTGGTACTTTTTAGCAACAGAAAAGAGGGGAGTGTGCTGAAGCACAGGGAATAAGGCCTAAAAGAAGGCCAGAGAGATGGGCAAGGCAATGTCATGAGATCAACAGGTAGAGTATGGATTGTATTTTAAAGGTAATAGAAGCCACTAGAAGGTTTTAAATAAGAAACCGGGAAAATGACACAGTTTTTTGCCACAGTCCAGGCAAGAAGTAATGGAAGCTTACATTAGGGTTTAGTACTAGAAACGGAGAGAAGGGGGGCAATGTTACTCATTGACAGACTGCTTATTCATGGTTTGAGTATGGGACAGGGTGTCAAACAAAGTTGATAAATTGAGGATGACTCTTAACTTCCTGATCTTGTTTTTTTTAGGAAATGGTGATCTTTCCTCAATTATGGAAGATAGACTAGAACCGTATTTAGTTTGCTAGGGCTGCCTTCACAAAGTACTCTATACCAGGTGGCTTAAACCACAGACTTGTTAAGGAGACTAGAAGTCCACAATCAAGGGTGCTGGTAGGAATGGTTACCTCTGACAGCTGTGAGGGAAAATCTGTCCCACACCCCTCCCTTACCTGCTGGTGGTTTGCTGACATCCTTGGCATTCCTTAGCCTGTGGACTATCACCCCCCATCTCTGTGTCTATCTCCATAAGGCCTGAGCAGGGTGAAGGCAGAGAGGGGAGCTCAGAGTTGCTCTTTTGACTATGTTGAACAAGGTTTAACTATTAGAGTCCAAGTAGGAGAGCAGAGAGAGGCAGATCATAGCTGGGAGCTTTCACGGAGAAGGGCAGAGGGATGGGTAGAGTTGCAGGCAACATTAAATTCCAGGCTTCCCTGGCACTCCCACACCATTTGGATAGTACATGGGTAAGCAAATCTCTTATTTATTTTTTTTTAAGATTTTATTTATTTATTTGACAGACAGGGATCACAAGTGGGCAGAGAGGCAGGCAGAGAGAGAGGAAGGGAAGCAGGCTCCCCGCTGAGCAGAGAGCCCGCCGCTAGGCTCGATCCCAGGACCCCGGGATCATGACCTGAGCCAAAGCAGAGGCTTTAACCCACTGAACCACCCAGGCGCCCCAAGGTAAGCAAATCTCTTATAACCACAGAGAAGCCTGTATTGTTTCTCCCTTCATAAAGGAAAAGACGGCTGAGGAATGATTCAACCTATTCTGATAAGTAATGTTAGCCATTTCCAGATGGAGCTGACATGTTGTCTGTAGGGAGCACAGACTTAGAAATGTCTGTTTCTTCCCAATAAAAGCACCTCTCTTACTGTCTCTGTAAAGAGAGAAGGTCTCCCCTGCTATTGAGTCAACCTCATCATGTCCAAGAAAATAAAATGAAGAAAATGGAAAAAATAAAACCACTGGATTGGGAATGGCTCCTCCCTGTCACTTGATTTGAGGGATTTACTAAAAATTCTACTCTGATCATGTTACTTCCATGATTAAAGACCTTTAATTGCTTCCCACTGCTTTTAGGCAAAAAACACCCTTAATTCTAAACTTGGCCTAGAAGAGCTTTCCTGCGCTGGCTCTGCTAATTCTTCCCTCCGCGTTGTGGCCTCCCAGGCCTTTCTTTATTTCCTACTCCCTTCCCTTTTGCCTCAGGGATTTTAAATGCAAGGGCCCTTGGGGTAAACATGGGTTTTCTTGCCCCAACCCCTCCTCCATCTTATTAATTCCACTCATCCCCCAGATGACTGAAGTGCCTAAACTTTTAGCCGGCGCTGAAAACCTGTTTCATCCTCATCATTGGATATTTCTGCACTCATCTGCTTCTTCTTTTTGTAGTAACTTTCAGAGAAACAGATCGGTTTTAACAATAAGTGATTCATTTGCAACCCAGGCAGTTTTAGGATATTCCCTGCATCACCACTAGGGGGAGAGCTGCACTGCCCAAGTTTTCTGCTTCAGAGCTTTGATTCTAGGTTACTTGATGGAGTGGAGCTCGGAAGAGAAAGTGAGGGGAGGATGCCCAGCTGCAGGGGAGAAGAGGGAAGTGAAGGCAGCGTTGATGCTGGAAGAGAACAAAGCCAAACGACGCAAGACAAAGAAACCAGAGAGGAAAAACCGTTGGCGATCACGGGTGTTGGAAGTTTATAACACTAGTTTAAAATTTAATAGTGAAAGTTCTTGAGAGGAAAAGACATCTTTGCAGGGGTTTCTGCTAGAGGCTTTGGTGCGCGGGGGTCTTTGCTTACTACTCCTTGTTGCCCGCACCACAAGAACAGTGGAGATAAGTAGAGGCTCAAATGGGAATTTTACTACAGGTAATGTGCAGATTTGAATTTTGCTGCACCTCTCAAGAGGGTGGTGGTAAAAAGCTCAGGCTGTGGTTCTGGAATCTCTAACTTTGACTCCCAGTTTTATCACCTCCTAATTGGGCTACTTTGGACACGTTATTTCTCTGTGCCTTGGTCTCCTTATCTGCGATTGAGAATAATATTAGTCCTAGAAGTGTTACGGTGAGAATTCACAAGTAAAAACAATATTGTGTGTTTTACATCTCAGGTGTTATTCTAAGGGCTTTAAGTCCGAGTTCTTCAGTTCTCACAGCACCCTTCTGATGTAGATACTATTGTCATTATTAGGATTAATCCTGTCACAGCTGAGGAAATGGAGACATAGAGAGGTTTAGAAACTTGCCGGAAGTCACACAGCTAGCTAGATGTGGCCAGAGTCAGGATTTGAACCCACCAGGCGTCTAGAACAATGCCTGTTCAAGTTAGGTACTCCAAGAGGGTTAGATATTCTGCTGTTTACCAGGAAGCCCCTGACGGGCTGTGTATGGTGGCTCAGGAGCCCTGCATATATTTTTCATGATGTGATTTTGTCTGAGAGGAGGTAGGGAGAGGGGTGAAGGGCAGCAGGGGAATAACTCCGAAGCCTGTAGGATCAGCTTCATAGACTGTTTTTTGTTGATGTGTGAGAGGATTCTGGGAGGTCTGGGGCGTAAGCAGCACACTATCAGAGTCTCTTTGTGTGGAAAGCCCAGGGGAGTGGGGCTTTTCTTCATTTCTGTGTGGAAAATGGTGTAGAACCTACATCTTGTGAGGCCCAAGGGTCATATTTTGCTCTTGAGGTTCTCCTCAGCCCCTCAGCTCACAATGTGGGGAGGATGGCTCTGATGCCCAACTGAACCATCTTTTATCCCACTGAAGACCCTGGAGGCAACAAGAGTGGGAGAAGCTTCTAGAATAACAGAATTTCAACCCTGGTCTGGAGTGAAACAACATGCCTGACTTATAAGGACATGTTACACATCCCGGAGACCTTTAGAAATAACTGAGGGAGAATTAAGAGGGTGGAGGAGATCAGATACCTTTAACATGCAGGTGAGGTCAACAGGCACCTAAGAGTGATTGCTCTCAAAGAGTACAATTCCAACTTGGTCTGTTCCGTTTGGTGTTACAGGAGAAATAGGGATCAATTTCCTTTTCATTAAACTCTGTATTACAGAGAGGATATCCCTGTTATTGTACAGTATTTATTCCCTAGGACATCTTCCCCACGTCCCTCAGAAATCTGCATCCTGGAATCACAGTTTGATTGATGTGAGAGGTAGAAGCTATAGACAGGCACCAAGTTATAATTCAAGTTCAATTTATGGCTCAGTCTTGAAGCCAAATTGTAGTCAACACAAGTTTTAAAAACAAACTCTCTTAGGAAAGGATGTAATGCCTTTCTACAGGATATGCTATATAAATAGAGACTATAGAAATATATCTTATAAAAACCCAGTATTTGTATGTTTTATTACTGAGTCAAAATCCACCACATGGGGCAGAAATGTATGCTTGAAGTCGATATACATTCAGAGTATGGGTATCTATATAAGGTCCTGAAGGGCAGGACTGCATCTGCCTACCTGGTTTTATATGATGCCTAGAGCCCTCCTGGTGTAGACGGATACTCTATTGATGTTCCTTGTAGATACTGATGCTGGTAATTTCTTTCTGCTCACTCACCAGAAAGCACAATTGAAAAAATATATTTGGCTCTCCTAAGAACAAATGGCCCTATGAAATGGGAAAGATTTAGATTCTCCTGCTGGAGACATGGATCAGAAGAACGGGTAACCAACCTCAGAGGTTAGAGGGATGCCTGTGTATACTGTGGTTGCTAAGAATTAACATGAATTCTATCATATTTATTATAGGCTGGTCAAGGTTAATAAATTTGTAGTTCATTTCTCAGTGGCATACTAAAGATGTAGAACAACAAACGTTCATTTCTACCACCTTCTTTAGTAGATATAATAGCAATAATTGATTCTGTAATGTGACAAGTAATGGTGCTGGAGGGGGTGCTGTTATATGACACATGATGAGGGTAAGCTGTCACAGGACAAGTTGGTAAATGTTCTCCCAGCTCAGGAAGACTGCTTGTGAAGGCATTTTCAAATAGTTACCCTTCCCCAGTGTTGCACGATTTCTCACTGCTATAAACAAGAAGGGATGTTCTAAAGTCTGAAAACCTTTATTAGAGGTATACAGAGAAATGATTAGTGAGGTTGGATCAGAAATGTTTGGAAGGTTTCATGCAGCTTTGCATGCATTCCCAGAGCTATTTTAAAAATAATAAAGTTCTGGTCCTTGAGCAGAACAGACCTAAACAGTTCTGAGGGCTTAGATCTGGGGAAGGAAAGGTGCAGGGGAACCAAAATTAGCCAAAACTTGTTATCTTTGCTGTTTCTAATGTTGTACAACATTAACCAAGCTGGATTTGCAGCTCTGAAACTATGCATTTGGCATTCCATTGGATGCTGGAAGGCCAAGTGTGGGAAAAACCAGGTTGCTTTCTGCAACACTAACGTGCTAAGGCTTGATTATGGGACCAGGGGTACAGTTTAAAACAGGGTCAAGACGTAGATAAACAGATTAAAAAGAAGTGGTCATGGGATTCAACCACAAACATTTTAATATCGCTATGCTTTCTCTGAATTTTCTTTTCTCAAATGGAGCTCTGTATTCGACAGCAGAGTTTTATTAAAGATAAATAAGTTTGGAGTTTAGACTAGTGTAGCATAAAGAACAGTAGATTGAATCTAGTCCTTAATGACCAAATGGCTATGTGAAAATCAAAATCAAGTCGGACTGTCTCTGGGGTAGAATTTCCTTATGTGTTGAACGTGGAGAGACGGAGTAGGTGATGATTTGTACTGGATTCCATGATTCCTGATGGGACTTCATACATATTCTTGTCAGCTTGGAACCCAGCAGCCGTGCTATTCTAACTGTTTTGCTGAGACATCTGACAGTCTTCAGATTCTGTGTTTCCCAAGAAGCACCTCTGTGGGGACACTGACCCGCTGATTAATATATCAGAGGAGCAGTAACCCAAAGAGGGAAAACACCAGACTTTAATCCACCACTGGAAGTGCAAATACAACATCCCAGGCAGCGAAAATTTTGGTAGAGATGCTTTTTTTAAAAAAAGCTTAAAAATAGGGCTCTTTAATGCAGTGAACTAGACATTGCTAACAGAGGGGGAAAAAATCATATTCACATATATAATAAGCTGGCAGGTTACAAGTGGGTGTAGAAAAGAGATAATTAAAAAAAAAAAAAAGGCGACATCCAGGGATGAGGACTAGGATGGGGAGAGGAAGGAAAAGACAGGAAAAGGAAGAAGATAGGAAGGGATGAAGCCATGAAAGGAAGGAGACCACAGTCTGATGTGGTACTTAAGAGAACAGCTTTGCAACCAATGAGTTAACTCTCAACTCCGTCTCCTACTAATTATGTGACTATGGGTGGGTGCTCAGCCTCTCTGAGCCTCAGTTTCCTCATCCATAAAATGTAGCCAGTGATGCTTGGCATCTCAATTACTTTCCAGAGTGCATACTTCATCATCATGTCATAAGAAAACACAGGTGAGACACCTGGTCAAATCTCAATAAGATTTAACTATTATTATGGTGGTGGTGGTAATAGTGAGGATTAACTGGTAAAATGTATCTGGAATTCTTTAGAACAGTGTCTGGTACCTGGTGAGCAGTACATGGTAAGAAGCAAAAGGAATATGATTAACATTTAAGAATGTATTTTATGGCCTTTACTTGTTGAGCACAATGCTGTCACCACCATGACCCTTAATGGTAGTGGCAGAGAGACAGTCACCTGGTGTAACCATCACTTTCCCTTTATGGGTGAAGTTCCATAGGGTGCTGGTCCACAACTCTGCAGCTGACAGCGGGCGAGGGGTGTATTCAGAGATGTGATTCTTTTTTACTGGAGTATAGCTCCAGTAACTCAGAGCTAAGTATTCTGCTTTTCACTTATAAAAAATCCCAGAGAGATGATCTAGGCCCATAATTCTCAGATTCCAAAGCCACATTATCTTTCCACACTAAGAACATACAAATGAGCACTTTTTAAAAAGATTTTATTTATTCGTTAGAGAAAGCAAGCACAAGCAAGGAGAACAGCAGGAAGAGGGAGATGGAAGGGGAAAGCAGTCTCCCTGCTGACCAAAGAGCCCCATGTAGGACTCAATCCCAGGATCCTGGGATCATGACCTGAGCTGAAAGCAAACACTTAACTGACTGAGTCACTCAGGTGTCCCCAGATGAGCATTTTGTAAACTATTATGTGTGTAGCTCTCTGCAAACCACCTGTGTCCAGTGAAAATATAATGCCAGCCAAGAATATGAGACATGTGTGTGATTTAAAACTCTCCAGTAGCCACATTAAAAAAATAAAAATGAAACCGTGAAATTCATTTTAATAGTATATTTTACTGAACCCAATATACCCCAAATACTTTTACTTAAACATGTAATCAATATAAAAATGATTAATGAGGTATTTTACATTCTTTTTTTTCCCCTTGTGCTTAGTTTTTGAAATTGGATATTCATTTTACACATATAACACATCTCAATTAGAACTAGCCACATGTCAAGTGCTTGAAATCCACAAGTGGCTGGTGGCTACCATATTGGATAGTGGAGCCTTAGATTATTGGTCTTTCAATTTAAATGATTCTCCAACTCTGGAAGGCCTTGAGGTTGGTAGCCACAGCATATCAAAAAGTGGACAAATGTGATCAAAGAGTTTTATAAATTAACCCTGCCAGTGAAATTCTGGATGACACTTGCTAAACCCACAAAAAGGAGTGTAACTTCTTTTGCCCCAAGGTCCGGGGGGGGGGATGATTTGTTTGTTCAAAGTAAGAATTAGGGATGCTTTTATGTTTTTATAAGCAAATTAAAAAAATATTTAGGATTTCATGATGGACAGAAAAAAAATATTTAGAATTCATTTGCCAGATATTTAGGGAGTACAAAACAGGGAGATGGGAGAATGAGGACTGGGAGGATGTCATCAAAGTCTTTTATCAGCAAAGCTGTCACCTTCCAGACACGTAATCTGACAGGCATGATGCTGAGTTTGCTTTGCCTGAGAGCTCGTACTTCTAGGGTAATTTTATGAACTCGACTCAGAAATTCATGGAAAAAAGCAAGAGACAATATCACATGCTTCTGCCTCTTTTATTTACTTATGTCACATGAACCAGATGTCAGAAATCTTCAATTTGGAAATTTTTAAGACCCGCGATGGACTGGAGAATGGTTTAAATTGACAGTGAGGGCCAAGAAGTTCACGAGAATACTAAAGCTCTGACATTCGGGAACCACAGTTACATAATTCTTCCCTGGAGGGTTTAATGGTTCCAGAGAGCCACAAGGGGGTTCTCGGAGCTTCCACCCCAAGCCTGGACCAAAATCAGCTTCATTTTTATGTTTGGAGTTCAGCTGACCAAAAACATACCCGTTTGTGCCTAGGTTGTGTGTAATAACTTTGGGTGTGTCCCCATGGAAATATCATTTCCTCATTTTACATTCCTCTCTTGATATTTTTTTTTCATCTACACTATTGCTTTATCAAACTCTCCTTATTTTTATTATAATCCTAGAACAATTAGAAATACTAGTAATTAAATTGCTTCAATCTGCCTGCGTAGAGTAAGAACATTTCAGTTCTATCAGTATGAGTGTTAATTATTTTAGGCAAGCTGTCATTTAGGCTTTCTAAAGTGGATTTTGTTCTTGCAGTCAAGAACATTGCTTAGTGCAGAATTAATTAATCATTATAAATATAAAACCTGCAGTATCAGCTCCTGTGTTCAGAAAGGTTTCAAGAGGCAAGGTTGAAAGAGTCAATAGGCTGCTGAAGGGGAATCTTATCATGTGCCCCCACCCCCAATCTGATAAAAGGACAATTAAGCTATGTACTTCGTTTTTAATATAGGCCCTTACGTCAAGTATCAGTTCAAAAGCTGGTAAGGTCTACTTTTTTCAACACAAAGGATTCTCTTTTATTTTATTTATTTTTTAAATTTTATTTTTTATAAACATATAATATATTTTTATCCCCAGGGGTACAGGTCTGTGAATCGCCAGGTTTACACACTTCACGCACTCACCATAGCACATACCCTCCCCAATGTCCATAATCCCACCCCCCCAACTCCCCTCCCCCCATTAACCCTCAGTTTGTTTTGTGAGATTAAGAGTCACTTATGGTTTGTCTCCCTCCCAATCCCATCTTGTTTCATTTACTCTTCTCCTACCCCCTTAACCCCCCATGTTGCATCTCCTCTCCCTCATATCAGGGAGATCATATGATAGTTGTCTTTCTCTGATTGACTTATTTCGATAAGCATGATACCCTCTAGTTCCATCCACGTCGTCGCAAATGGCAAGA